>NC_069667.1:5915264-6226060 GCF_027244095.1 Hemicordylus capensis
GCTCTAAAGTAGCGGGCATGACGGGTCCAAATGGAGAACAGCTCTCCGCGAGAGAGATACAGTGGTTGTGGGAGTTTGTCAAGAAAAAATGCCTTTCCGTAGTGTCTCCCCGTTAGCTCCGGCAGCCCCTACCGGGTCTGCTCTGCATAATACCTTACTATCTAGCCAAGCACCCTTGCCACGAACCCATAGGGGGCGTCGGCCTTCTTTTTCCTCATCCCCTAACTCAAGTCCTGTCAGACAAGCTATTCCCTTAGGAGAACGTGTAATGCTACGCAGGCAGTCTAAGAGACGACGAGTGAGCAGTAGGCACCCGTCTGATGTTTCCTCATCAGAGGAGGAACTGGAAAGGACCGTTAGGCGATCAGTGCCAATAGAAGGTCCTCTTCCCTCAGGCACACTAGATACGCACCATCTGTGTACGCAGAAGACGGGTACAGTGACACCAGTGCTGCCAGTGGCATCGGGAAAATCCTCCACCATTCCCAATAGAGAACCGGGTTCGAGTTCATCAGATTCTGAAAAAGAGGATGGCGAATTGTCGGATGAACAAGTCCCGGGGGGGAAACCTAGTTCCACTAGGCTTTTTTCTACGAGTGAATTTGAAATTTTGCTGGCTAAGGCAAAAAGGGCAATAAAAGACGTGTCCTCTGAGGCGGGTGCTACCCCAGCTACTGGTTTAGATCAAGAGGTCTTTCCCTCTACATCAGTGTTGGCGGCAACAGTTCCCTTCCCATCCTTGTTTAAGGAGGTTATGCTAGCTGAATGGGGGGTTCCGGTGGCTTCAAAGCCAGCTATATATTTCCCAAAAAAGTTGTATGCTCTGCCCCCTGACATCATGTCTCTGTTAGCAACTCCCGTTGTAGATGCTCCCATGGCGCAGTTGGTGACCGGAGCCTTGGTGAATAAAGAAGGAGACGGATATCTTAAATCTCCGGAGGAGAAAAAGACGGATCACCTGCTGAAGAAGGGCCACGAAGCGTCAGCAGCGGTCATCAGAGCTGCTACTACAAATTCGATCTTCGCGAGAGCTACAATTCTATGGTCTAAGGAGCTGGTTAAGTTGGTACCCCCTGAGAATAAAGCACTTCGGCAAGGTCTGAATAAAATAGCCAGGGCTTCAGCTCTCATGGCCGATTCCAGCTTAGACTGCCTACAGCATGCCTCCAGGGCAATGGCGGCGGGGGTCGCTGTGCGTAGAAGTTTGTGGTTAAAGCACTGGCGGGTAGACTCAAAGTCTAAGTCTGCTCTGGCAGCCACACCCTTCAGAGGCGCTAAGCTTTTTGGGGAGTCCTTAGAACCGGTTTTAGTAGAAACACGGGATAAGAAGAAGGCTATGCCTACTGGTAAAGGGGAGTTCAGAAGGCCCTTTCGTGGTTCAGGGGGATATCAGAGTTCCTTTCGTCCCTACAGGCCTTCCAACAGATACTTCCCTACAGTCTCCAGAGAAAGCTTCAGGGATCGAGAGTTCAGAGGGAACCAATCCAGACAGCCATGGCGCCAGTTTTGGAACGGAAGGAGTAGAGGTACAGGCAAGGGGAGAGGGGGTACCTTTCCCTTCCCTCAAGACTGCCGTAACAGTAAGCAATGACTCTCATGCGGTCGGGGGCAGGTTGGAGCACTTCGCTCAAAGGTGGAGGACCACGACCTCGGACCGTTGGGTGCTCCAGACCGTCTCCCAGGGCTATTGTATAGATTTTTCCACAAACCCGGCGGACTTCTTTTTCAATACTCCCGTGTCGGGCAAACCCCACAGGAGAGAATTGATGAAAACAGCCATTCAACATTTGTTACAGATTCGGGCTATAGAACCTATTGCGGTAACGGACCCGCCGGACGGCATCTTTTCCCTACTCTTCTTGGTCCCGAAAAAGGACGACTCTTGGAGAGCAGTGCTCGACTTAAAGCGCCTCAGTCGGTGCATACGGAAGAGACACTTCAGAATGGAGTCCGTCAGGACCATAAAAGCGGCCGTTCTTCCAGGGGATTGGCTGGCATCCTTGGACTTATCGGAAGCCTATCTCCATGTGCCGATCCATCCATCCTATCACCGCTTCCTAAGGTTCTCCTACGATCAGAGGTTCTACTAGACGACCATCTACAGTCCGAATTTATCAGGTTACTTGGTTGGCCTTCTGTGCTTGGGCTAGGAAGAATAGTGTTTGTCCAACCAAAGCAGGAGTTCCAGCAGTTCTTGCCTTCTTACAGGCGGGAATAGATAAGGGTCTTCGTCCCAGTACCTTACGGAGACAAACATCGGCCTTGGCCTCGGTCCTTGACATCTCAGGCAAGGATGTCCCGGGGTTACATCCGGATCTGCGACGTTTTCTGAAGGGAGCGAGTAATCTGGGGCCTCCTCCCACAAATAGGTTCCCTTCGTGGGACTTAAATACGGTGTTAAAGGCCATCACCAAACCTCCTTTTGAACCACTTCGCAAGGTTTCGTTAAGGATTCTCACCTTCAAAGTTCTGTTTCTAATTGCAGTCACTTCTATGAGGAGAGTTTCTGAGTTGGCGGCCTTGTCGGTAAGGAAAGAAGTGTGCGTGTTCCAAAAGGAATTGGTGGTGATGAAGCTGGATCCTACCTTCATCCCAAAAGTGAATTCTAGTTTCCATAGAAGCCAGGAGATCATTATCCCTTCATTCTGCCCGGCTCCTCACCATCCCAAAGAAAGGGTTTGGCAGACCCTGGATGTGCGGCGGGCTCTCCGGATCTATATTAATCGCACCAAACAGTTGCGCAAGTCGGACTCCTTATTCGTCTCATACTTACCATCAAGGTTGGGAGCCAAAGCCTCAAAAGAGTCCCTTGCCAGGTGGCTTCGAGCTACCATCGCTCTAGCATACAGTTCCGCGAATCTGCAAGTTCCACAAGGCGTCACTGCCCATTCGACTCTTCCTCAGCTGTTTTCTCAGCACGGGCACCTCTGGAAGAAATTTGTAAGGCGGCTACTTGGTCATCGACTTCACCATTTATTAAGCACTATAAGATCCCTTCCTTTTATGACCCTCAGGCGGCCATGGGCCGTACGGTGTTGCAAAGAATAGTCTAATCATCCGCTACCCACCCATTCTCGATAGCTTGGGTATGTCCCATCACGTGATGGATGCCTTCCCCATACCTTGGAAAAAGAAACATTGGTAGACTTACCATGAAGGGTTCTTTTTCTGGTATGTGGAGGGCATCCGGCCCGCCCGCGGATGTGGGGGGACAACCAGTGGGTGGCGGGGGCAACTCCTAGGGCGTTTAGCTGATGCTATCCTTTTTTTGACTTTTACTTTCCATCCTGTTAACAAACAGCGGAGGTATGGAGCAATTTTCTCTAAAGGTAGAAATGACTATATGTTCTACGCACCGGGGTTTTTGCTTCCTCTACTTTCCTTTATTTCTCCGAATAGTTGAAGTCTTCCAGTGTTTCTTCCAGTTGTTTCTTCTGCAGTTTTCCTTTTTTGCTCTACAAGACCAGAACTGGGTCCGATAGGGCGGCGCAGAGCAGTTAATGGGTATGCTTGAATCTGATTGGCCCTGTCTCAGAGCATGCGGAGCCTGACAACCCATCACGTGATGGATGCCCTCCCCATACCAGAAAAAGAACCCTTCACAGTAAGTCTACCAATGTTTCTTTTTCATCTTATGAGTATGCTTGATTCATGGATCTAGGTTATTGCTGTTTGTTCAATATTGAATTCTTAATATAGTAGTTATGCCATCTGCATAAATACACCCACATAGAGGATTAAAACCACTTTCCTCTCCACTGAAGAGTTTGTAATCTCATCATCATCATCATCATTATTATTATTATTATTATTATTATTATTTACATTTTATATCCCACTCTTCTTCCAGGGAGCCCAGAGCAGTGTACTACATACTTAGGTTTCTCCTCACAACAACCCTGTGAAGTAGGTTAGGCGGAGAGAGAAGTGACTGGCCCAGAGTCACCCAGCTAGTATCATGGCTGGGGATTTGAACTTGGGTCTCCCCGGTCCTAGTCCAGCACTCTAACCACTACACCACGCTGGCTCCCAATCCATCTTATTTATGTATTTCTCTGTGTAAACCGCCCTGAGCCATTTTTGGAGGAGCGGTATAGAAATTGAATAAATAATAATAATTAAGTTTTCAGAGTTTTCAGTATAAAACAGTAAGGCTAACTAATCCCAGATACTTAGTATTAAAATGGGGAGGGGAGGGGTCCCTTTTGAAAACATCCTTGTTTCTCCTGATATGTCATAAGAACATAAGAACAGCCCTGCTAGATCAGGCCCAAGGCCCACACAGTGGCCCACCAAATGCCTCTGGAAGCCTACAGGCAGGAGTTGAAAGGGGCATGCCCTCTCTCTTGCTATTACTTCCCTGCAACTGGTACTCAGAGGCATCCTGCCTTTTGAGGATGGAGGTGGCCTATAGCCCTCCAACTAGTAGCTGTTGATAGACCTCTCCTCTGTGAAGTTATCCAAACCCTTCTTAAAGCCATCCAGGTTGTTGGCTGTCACCACATGTTGTGGCAGAGAATTCCACAAGTTGATTATGCGTTGTGTGAAAAAGTATCTTCATTTGTTGGTCCTAAATTCCTGTCAGTCAATTTCATGGGATGACCCCTGGTTCTAGTGTTATGTGTGTGAGAGAAGAATTTCTCTCTATCCACTTTCTCCACACCATGCATAATTTTATAGACCTCCATCATGTCTCCCCGCAGTCTTTAAAAAAAACTAAATAGCCCCAGGTGTTGTAACCTTATCTCATAAGAAAGGTGCTCTAGGCCCCTGATAATCTTGGTTGCCCTTTTCTGCACCTTTTCCAGTTCTAAGATGTGGTGACCAGAATTGTACGCAGTACTCCAGGTGTGGCTGCACCATAGTTTTGTATAAGGGCATTATAATAACCATTTTATTTTCAGTCCCCTTCCTAATGATCCCTAGCGTGGAATTGGCCTTCTTCACAACTGCCACACATTGAGTCGACACTTTCAACAAGCTATCCACCTTTCAACGAGCTATTCCTACTTTATATAATGTGGAATGAGAATAGAGGATAGCTTGCATCTCTGAATTATATGAATTTTTATAATAGTATTTAATGGGGGCCAGAAAGAGAAACAACACAGTTATTTCCTGTTTTAAACAGATTCCCTGCAGGTATGGCTAGCCCATGTTTTAAAATATGATTTTCCAGTTTGAACATGTGAGGGTATGTGTTAGAGATGCTATTTGCCAGATAGCCGAAGCTTCTGCCCCAGTGGTTCCTGTTTATAAAGGTTCTTAGTTGTTAATGGGTACTGCATTGTTGTTGTTCGATGACATGGTTCCTCTCTTACAGATCACTTCTGGAGTGTGGGCAGAGCTGGGATGTTTTGCCCACTTGCACAGCAGCACATGCATAAAGGGACTGAGGCGATTGTATGCAGGCCTTCAGCACATCCCCGCGGTCCCTCCCTATGAATGTAGTTTGTTTGTTAGGATAGCAACCACTGTTTTTATTACCTGCTTGTACAACACTGAGGGAAAGAGCCAGCTACCAGATGCCCTGTATGGTACATTATAGGGCTTGTTGGCTGACTGACTAGGGCTTTGGAGAAGGGGAGGGAGTACCATGTGTGGGCAGGAGAGAGATGACTGGGAGGAAAGAGACAGTAGAATTTGTCCTCCCTCCTCAACCAGTTGAGAAGAGGCTTGATATGTTTGTGCAGGAAGTATGTCTGGGGAAGGCTTGAAGAAAAGGAGAATTGCATTGGCCATTGACATGTCTCTCACTTAGAAGTCCTATCTTCTGAGAAGACTTCCCAGCTTCTCCCTCCGCACAAGGCTACACATGCGCAGTTATAATTTCTTCTTCTTCCCCCCCTTTTTAAGGGGTTAATGTCTAAAGAAATACTGCATACCTTGGGGCCCTCCAGATTGATGCAAAAATAGATTGGAGACAAAATAATTGGCCTGGAGCCACCTACTTTGCAACTAGGCAGAATGGTAATACGGTATGCAGCTATTTTTGTATATTTTTAGTAAGAGACTTGCTCATTTCTTCAGAAAGTTTATTATAGGGCATCGCTGATAAATGTTTCCACTTTTCCTACAGGAAGTACATTTCCCAGTAACTGTTGTATCAAAATATACAAGTGGTCACCCACAATAACATTTTATGGCTTGTTTTAAACATGAGTGATGGATTATGAAGAAATTTTTGGAGGAGTGAAGGGGAAAAGGATACCTTCTTCCTGACCCTCAGACATACCACGTTAGCCAGCCACACAGTACTAGGCCAGTTGGCCAAGTTCCAAACTATTTTATAGATCTGTATGTGTATCGCACGCACAAAGATAAGACAGAAATTAATACACTCTGCTCAGTTTTGTTCTTAATCAGCCATCTCATGTAAACAAGAGCATCAGATACAGACCATACTTTAGTTATCTGGTGCAAGTGTATTGACTCAACTCGCCAGGCATTTTCTGCAGTTGTCTGAGTTCATCCTTAATCCTGGGTTGTATTCCAAATCATGCCTCAGGAGACAGGAAATAAAGTTCAAAGCTTGCTGCTCATATCCGGTAGTTAGGTTGGTAGGAGGTGCCAGAAAACCCCACTTCCTTTCCTGTCTCGCCTCAGGCAGCATCGCATTAGAGAGAACTCTGCTATTCTTCTATCAGGCTTGTTTATTCCCTACTTCTCCCTCCATTTCCTGTCTCCTAGCGTCTTCCTCCTCCCTTCCTCTCTACCGTCCTATCCAGTGTGCAAGTTTGGGAAGGGAGTCTCTTAATTTTCTTTCAAACAAACACTAAACATTTTTTCCATTTTACTATTCGATCAATTGGCTGAGTTTAACCTTTTAGTTCCTTAAACTTTATTTTCTGCCTTCTAACGCTCCCTATGGAGCCCACCCACGCTGTAGACCTCTTAGGAGGTTCCCTTTCCGAGGGGAATCCCCCGAACCGAAAATGGGCACCATCAAGCAAAAGCACTGCGATCCTATCCTGTGCGGTGACAAATGCTCCTATTCTTCTTTGCCTGCCGACTCTGGCGGCATCCTTCTTCCCGCCTCCTCCATGCCGGGCACAGCAACTGCTTCAATGGAGAGCAGGGTTTCCCCCCGAAAGGTGGCTAAAAAGGCAAAGCACCTGAAAGGAGAGGGCTCAAAGCCCTCCAAAAAGCAAAGACAGTCGCAGGAGAGGCAGAAGCGGCACAAGAAGAAAAGCAACCCTCCAGTGGCCCACCTGAGTGGTTTGTCAGCAATGGCTCCCTCAGCGTCTCCTGCCCGCCCTACTCCATGTTCAAGAAGGCTCTGGATTTGGGGCTGCTGAGATGGGTGACCTATGTATGCCTGCAATGGCAAACGCTTGCCTGCCACAGGGAGAGGGGGAACCCGATCCATCGGTCATTCCCCCCCCATATCCCAGCTAGCTACTTTAAACACTGCCAGCCCCATTTCGGTGCCAGAAGGGATATTACATGATCAACCCCCAACGCCTGCAGAGCATGTGAGTACTATACCCCCCACAGGGGACCTACAAGACAGGCAAGTTACTCCTGCCTTTCAATTATGGCTAAAAGAGTTCATACGCTCTGAGTTTTCTGTAATTCCTGCTCTGCCCCAAAGGGGCAACTCTCACTCAGCCAAACCACTTTTCCTTTCCTTTTCCCCAGGGTCAAGCCCAACCAGAGGGGTTATTCCCTCCCAATGAAAGGGGACAATTTCTTCTACAGCCACCTAGGCACTGACAAGCCAAAAGACCTGCTTGTCCTGCCTCTCCCTCCTCTTCCTACTCGACTGAGGAGGACCCTAGCCCCCACCCCCTCTTCTGATTCCCAAACCCCTCCCTCCTGCTCCAAAACCTCCTCATCCCCCCGCCAAACATAACCAGGCTCCCGCCTCACCCTCTCAAGATTCCTCCTCATCCTCTGATACAGAGAAAGGTGAATTATCACAGGAGGAATCCCCTTCCCAGCAGGCCAGATTGTTAAGGCTGTTCCAACCATCCGATTTTGAAGTCTTATTAGCCAAAACAAGGAGGGTTATTAAGGATGTATCTCCAGAGTCAATTGCTCAACCACTACCAGGTTTTGATCAGGCGATTTTTCCTTCCACCTCTACCTCCCATGTCTCCTTACCCTCCCCCCCCCTTCAGGGACACAATCATATCCAAGTGGAAAGTTCTGTTTGCCGCTAAACCTACAGTTCCACTTCAAAAAAAGCTGCATAATCTACCTGATGATGTTATGGCCTTATTGGTTTCTCTCACTGTAGATGCTCCCGTGGCACAATTGGTCTCCGGAACTCTCATGAATAAGGACGGGAATGAACAACTCAAAATTCCCAAAGTCCTAGTAGAGACTAGGGATAAGAAAAAGACAATGCCTGTATCTAGAAGGGAGTATAACCACCCAGGCAGGTTTTCGTCAAACAATTTTCGTCCCTACAGAGATCCTCCTTCAACTCACCCAGAGAGAACCGACCATTCAACAACAGTCCCAGACCCACCTGGCGACAACAGGGACAGCAGCAGCGCTTCAGAGGAAACAACAGAACCCAGGCCTCCAGACAACCTTTCAGATCCGGATTCCAGCAAGGAAGGAAACAATGACTCCTTACCCATTGGAGTCCGGCTCCGCCTTTTTGCAGCATCATGGAGCCATTTTACATCAGACGTGTGGGTGATAGAGACAGTATCCCATGGCCTCCATCTTGAATTTACTTCACATCCTCATAACTCTTACACACACACCCCTACATCCAAGAATCCGACGAAAATGCGGTGGACATCTCAGGCAATATGTCATCTGCTTCAGATTCGCGCCATTGAACCCATCCCTCTTTCCGAACACTCACAAGGAATTTATTTTGTCCTATTCCTGGTGGCAAAGAAGGGCGGTTCTAGACCTCAAGAGACTGAACGGCTGCATTCAAAAAAGAACCTTCAAGATGGAATCCTTCCACACCATCAAGGAGGCAGTTCGCAATCAGGAATTCTTGGCTTCCATAGACCTCTCAGAGGCATACCTTGACATTCCCGTTCACCCATCTCACTACAGATACTTCTGCTTCCACATACACGACCAGCATTATCAGTACAAAGCCATGCCGTTCAGCCTGTCTTCTGCTCCAAGGGTCTTCACCAAGAACATGGTAGCCTTAATAGCCAGGATGCGGGTGGAAGCCCTCCACGTACACCCATATCTTGATGATCTCCTCATCCACTTGTCATCCCTCTCACAGGTCCACAGGGATGTTCACCAGACCCTACATCTGCTGAAGTCGCACGGCTTCATAGTCAACAAACAAAAAAGCCACCTTGCTCCTTCCCAATCCCTCCAGCATCTGGGAGCCCTCTTCGACACCCTTCAGGGCATGATCTCATTACCAACAGACCGCAGGAACAAGTTAGCAACTTGAATCCTTCCTCTACTGACCAGCATTACAGTGGATCTCACCTTGCTGGCACAGGTACTAGGCAGTATGATATCCTGCCTGGAGTGCACCCTCTGGGCATATTTGCACTCCAACCCTCTCCAATGGCTACTTCTACCCTTCCAGAGTCTCATCATCTCCAAAACTCACATTCTGGTCATTCTCACTAAGGAAGTATGCCAGTCTCTACACTGGTGGGTCTCCCCAGCCATGCTACAAGGTTTTTTTCTCTCCCTGCTGGACCTGATCGTCATCACCATGGACACAAGTCTAACAGGATGGGGTCACATTGCCTCCACCAACCAGCCTAGAAGTTTGGTCACCTCCCAAGACCTCCTTGAACATCATCCTGCTCAAATTGAGAGCCATACGTCTTGCCCTCCAACAATTTGCTCTCTTGCTAAAGAACTAACATGTGCTAGTACACATGGACAATGTAGCAGTGAAGGCTCACGTCGTGAACCAGGGAGGCACCAGATCTCGACTCATGATAAAAGAATCCAGGCTCCTGTTCACCTGGGCGGAAGAGCACCTAGCCTCGATCACAGCCGAAAACCTCAGCGGGACAACCAACCTGACTGCGGACTAGCTAAGTCACTGGACCATAGGCCCGGCAGAATGGTTCCTACACACAGGTCTTCCAACAAGTCATGACAGTGTTCGTTCTCCCAGTCGTGGACCTATTCGCGTCCTTAGTCAATCATCACCTGAGCAGGTTCTACAGCAGGTTCCACTCTCCACTAGCAGAGGCAACAAACGCCATCACTGCCCCCTGGCTCACCGGGCTCCTATATCCCTTTCCACCAACAGCCATCATAGCAAAGGTCCTTCAGAAACTGATCATAGAAAAAGCAAGTGTGATACTCATTGCCCACCACTGGCTGAGGAGACCGTGGTTTGCGGATCTGGTCTCCCTCTCCTCCAGGAAACCGTGGCCGCTTCCACATCACAGGGCCCCATTCCACGTCACATCTGCTGTCACAGGGCCCTATACTACATCTGGACCCAGACTGGCTCCAACTATGTGCCTGGAGATTGAACGTGCCTTGCTGAAACGGGCTGGATACACAACATCGGTACAGAACACCATTTTTGGCATCAAGGAGACCCTCCACTAACTGGATCTACCAAGCTACATGGTCTGCATTCTCCAGATGGGCGTGCAGGAAACACCTTTCACCTATCACCTCGGAAGTTCTTGGGGTCCTATCATTCCTCCAGGAAGGCATAGGGATGGGCCTCCACCTCAATATGCTCCACAGGCAGGTTTCTGCCCTCGCGTTGGTCCTCAAGTTAACATTGCACGGTTCGTCCATGCTACAGCCTCACCTCAGACACTTCCTGAAGGGGCTCACCAACCTCGTCTCTCCGCCCATACATAGGTTTCCGTCTTGGGACCTCAACAGGGTCCTCAATGCCCTTGCATGTCACCCCTTCAAACCTCTGGGAGATGCTCCTCTGAAGATCCTGTCAAACAAAGTTCTATTCCTGGTGGCCATTACTTCAGCACGCAGAGTCTCAGAATTAGGCGCCCTGTCAGAATGCAAGGAACTCTGCTCCTTCACGGATGATGCTGTTATCCTACGCTTGGATCCCACCTTCATTCCAAAGGTCAGTTCCACCTTTCACAGGTCCCAGGAGGTAGTGCTACCATCGTTCTGCCCAGACCTGAAACATCCTAAAGTAAAACTATGGCACACACTGGATGTGCGCAGGGCACTCCGGATTTACCTGAAACACACAAAACCTCATTGTAGTTCGGACGCCCTCTTCATCTCCTTTCACCCTAATTCCCTGGGGCACAAGGTTTACAAGGTGACTCTAGCCAAGTGGATCAGAGCCACAATCTACCTGGTGTATGAAACACTTCACCTTCCAGCCCCCATAAGAGTCACAGGCCATTCCACTCGCAGTGCCAGTACGTTAGCGGCCTTTTCAGCCAACTCTCCCCTACAAGTCATTTGTAAAGCAGCTACCTAGGCATCTATCTCTCCATTTATTAAGCACTATAAGGTATCAACCTTTCATTCCGATCAAGCAGCTATGGCCCACACAGTGCCACAGCAAGTGGTTTAATCATCCACTCTTCCCTCCCTGTCATTTTCTTCTGCTTGGACATGTCCCAGGATTAAGGATGAACCCAGACAACTGTGGAAAAAGAAACATTGGTCATACCTGTGAAGGGTTCTTTTTCACAGTGTCTGAGTTCATCCGCCCCTCCCTGGACGTCACTTCACTACGGGGTTGGGCGCAGTTGGGGAGGTGGTGACTCCCAGGGTTACAGTATTTTCCCCGTCTGTTTTTCCTGTGCCTCTTTTCTCCCCAGTGTCGCTTACTACCTTATTGTCTCTGGTATTTCTCTCTCTACCCTTATAGTACTTTAAAGTTTTGTTCAGAGCTTCTACAGTTACCAGGCTCAACAGTCCGGACCTGGGGTTTTCTGGCGCCTCCTACCTAACTACCGGATATGAGAGGCAAGCTTTGTACTTTACTTCCTGTCTCCTGAGGCATGATTTGGAATACAACCTAGGATTAGGGATGAACTCAGACACTGCGAAAAAGAACCCTTCACAGGTAAGACCAATGTTTCTTTCTGCACCAGGAAGTGAGCTTAGCTCTCAGGTGCTATGTGTTTGGTTTCCAGTCCAAATCAAGCCTGAACTAACTACTGAAAGTTAGTTTTTCTGTAATCCCTTGTGTTAAATAAAGTTGCTGGTTAGTTTTTCACCCTCTTGTTGCTGCTCATGATGCATAATTCAAAGAACTTATTTTGTGCCAAGAACAGGTAGCTAAAATAAGGCAAGTACATAATGTCTACCTAGAACATTCCAAGAGAGTGGGTAAAGCCTTTCTTTTTTATTTTACATGTGGTTAGAGTTGCTGAGGAGACTGAAGAACTCTAAGGTGTAATCAGTCATTTGATATAACCAAGGAGTTTAATCACTGAAGTTCTGTTGGGTATCTGTGTTCATTATTAAAACTAAGAGGATTGAGAATATTGTCGGGAAAGATGCTCCTATTTGGCTGCTGAGGAAGGTTTCTGGACAACCCAGCTAGCTGTAATTGATTATGTTTGCTGAACCACAGTAACCTACTCCCAACACTCACCAGTGTGTTCATGTGTGATCTGACAGTCCCTCCTTCCATGCTTTAAAATTGGTTATTGATCCCACTCACTAGCATGGCAGGGTTGCAAACGGTGAAGTGCTCCTGATTCAGGCCTTGGGGGTGGGTGGGCAGGCAATGTCAGGAAGTGGGAAGAGGATGCCTCTTGCCTTTCCTCTTGAGGCCCTTCCCCCCTGCTTTGCCATGTAGTACTATACAAAGGTGCCTCTGTACTTTTGTAATACTGGTTTTCTTTATAAGTAGCTAAACATGCATACTAAATAGTTTTTTCGGTATACTATTTGTCATTCAAACATGACTCGCTTTATTAGATATGGAAAATCTGAACTAGCACGGCTTTGCACCAGAAACAGTAAGCATTTTGTTTCAAACAAGACAAGAGCTATGTACCATTTACCTTTATTTCAAGCTCTAGAATATCCATCAATTTTCATGCCTAAAAATGGTTCATAGAATTAATTACATGGCATGTAATTTGTGGTTTGCTGCTTATTTAAGAAAACGGAGGCTCAAATCCATAATGCTTGACAGAGCCAGATTGTGATGAGTTTTTTATGCTAAAGGTCAGCAGTTCCTCAGTGTGGCCTTGCAATGTCCTGGATTCTTAGCACAGAGTTATGTGAAATTAGAAATAAAGCCTTTCAGTTACTTTTCACTACCACACCTAATAAGGTAATTCTTCAGTTGAGATAGGGAAGAGGCTGTGCTCTTTCTGGAAAGCAATTAGTATATGCTGGATATTGCAGATGATCACTGATTATTTGCTAATATCTTGTGCCTTTGTGGAGATATTTGACCTGTACATTGTTAGTGGAATTTGACACAAATTTTCTATGCTTTGTTTCTTTTTAAACGTGTTATCTTGTAGCCCAAAAGCAGTAACTGTGCTTAACGTATTTCTGATTTTCTTCTACTGGATACTGTACTCAGCACCCTATTATGCATAAGATATTATCAAATAATCAGTGATCATTTGCAAGGGTTCCCAACCAGTGGTACTCCAGATGTTGCTGAACTACAACTCCCGTCATGCTTGGCTGCAGTTTTGTAGCCATGTGTTATGGGAAACCCTTGAGTGCTATGGGAAAGGCTTGATGCTTTGTGACTGCCTGCTGAGCTTTGTCCCATCTACAGTGTACACAGTTAAGGGATCAGTGTAGTCTGCAAGCAGATGTGGTGTGAACTGTGATCAGGCAGATGTCTTCATCTCCATCCACCACACAAAGGCCTGTGTAGATACACTTGTAGTTATCTATGCTGCACGTCTTTAGATATCTGTCCATTTTCCTTTTAAGCTTCAGATGTTCCAAGCCACAGACTTATATCTGCATGTAGATCTGTCTGTAGTCTACAAGATGAGTAGCTGAGAGGTTCTTCCCACACATCTTTTTTGAAGCAAGTTCTTTACTTCCCTGGAGAAAGATGGGCATTCTTGTTTTCATGAGGTTGTATGTATCTGCTAAGGACTCATAAATCAAAGAGTATCTTAGGCAAGGGTCAGCTTCCAGTGATCAAGAAGTGTAGCATCTTTATAACTCCTTGATCTTTGTACGGCTCTTGGTACAACTGCCTACCCTATTATCCCATTCTTTGATTTGGCTCAGATTAAAATAATCAGTATGGCTTCGATTACATTTATGGAAATAATGCTGAATGTAGAAACCTCAATAGATTCTGGAAACAATCACCAACTGTTGACCAGCACTATTTATATAAAAGTGGACAGCTCGTATCAGTGAGGTAAGTATATGCATCCTACTTGTTTCCCCTTACACAATGAGGGATGTGTGGTGGCAGCTGGCTGAGATGATGATTAGTCAGTCTGAAATGCTAAAGTTTACTAAACTGTAGTAACATGCGTCACTGACTCTTAAGACCTTGCTTGGCTTGACAAAACTTGGTTCAGTTAAATGGTCATCACTTACAAATACTTTCCTTTCTTGAAAATCCCCAGCTGTGGTAACTTTGTTCTCTTTGCTTATAGATTGAGCTTTCTTGGCTCCTTGGAGGATTCAGCGAGGTTTCTGTTTTGCCAAAATAATAGTCTGATTTCCTCCCTGAATCATCCTGGATAGTTAACTTAAGCAACTTCTAACTCTGTCCCCATTACTGCAATTCCCCACCCACCCCTGCCCCTTTTTGAGGACTGTAACCTTATCTTCCTATTATGCAGGAACCCTTGCACAGGATATCCTGAAATGAATCTAGTGTCTGTATGGGAGTGAAGTGGGAATTGTTCTTACATCTCTGATCCCAAGCACCAACAAGGTTTTTGATAACGTTTCAACATGTTGGAGGCCCTATTTTTGTTCTAAGGACTATGGGAAACACCTATATCAGGCAGCAGCAGTATAGGAAGATGCTGAAAGGCATCATATCATCCTGCGCAGGAGATGGCAATGGTAAATCCCTCCTGTATTCTACCAAAGAAAAACCGCAGGGCTCAGTGGTTGCCAGGAGTTGACATTGACTCAACAACACGCTTTACTTTAAGTTGCTATTTAAATTATAAACCTTGTTGAAATCTATATGCACTGCACACAGCTGGTATGATCTACCATTTGAACTGTACCAGGACAATCGTGGGTGTTGTCTTGTCATGGGCACTTGTGTGTTCAGAGTTCTAAATGGGTATTTCACGAGAGTACCAATGTAGAGTACTTTATCCTGCCTCCAGCATTAGATTGATTGACATAGCAATCAATACAGGGCAAGCAAAAGAGGTGTGTATGAAGTTGGCCCCATACTGTATCCCTTGGTTGCCTGAAAAACATAATGGTGCCTCAAGAGGTTACTAGACCAAAGTATTTCTTCTACTCCACAAAAGCTCCCATAACTTTTCCCTTTTCCAGCTCCTTGTGCCTACCACAAATCCAGTGAGCAAAAGCATTGTGTACAGTGTCATCACACTGTCATTCCCTAAATGCTCTTTAGCCTAAGATGGACATAATGGGCGGAGATATAGAAGACAGAGTATTAACAAAAGAAAGCTCTTTCTCTCTTATACGGCTATCTGTCATCTTGCTCTAGGTCTTATTTCCTTTTAAAAAGAAGCAAAGTATGTATGATATAGAGTTCACTCAGTAATGGTACATTGTGATATTTCAAAAATCCTTTCTTGTTCATACACTGGACGGCCTATTTCTAACGCCTACCGATTAACAGTGTTGAAATGATCATGAGAACCTTTGTGTTTCTGCAGAAAAATATTTTAGCTATATGCCAAATATTGTTTACCAGCAAGGCTAAAGTTGTACGAAGGTTAACTCAGTGTGACTTTTCAGAAACACTGGCATTGCCATGCCGAGTCTGAATCATTTCCCAGAGGTTGTTTTTAAAAAGTCACAGAAATCCACCCCCCATTCTTCTTTTGTGAGCAAATGCCCTTTTTGCCTTATAAATTTTCTTGCACATATACAGACCTGCAACATGAACTTGGAAGGCTTCCCTTGTTCAGTAGATGGAGTTTGTGTGCATACATGCAATTTTGGCTTGGTTGCACAAACCTCTCTTCAGTAATGCACAAGTAACTGTTGGAAGAATTTTCACATTAAACTTGTACAACTTTTGAATAAAAGCAGCTTTATTTGTGCAATGTCTATCAAAACCTGGTGAAATGGTTTCACCCTTTCAAATGAAACTGCTTTCTACTGTCTCATTAAAATCAAGTAAATAACAAGCCCTTTTGCATGGCAATTGTAATTGTTATTGGCGTCGAAGTAGGAGGTCACAGCTTATAAAGCGTTAACTTTCACCTCGTTCCCAATAGAAAAGAAATTGATGTATGTTTTGGCCGGTATAAAAATAAGTTAGATAAATAAATACAATTCAGGTAGTTTCAGGTATCTTGAGGTCCATCCCCTCTCCCAGTATGCTCAGCAGTCAGATCCCCAGTTCCTTCCTATCTTTGCACCTGGTAGGACAGACACCTTGGAGCTCCTGCCCCAATTATTATTCTTCATTTTTCAATGAGCTGCTCCTTTCCTTCCTGCCCCCTCTTCTCTCTCCTATCAGTAAAGCATTTAGGCATGGACCCTTCGCAGGTGTGGGAAACTCTTACAGGTTCTCTTTCAGAGGACCCCAGGGTGGAGGAAGAGGGCAAGGCCAGGCACAAAGCCAAGGCCACTAAGAAGCGCCGCCATCTTGCGTTGCCAGAGCGGCACAGGGAGAAAGGTCCCACCATTAAAGGGCACGAAGGAACAAGCCCTAAGCATGAGCCCCCATGCTGGCCGCTTATCTGCAAAGTGAGAGAATATTACTTAAGGTTGCCTGCAGCAACGGGGAGAGCTGGGGGACCATGTACAATTGCTTCACTCACTTGAGTCTACTGGGCGGGGGGGAGCGGGGGCTTGTTTCCCCTTCACTCCACCAGCCTCATATATTCACTCACTCTTTTCAGCAGGATGCACCCATCTTACCGCTGATTCGCCCCCCGCCCCGGACTCCCAGTTGTTTTTCGCACCTGCGCTGCAGCAGGATGCGCTTCCCAAATCCCTCCCAACCAGCGAGTCACTCGCTTTGGCAGCCGCCCAAGCAAGCTCCCCCAATCTCCGGGAGGCCACACTGGCAGAACAGACTCGGCTCGCCTGGCCAGGCCCCCTGCCTGCCGCAGTCAGCGGGGACCCTGGCCACAGGCTGTTCAGCCTCCGGACTGCCCGTTCCTGCCATGGCGAGCCCCTCACCCACTACAGGCTTTACACCGCTGCCATGCCACCTGTCTCCTTGCCAGCCACGGCGAGCCATGCTGCAGCTACAGGCCTGGCAGCCATCACGCTGCCTGCCTACTCGGCAGCCACCATGCTACACTCCTCCTTGGCATATGCGGCCAGCGAGGGCTTGGCAGCGCCTTCTGCAGTGGAAGGCATGGGCAGCATGTGGGCACCCACACAGCCAATGTGCACGCCTTTAGTTACTGTGCTCAGATCCCCAGCATGATGCACCCACAGGGTTGACCCGAGGAAGGGAGCAGGGTGCAATGGGCAAAGGCTTCGGGCCTCTCGCCTTCAGCAATGGCCATCCACATCATGCACAAGCTCACACCCAGGGCCGGTGCTAGGGTTTTTTGCGCCCTAGGCGAGATCACCTTCTGGCGTGCCCCCCCCTCCATCCCTACACCTGGAGAGTGGAAAGCCTTCCACAGTTCCCCAGATTGATGTAAGATATAATATGGTACTGCTATATATTTTGTGGTGGCAGCAATGTCTTCACCCCACAATATCTCAGAATGATCCAACATTATATGGCTGCCAAAATAGGTGCCCTCTCTCATTCTCCATTTTAAGCAGTTAAAAGAAGAGTACACTGCTCTGTTGTGCTACAAAACTAGTCCCCTGTTCCAAAAATGAATGAGGAACAAAAACTAGATGCCACTCATCATTAAATGAATGGAAGCCACCAGTGTTCCCTCTAAGGCATGCACAAGCTCACTAGTTTTTTGAACTCCGCTCAGTTAACTTTAGATCCTGCTCAGGTTGAATCAAGAAGGCCCCATTCTGAATGCATGTGCATGCACACTGCCTTGATACTGTCACCCAGAACAAAACTCATTCCGTGCACAGATCAAAAACATTAGAGAGAACACTGGAAGCCACAATTAACCAAACCTAAGTTAAATGTCCAACAATGAAAAGGAAGATACTTTTGCACATGTCTATTACATGACTGAAATCTTGCCACAAATTATGGAAAGTGACTTCCAATGAAAGTTACTTTCTCCAGGTAAAAAAATTAACTGAATATGTTTGAGGCAGAAGATAAAGACAGTTTCTCCCAATATGAATACAGCCTTGTTGTTGGTTTTTTGTTCCATATTAGCAGCTGTCTGCTCCACAACATAAGGCGTCAATCTGACCAAAAAAAAAAAAAAAGAATAAATCCTCCTTTCTCTGCTATCACAACTCCAAATGCAGAGCCTCAAGCTCTTTCAGTTGTCAAAGTCAATGAGATCATGAGACTTTGCTTCCTTCCTGAGATCCCCAAAGCCTGAATGAAAATTTAAAAAATTTGTCTTCCTTTAACGCCCTAAACATACAAGAATACTACCCCCATGGAATAGACAGTATCTAAAACAGCACATTCACCATAATCTGTCGCAGGAAATCTTGTAATAATAGTAGAAAATAGAATGTAGATTTTGCTTAACAGAACAACAACAAAAAACTAACAGAGTATCCTAGAGTGACATCTTCTTTTACATGTCAAATTAAGGCACGGTTTGGCCTCAAGTCATTTCTGATGCAGCCAAACATTGTTGATGCTACTGAAGAATGTGTCACATTTCATAAACAGCTATAAAGGATAATGCTTTAGCAACCTGGAAAAATTGTAAAGCCCCCTATCCATAACTTGATCCAATCAAGAATAAAATGTGACAGAACTGAATGAAATTCAAGGGAAGGACACCAACATGAAGAGAGAAGGCGGGGCAAGAAACAATTACCTTGGTCTTATTTTTCATTAGAAAGAGGAAATTCCCTTTCAGATGACACCATCTCTCTCTTGGCTCTGCATGCAAAAGAAGCATGATATTAAAAATAATGTTCAGACCACTCTCTCTTAATACATTGCTTCTTAAAGACAACATATTTGCTATAATGTTTGAGCAAGGGGGGGGGGATTGTTAACGAAAAACCAGTTTCACCGGCAGCTGACATATAACACGCTGCTAAATGCCAGATAACTTCCCAGAAGGATCCTTTTATCCTGCAGCTGACAGAACTGGTGACTGCAGCGCGCGCACAACGGTTTTCTCTTTGCTTCACTCCACTTTGCAAAGAAGAACAGAGAACTATATCCCGCCTTCAGCACAAGACAACCATAGCTTGAACAGATAGCAAGCATGCGGCAGGACTCGGGCGGGCGGCCGGCTGGGAGGGAGGGAGGGCGGGCGGGCGGGCTGGCGGGCGGCGGCAGTGGTAGCGGTAGTTTTTACCCAAATCTGCTCGCGGCGGGGCCGGCGTGCGAGGGGCCTGCTCAGAAAGTCTTTCCCCTTCTACATCTCCGAACAAGAGACACTCGCCTCGCTCCCTGCTTGCTTGGCCACCCTGTATCCAAAGAAGGAGGCGGCCTTTGCAGGTGGCTGCGTGTCTTCCCCTGCCTACATGTGGTGGGGTGCGCCTTCGTCAGACAATCTTAAATACACAGTGCTCCTTTGTCAATGCTGACTCCTGAGCGGGAGCTAGAATTTTGTGTTTCTGTCTTTCAATTCGCCAGAGGAAAACAGGAGGCTTTTTCTTTTCCGTCCTTCCAGGAGGATGCGGGTTGTCTGCTGCCTGCCAGCCTAGCCCGTCCGGCTGTCCTGCGAGGGGAGCAGCAACAACCACCACCACCACCCGTTCCTCCTCCTCCTCCGCCTTCCCGACCGAGGACAAGGGATTGCGGGTTGACTGAGGCGGCTTCCTAGTTAGCCTGTGACTGGCGGGAAGGACAACAGGAGGGGAAGAGAGAAGGAAGCGGTGGTTGGAGGCGGCGGAGGGGAGGAGCGGCTGCCTCACTCCGCGCCGCCAGGCAAAAGGAAGTGGGGCTGACGGGGAGGGAGAAGCGCTGGGACGGCACAGGCGTCGCCTCCGCTGCCATCACCGGCGGTGGGCATGTGTGGCGAGGGGGTGGGGGGGGCGGCAGGCTGGCCAGCACGGCGCCCCCTCCATTTTGGCGCCCTAGGCAACTGCCTAGTTCGCCTTAATGGACGCGCCGGCACTGCTCACACCCCTGGCGGGGCAGCAGCACATAGAGCAGCCTTGGCCAGTCACTTGCTCGAACAGCGCCTGGAGGCACTCTCCTGCTTTGTCTCCGACCGAGTTGCTAAAAAAAGAGTTGAGTTGAATATCAAATTCTTTATCTGAAGTCTTCAGTAAAACATCAAAGCTAAGTTGTGCTGTTGGGGGAAGGCTCTTAATAGCTAAAGATGTTTTGAATGGTTGCTCAGTTTATTACTGGGTATTTATTGTACACTGTGGAAAACCTAGTTAGGTTCTGTAACCATATTATATGTACTGGTACAAAGCAGTCACATTTCTGTTAGCCTTTGAATTTGAACTTTGTAATAGGACTGTTCGTCCCGCACACTGAGTGAACTCAAGTCTAGACAGAATTCTGATGTCTGTGCTTCCGAGTTCATAAAATGAAGTGACTCAGATGGAGAAAATCTAGTGGGATTTTCTCAAAATGGAACTACTAAGCACATGTCAATAACAGTAACTGTTCAGTTACAAGTGGAGACTTCTGGGTAAATATCTGTGCAATCTCATCTTGGTATCCATTTTGCCTTACATATTTTCTCTCTTGCTCAAACTGTTCACATACCACAGAGAGAGAGAGACCACTCGTGCGCACACTCTAACCGGTGAACATCAGCTAGTACTGTCGACATCCTTGTTCCATACCTCTGCTTGTTCCATACCTCTGCTTGTACATATACTTTGTATGCTGATAGGGTTAGAACAAGGCTGCCCTCCAGCTGCTATTGACTACTGTGACTGGGGATGATGGGAGTTGTAGTCAAACAACTGGAGGGCCAAAGTTGTGCAGTCCTGGATTAGAGTGTCACCTTGGGCCTTGAAGACTCGGGTTCAGATCCTCACTCAGACATGAAAGTCTCACCATCACCTTGGGCTAGTGTCTCTCTCACAGCCTAACCTACTGTACCACCGTTATTGTGAGGATCAGATGGAAGGGACCATGTACGCCACCCCTTGTTTCTTGGGAGAAGGGCAGGACAAAAATGTAATAAGGAATAAAACCTCAACGGCTAAGCTAGTCACTAGTTTATATCGACCAGCTGAAGCCACAGTTCCCATAACCAATAGCTACAGATAATTATACCCTGATGTTTTTCTTTTAAGTTATTCTGGGAGTGGGCATAACTTTTATAATATTAATTAGCTATGCAGCAATATACAAGTTACTCAGTTGCGTAACATTTCTTTAAACAGAGTCACAAAGTCTGAACAGTGTGTCCCATTTTGCTGCGGGTTGAACAAATTCTGAAGAGGATCCCTCTCCTTGTGGAAATATTGTAAGTGCTCATGTTCCCAATACTTATTGTTAATTGGTGTTTTCTCCTTTTAGTGTGTGTTTGAGCAACAGCTGCTGCTTTTTTTTTAAAAAAAAAAAGTAAAGTCCATTTATTCTAATATAGCAACTTGCCATTATAGGTGGACCTCATCATCCATGGACTCAGCACCCATGGTTTTGCTTATCCTCAGTCAGGCAATGGAGACCTGACCCTGGCATAGTATGCCAGGCATACGCAGATTTTTAAAGGGTTAAATTTTGGCTATCTGTGGTTGCTAGGTGGCTGGAAATGACCTCCGAGGTCATTTCTGGCCATCATTTTGCTAAACAGAACCATTTTGTGACTATTTTGTTGTTGTTTTTTAAAATTCCCTGCAATTTTTCGCAGAAAATCGTCAAAACTTGGGGTTTGAGGCTGCATTGCTGCACTTTATTTCTCTGATTTATGCCTTTTAAAGCTTTTTTTTAGCCTCCAGGAAGGTAACCCCCCAATTCCCATTTCCTCAAGGGCTCGTTATCCATGGTTGCAGCCGAGAAGAGAACCCCCATGGATAACAAGGTCCACCTGTATACAGAATTCACCATATATAAAAATAAATCATGCACATTGAACGCTGCAAGCATTAGATTGTTACAGAAATAAAGTGTATCAGATCATGACACCAGAGGAATTCCAAAACTTCTATTTTGGTTCAAAGTGGTCTAGCATCTTCTTTAACCTTAGTACATGCTATTGGTGCTTGAGGAAGAAATTTTGCTGTCCCAAATGTAACTTACTTTGCAATATCCTTTAACAAAAACAACAGTTTATCTTGAAGAATATCCTGTCTTTGAGGATAACAATGGTTGGGTATATTTGTCCCAAAGGTTTCTTTCTTTTTAATGTAAAATGCTTATTTGATAGAAATCCTAGAAAAATAGGAAACTACTGAAGTGTTACAATTTTTCATTTATATTATATGTTGTTGGACTACAGCTCACATCTATCCAGTGCCTGGGGATGATGGGAGATGTAGTACAACATCATCTGGGGACCCAAGTTTGAGAAGTTTGGGTTAGGCAAACCCTTGACACACACCATTTTTGCTAGTCCAAATCTCCTGTTCAGAAACAGCTTTTTTGTGAAGGAAGAAAGGGAGTTCAGTTGTACACATTTGGATACAGTTTGTAGGGCTTCTGTTTATAGTGCATGCTTATGCCTTTTGGCACACTCTGAGCTCTCCTTTTTCTAGATCTGGTTTTATGTCATGGAGTATTTCATCAATGTTCTTCATAGGAGCGTTTAACCATAGGATTAACATTTCTGCCTGTATGTTTGTATTTTTATATGTAACTTGATTCAGCTGGAGTGTTGAATTAACTGGAATAAAATTATCATCATAGCATCATGGGCTTTTCCTGGTGGGTGTGGAGGCACAATGGCTGCAATCCTATATCCACAGGGAGACATGATAGAGGTCTTTAAAATTATGTGGAGAGAGAGTGGCAGAGAAGTTTTTTTTCTCCCTCTCTCACAACACTAGCACCAGGGCTCACCCCATGAAATTGTCGGGAAATTTAGGACTGACAAGAGGAAGTACTTCTTTACACAGCACATAATTAATCTATGGATCTCTCTGCCATAGAATGTGGTGATGGCCACTAGCTTGGATGGCTTTAAAGGGAGTTTTGACAAATTCATTGAGGAAAGGCCTATCGATGGCTACTAGTCTGGTGGCTATAGGCCACCTCCCACCTCAGAGGCAAGTTACCTCTAAATGCCAATTGCAGGGGAGCAACTACAGGAGAGAGGGCACGCCCTCACCTCTTGCCTCTGGGCATCTCATAGGCATCTCAGGGCCACTGTGAGAAACAGGATGCTGGACTGGATAGGACTTGGGCTTGATCCAGCAAGGCTGTTTTTTATGTTCACTGACTGGAGATAATTCAATGGGACTGTCTCAGTCCAGGATGGCGGGCAGCGTACTTTGTAACAAAGCACAGAAGGTATAATGCAGATGTAATTAGATCATGCTTGAAATTTGTTCTAGGCCTAGCATGATCAAAACGAATTGTCTCCATTATGCCTCTGCACTCCCTCCAGTCTGTGGCTGTTTGAGGAGAATTAATGTTCATATATTAAATGAATGGATGCTCCAGATCCTTAATTATTGACAGTATAGTTTAAAATTACTTGCACACTACAGCATTCTATGCCCTGAAGCATTAAATACACGCGCGCACACATACTTTCCATTCTAGGGAATGGCTCTCTGCATTCCTGATAGCTCCTGGGGAATTCCCCTACCCTGTGGCTCTTATATGTGCACCATCAGATTAGTTCTAATTCTTAAACTATTCTGCATCCCTCTCTCAGGCCTGGCAAAGAAATTCACCTTAAATGCTCCTCCCTCCCATCTACTGATCACTGTTGCTGTGCAGCTTCCAGAAATTTCATTGTGTCTTGTGGAGGAGCTTTGTACAAGAAGTCTCACTGAAATGAATGAAGCTTGTACAGAATTGCCTTGCAGCCAGTGTCTGCTGTTCCTTTAGTTAATCCTGTTTTAAAGCTTTAATTCTAGCTTCCCATATGTCAAAGCCATATACTAGCGCAGGTCCATTGAGCTATGAACTAGTCATGCTTTCATAAGACCAGTTATTGAATCCTTTACCAGAAGCTTAAAATTTCTTGTTTAATTGAACAATAAACGCTCCTTCAACAAGAATCCATAGAGTAAATCTGTTGGAATGCATCCTTAACAAATTGCAGATCTGTTTTGGCTATTGGCCTATGCTTGGATAAGGCAAAGGCCTTGATTCTATCAAAATTGGTTGTCAATCCAGGATGAAGCTTAAAAGAGAGACTGTAGGGACATTTTGCAATAACAATTGCAACAGTGCAGTATTTTGTCCCTGCCAAGGAATCTGAAACTAAGCCTGTCCAGTAAACAATGAATTTATGTAGCCTATGACTTCCAGGTTATAAACAGCACACAAATATTTAAAAGGAAAAACTATGAACCTTTGACCGCAAAGAGGATATTGCTAAACTGGATTAAAAACACAATATTTAAAGGGCAGGGTACTGCCCTAAAATATTTGAATTGGGGTAGAAAGACTTGGAAGTAAATAGCTGTTCCGTTCTGGTCTTGGAAATCGGATCTGTATATGCACAGTATATCAGACCAGTTCCTTCAACCTCCAGCATCTAAACCAATAAAAGATTGAAGCTTTGAAGCTAATCAACTGTGACTAATTTTTGCCTGCTTTCTGGTTTATCTGTGTTCTTCAGCCATGAATAATCTGCTGCTGCTGGCTTCCAAATGTTTCTAACATTTCAGTGATTACTCTCAAAATTGAACTACCTAAACCTTCATTTTGCTTTTGTGTGCTGCTGCTGCTTTCACTTTTGCCTTGAGAAAACTAAAGACACTTGGAATCCCCAAGGACAGGAGACAGATAATAGACTGAAAAAGAAAGCTGTCCAGTATGAATCTTAAGCTAGAACTACGTGCTCTTCTCCTGTTCCCTGTGTACTTGTTGATATCTCTGTACAGTGCCCTTGTATTCATACCATGGTATTTTCTTACCAATGCCAAGAAGAAAAAAGCTATGGCAAAGCGCTTAAAAGCTAAGCCTGTCTCGGACATCCCTGGAAGCCCATATCGATCCATTTCACACCTCGAGTCACTAGCCACTATAGACTTTCCTGGAGCAGACACTTTGGACAAATTGTTTGACCATGCTGTAGCAACATATGAGAAGGAGGATTGCCTTGGAACAAGAGAGGTCCTGTGTGAAGAGAATGAAATGCAGCCAAATGGGAAAGTATTTAAAAAGGTAATGTTTCAATGAATATTTAACTGCAATGAATAAGGCATTTGGAATCAATGAAAATACAAGACTTGGGTCTCTGACTTCCATTGAGCTAGAATCAGTAATAAAGAGCACTGAGATGTATGCATTTGCAGTTGTCTGCATTGTAGTTTCTTTTGCAGTGGCTATAACTCGATGCTAATTTCAAGTGGCATTGCTCGCTGTTTATTACTATATCTTGCACACCTGGATAGAAATTAAAGACTTTTAATAAAATGTTACATCCGTCATTTGAAATATATTCCTCTGTTTGAATAAATATTTCTGTAACAGTTTCTGTTTACAGAATTGGAAATGAACTGTTAAATTAAGATCCAGAATGCATACCTTTTTCTCGAACAAGCTGTGCTTGTCAGTGGAGCAAGGCAAATTAATATTCGCACAGACTCTTTTTTGCGGGAGAGCAGGTTTCTTAGACTACAAACCCAGCTTAGAATTTAGGCACATTTCCTCCATGATGTTGATGTGTAGATTGATCAAGTAGTTCAATAGTACATCAAAAATATGTTCAATCTTTTACCAGCTGATCCTAGGAAACTATAGATGGCTGAACTATGGAGAAATTAACCAGAAAGTTAACCACTTGGGGTGCGGACTGGCTGCCCTGGGACTGAAGCCAAAGAGCATAGTTGCCATATTCTGTGAAACCCGAGCCGAGTGGATGATTGCAGCACAAACCTGTTTCCGATACAACTTTCCTCGTGAGTATTTATGTAGTCAGCATAGAACATTTCTAGAAAAATAGGGCTCGGTTCCATCCAGGGCTACTGCTGCGGAAACCTCCATTCATTACAAGTTGGGGGAAGAGGGGGTATTGGGGCACCTGGAAGAGTAGTGGGTTTTTTGCAGCGTGGGTTTCTTGCGGCGTAAGCTTCTGTGGACTTGACCCCCACTTCATCAGATGCACAAAGTATTATTTGTGAGTTGGCTGATACATGTGGGAATGGAGGAGGAAGAAACGTGAACAGTGGGGCTGAAAGGTCATACAGTGCAAGGGGCTCTCTGCAGACTTGTATGCAAAGTGTAGGTCTCTGACACTTGTATGCAAAGCGTGCGTGTGTGTGTGATAGTGACATTCCATTGATGTGAATATTGGCTGTATTGTGCAGAGCAGAGGAATTCAGGGTGAGTCTATTGCTGCCAAGCAAGCAGAACTCAGGACTAGGACTGTGTTGTTAGTCTTGTCCTTGCTGTACCTGTGGTGCATAAAATTCTAATGGAAACCCTGTATTTAGTTTATTTCCCAATGTAGAAATCCTGGTGGCTTCATAAACAGATACAAAATATTGGTGTTAGCTTCTTTTCCTTAAGTTGTTCTCCTCTCTGTTGTAGTTGTGACTTTATATGCAACCCTTGGAGAAGAGGCAGTAACCTACGGGCTGAATGAATCTGGAGCATCGTATCTGATCACTAGCACAGACCTTTTAGAAAGCAAACTTAAGGTAGGTCCTGGTCAGATGCCTTCATTCACTACATAGGATAGTAATCCTGTAGTCGCTCTGGGTTGTCTGGAAACAGTGGGATGAAGCAAGAGGGCAGAATGCAACTTAATCTTCTGTGGGAAACTAATCCAGCAGGAGGCTGAGGTCCTTGACAACAATGGGGAGCTGCAGCCATGTGCATTTACAATAAGATTACAATTTATTACCTTGAGTCATAAGCCAGTTATCTGTATTAAAATTAATTTTAAAAATCTTGGAAACTGGCCAGACAGCAACTGTGCCATCAATCTTGGGAAGCTCAAAGTGTAAAAGTACACCTTTATCATAATGTTACCAACATAAGCCTTCATGATTGGGAGGAGAGGCATCTGTCCAAATAAATGAGAGAACCTTTGGTGTAATCAGCTGTCATACTTCTTGTTCCTCAGAATGTATTATCAGAAATCCCCTGCCTTAGACATATCATTTACGTGGACAAGAAGACTATCAATAAGTCAGAGTATCCTGACCGATTGGAGATCCATAGCATGCAGACAGTAGAAGAACTGGGAGCTAAACCAGAAAACTGTAAGTGGACCAGCTGAGAAGCCTGCATTCAGGTGCTGCTTAAAATGTAATGCATTTTTCTGCCCATTTAAACCAGGCTGTACATGTATTTTAAAACATGGCTGCTTTATAGTTTTCTGTCCTTGTAGTTAGAACATCTTTCTCGGGGTCACATAGCAGTCTGCTTTCACTACTGTAGACAGCGTCACTTGAAACTTCTGAATGACTTTATATTGCCTAGTGGAGGTAGAAGAGCTTCTGCTCAGCTTAGATTCTAACTCTTAGCAATCTACTGCTCCAGTTATTTATACAGGATCCATATGATGTAATAAACAAAAGAATTAAGAAGAAATCTTCACTGGCCTAGGGAGACCCAATAGGTTGGAAAGTGGGTACACACATACATTCTCTCTCTCTCTCTCTCTCTCTCTCTCTCTCTCTCTCTCTGCGCCACCTTTGGCGTTCTTCCACAGCTCCTCTTGCTCATAGTGCTCTTTTTCTTCCAATTCCAGTAGTTTCTACTGGCGCTTTCTTTCCCCCCTGTTCTTCATATCAATGAAGAATACTATTCAGAGCTTTTCTCCCCTTATCACTTTCACTGAAACATGTGGACCAAGCTTTTAGAGAAATGAAGACTTGATAACAGAATAGCCTGGTGTTGGGTTTGCCAGATGGTCAGATTGTAGGTGATCACACTGCTTAAAGGATCGTTTATTTTATTTAGCAGGGTTAGTTATCTGAAGATTAGTTACCGGCATCTCTTTAACCTCTCCTCTATATCTTTTTCTAGTAAACATTCCTCCAAGCCGACCTACTCCTACAGACATGGCCTTAGTAATGTATACCAGTGGCTCCACTGGGAGGCCTAAAGGAGTGATGATGATGCATAAAAACCTGATAGCTGGGATGACAGGACAGTGTGAACGAATACCTGGACTGGGGTAAGAAATTCCTGTTAGAGATGTGTGTGAACACAGAAAACATCTCTGCCTTTTTGCAGTCGCTTAATGTGAGACATAAGAGCAGCCCTGCTGCATGAGGCCCAAGGCCCATCTAGTCCAGCATCCTGTTTCCCACAGTGGCCCACCAGATGCCTCTGGGAAGCCCACAGGCAAGAGGTGAGGCAACAACCTCTCTCCTGCTGTTGCTCCCCTGCAACTGGAATTGAGAGGCATTGTGCCTCTGAGGATGGAGGTGGCCCACAGCCACCAGACTAGTAGCCATTGATAGACCTGTCCTCCATGAATTTATCTAAGCCCCTTTTAAAGCCATCCAAGCTATAGTGGATATATATTCGTCCACATCCCATGGCAGATAATTCCATAGACAAATTATGTGCCGTGTGGAAAAAGTACTTCCTTTGTTGGTATTAAAGTTCCCAGCCTTCAGTTTCATGGGATTACCCCTGATTCTAGTGTTGCAAGAGAGGAAGAAAACTTTCTCTCTATCCACTCTCTCTACTCCATAATTTTATACACTTTTATCATGTCTCTCCATGGTTGTCTCTTTTCCAAACTAAAAAACCCCAGATACTGTAGCCTTGCCTCCTAAGGCAAGGATGTGCAGTCCTGCTTGCCAAAGATATGAAACCCTTAAAATCCTCTCTCACAACAGGGGTCTGAGGCTATGCCAATTTGCTCCATGACCTTTTAGGGTTCTGTACATGGGTTGCATCAGAATTGCATAGGATGTGCTGTGGAGAGGCCAATTAAAGGAGACGACAATATGTGCTCACTTTGGCAGACATACACTAAAAGTATTGGACATCAGTACTGATGATGTTGTTTTGCCAACACTTGCTGACTGGGTTATATGATAGGGCTGACATGAATATGCCAGTTCAGGGTTTTCCATTTTTGATTGTAAGGATGAATATGGGGGATGTGAGGGAGAATAGAACCAAACTCAAAATGGAACTCTCTTTTTACCCTGAACTCCATAAGCTGGAGAGAATGGTCTATGCAGAAAATATATAAGGAGCCTCGTGTGTGGGTGTGGTGGAGTTCTGGTCATGGCTCAGTGCCAAAGAACATGGACTCAGGTAGCCTTGGGCTATGAAGGCCGCCTCCTAGAAGACAAACCATTCCGCCTGCTTGTTCAGAACAGTATACCAGGGTGCCGACTGCTCTGTTTAAAAAGCACAATTCTTTCTCCTCAGACCCAAGGACACCTACATTGGCTACCTGCCTCTGGCTCATGTCTTGGAACTGACCGCAGAAATTTCCTGTATTACTTATGGCTGCCGGATTGGATACTCCTCTCCGCTCACACTCTCAGACCAGGTAAAAATGCAGGGAGTCCTCTTGTCTGGTGAGCAAGGAGCGCATGCTTCTGTGTCCAGTGCTGCTCCTCCTAGCACACTGAAGTCCATGACTGGGCTGTGGGTTACAGTATTAGCAGGCAGAATAAAATCTAAACAAAAGATGCACTCCTGAATGCTCTCTCCTCACCCCAGCCCATGGGACCAACTTTGGACGGCTTTCTAAGTGACATGGGGTATGTTTGCTTGTTGTAGTCCTCCTTAGAATGGGCTTTGTAAGCAAGTCCAAAAAACTGCCTGCCTGCCTGCATAACAGGGTGACTTCAGCAGGCAAGCCATCAGTAGCTGGCCCTAAGGCACCGCAGTATGTTGAAATGCAAGTTTTGCACTCCCCGCCCTCATGAAAAGGATTTAGACGTTGATTCTCTCTCTCTCTCTCTTCTTGCAGTCAAGTAAAATTAAGAAGGGAAGCAAAGGAGACTGCACAGTTCTGAAGCCCACGCTGATGGCAGCTGTGCCTGTAAGTATGGTTACAGATGTGTGGTTAGTGCATTACTTACTCCAGCAGCTTCAACAACAGAAGGCCACTGTGGTGTAGGGTTTTGCGTGCCAGGTTAGGACATTGGTCCCAGTTTCAAATCCCCACTCCAAGTAGCTCAATGGGTGACCCTGAGCTTGTGGTCTTCACTCAGGCTCATGTACCTCATAGAGTGGTTGTGTATACACAGCCCTGAGCTCCCTGGAGGAAGGGCAGGATAAAAATGCAACAATAGAATAAAACATTAAAGCCCCGTGAATCTGCTCAGATGGTAACTTTTTGAATTGGAATGCTAGTATAGTAAGTGTATCCAACTGTGCATGAGATTGCAGTCTGTTATCTTAGTGTCATGCATGGCAGATTTTACATTTGGTGCTTGCCTCTGTAAGGCGAAGTGCGAAAAAGTAAAGCCATGTGACTGTGCTCATCTGTTCATCCTGAACAGCCAAGCATTTGGGTTGTTGAGCTGCTGTTCCATATTTGACAACTTAGAAAAAGCATCCCTGTCCCCTCATAATACTGTAATTTTTACTACTACTACCTACTGATATTTATATACCACTCTTCAACAAAATTCTCAAAGCGGTTTACATAGAAAATAAAATAAAAAATACATAAACAAGATGGCTCGCTGTCCCTAAAGGGCTCACAATCTAAAAAGAAATAAACTAGAACTAAAAGGCCTCGTGCTAACCTGCCACAAACACTGAAGACTCTGTTTCAACATGCAGAAATAAAGGTTGGCGTGTTAATTGCCAAATGATGTGGTGTTCAACCGTCTTTCACCAACCGAGGATGCTGCTTCCTCCTTCCATGTGAGGTAGCTTGCCAAGTCTCCTGTAAGTGTGCCCTGACACAGAGACCATAACGGAGAAGAACAGGTTGATTACCTGTTGTTGTTCTTCCAGTGGTTATTGCTGTAGTAACCCCCCCCCCCCTTTCGACTTGTTGACTACTTTGGCCTGCCGCTGTAGTGGCCTAGAGGGAACTGAGGAAGAAGGCAAGGCATAGGCCACACCTATTTGGGCATGTGAAGGCATGTCAGGATTCCTGAGGTTAAGCTCAAGAGAGCTCTGAACAAAGCTTTGTACAGGCTCAGATCCCATCAAAGATAACCACTGAGGAGCACTTACAGGTAAGCAACCCATTCTTTAAAAAATAAAATTAATTAAATTAGAACAGCACAGTTGGAACTGCAGGCCTTAAAGCTTTCCTTTAAACACACAGTACAACGCAGCTGAAAAGACTGAGCAACTGCTGTATTGTTTTCTAAATAAAACCAGCTCCCAGCCACTGGAACTGTGTTGCGCTCTGTGTGTGTGTGTGTGTGTGTGTGTGTAGGAGGAAGGAAACTCAATTTTTCCATTGCGTATTTCCATTTGTTCTGTATGCACAGAATAGCCCCCAGCTGGGACTGACCACAAACAGATTAACTAGACGCCACATTAAGCATTGCATAACTTAGGAATAACAGCTTCGTTTGAAATGAATGAGCAGGTGCACCCTCCCTTTGGGCAACGGAGCTGCACCGCAGACGACAGTGGTAAACCAAACGGGAGCTTTCTCACACCTCCCCCACTTTTAAATTTTCCTCACAGGAAATCATGGATCGGATTTATAAGAACGTTATGAGTAAAGTTCAAGAGATGTCTTATATTCAGAAAACATTGTTCAAGATAGGATACGACTATAAATTGGAACAGATCAAAAGGGGATATGATGCACCATTATGTAACTTGTAAGTACAAATCAGTTGTCTGCCAGTCTGTAGATGCATTTTTCGAGGGAAGTGCAGTGTACACATAAACACAGAGGGAGAAAACATGTCTGTTGTTCTGTTAGACTAATTAAATTAACAGCACTAACAAGTGCACTAACTTTGCATTTGTTGCTCTGAAGGCAAGAGGCACATCAAGATTTATTTAAAGGCCACTTTTCAACAACAGCAAAAGCCTAAAAGCAGTTTACATAGCAAGGAATACACATTAGAGATGGATGGGACACTCTTGTTTCTGTTCTGTCCAAGTTTTACATAGTTTCCTTTTGACTTCCTTTCTGTTCTCTTTTGCCAAAAATCCTGGGATATGTATTTTTGCCCCAGCACCAAAAAAACAGTACTTTAATCCATATTCCCCTGCCCCCCAAATATTTTTACATACTTCCTAACCAAACAGCTGGTATGATAGTATGTTGCAAAGTACGCAGTTAAATATGTATCTTTCCACAAACAGTTGATTTGTACAGCATGCCTACAGTCCATAGACCTGCCCATTTCTTTATAAAAACCTATCCCTCCAGGGAGCAAGAGGGGTGTGAAACCATGTGAAATATCTATTGAACATTTTGGCAGGAGATGAATTTGGTATCCTGCCTGTGTGGCATATGCTTCTGTGACACTAATGCCAGTTTCTTGTTCTTTAAAAGGCTACTGTTTAAAAAGGTGAAAGCACTATTGGGAGGAAATGTACGCATGATGCTTTCGGGAGGAGCCCCACTTTCTCCTCAGACGCAGAGATTCATGAATATCTGTTTCTGCTGTCCTGTTGGCCAAGGTTATGGGTTAACAGAAACCTGTGGAGCAGGGACCATCACAGAAGGTAAGGATGTTTATCTACTCTGTTTACATATCCAAAAGGCCTCTCTGTGGTGGTGTTTTTTCTGGTGAATAATTGACTTGGATGATAGCTGGCATTGGTAATTTATTTTATTTAGTATCTCTAAGTTCATACTACTTCTTTTTAAAAAAATATGTCTTTGACTGATATCTTACTGCTCCTTTTCTGATACGTTCCCTCTAGTTTCTGACTACAGTACTGGACGAGTTGGGGCACCACTTACCTGCTGTGAGATTAAACTGAGAGACTGGCAAGAAGGTGAGGGAAAGCACAATGGCATACATGTTACTGGGAGCTTCTGGCAGTGGCTTCCATGCCTGAATTACTCCTTTGATGCACATACAAACCTTAAACCACACATACCTGTGGGCCTGTTTGCAAGTGCTCCTGGACCCTGAGAGAGCGAACAGTTTTTAAAGTTCAGTTGTGTGCCTCTGCCCATGGTAAGGTAACTCGGGGAGGCATCCTCAAGCAGGCCCTCAAACAGATCTGTGGAGTTGGTAGAACTGCCAAGCGTTTCAGGCACACACTCCAGGGCTGGAGTTATTGCTGTAAATAGGGTGTACACATTGTCAAGCATGCAGCACAATCCTGAGCTTGATATGAAGAACATTGTGATCACCAGTTGATCGTAGGAATGGTGGTATTTTACTGTCCCTGTAAATGTTGCAGCTAATGATAGTTAATCACTAGGGATCAGATCTTAAAGAAAACCTTTAGAACTAAATGTTCTCTTTGTGATCATTTTAGTTAAAGCAGTTTTGAGTCAGTGACTGTCAGAGGGTGAGAGCTAGAACTGTTCTCACATTTCTGTACACAACTTTTTTTTCCAGGGGGCTATACCAACAGAGACAAGCCAAACCCTAGAGGGGAGATTATAATTGGGGGGCCCAATGTGTCAATTGGATACTTCAGGAATGAAGAGAAGACAGCAGAAGATTTCATTGTTGATGAAAGTGGCCAACGATGGTTTTGTACTGGAGATATTGGAGAGTTTCACCCTGATGGCTGTCTACAAATCATAGGTAGTGTACTTCTTTTTGCTCACTGAATTCTAACTTGATAAAGTATGTTAAGAAGTAAAACACACGTGCCTTTCTGTTGTCCGTATTGCAGGAGTGTGGTGAATTATGGCCTTAAAGTGTACTGGGGAAAGTAATGGTTTTGCTTTGCAATTTGCTCAGAATTGTCACTTCTGGCCTTCAAATCTACGAGTATTTTTAGTTTGGTTTGGTGGCTGCAGCCGATTCTCAGTTACTAAAGCAAAACAGATTGTTTCTTTATGTCTTGACTTCCAGGTAATTTTTCCTTGTGGTTTTTAAGACTTTACACAATCTGCTACTCAACTGAAATGAACGTTCAAGAAGTCTAATATGTATTGCACTTCTTCCTACATACAGAGAAAAATTCGACTCTGAGCATGGAAGTAGGCTCCTTTCGAGCACAGTGGGACTTACTTCTGAGTAAATACATAGGATTGGGCTGCATGCGCCCTTAAAGCACTAATGGTTTGACCCAATTATTTCACCCAGATCGCAAAAAGGACTTGGTGAAGTTGCAGGCAGGAGAATACGTATCGCTGGGTAAAGTGGAGGCAGCCCTGAAGAACTGCCCACTTATCGACAACATATGTGCTTATGCCAAAAGGTAAGGCTTGCATCTCTTAGCTTCCTCATAACTTTGTTTTGTTTCTTATGGGAAACTTTTTTTAAACAATTGCTAAAACAACACTGCTCTTGTTCCAAATATGGTTGAAATCCAGAAGTTAAGGCCTCTTATCCAAAAGCATAGAATTGCTGGGGGAAATATACAGAAACAGTGCCCCTCTGGCAGGTATGGCTCTGACATCCTGTGTTGGCTTCATTGGCTACTGGTCCGCTTCCGGGCTAGATTCAAGGTGCTGGTATTAACCTTTAAAGCCCTACACAGCTTGGAGCCGGGGTACCTGTTGGACCGCATTCGCCCATATGAATCTGCGAGGGCCCTCCACTCATCATCTCAGGCCCTGCTCATGGCCCTGCCACTAACAGTTGGTGGGGACTAGAGACAGGGCCTTTTCAGTTGTGGCCCCTCAGCCTTGGAACGCCCTCCCTGAAGAGCTTCACCAAACATCTTAAAACGCAGCTTTTTAGTGCTCCATTTTTTTTAGTTATATCTGCTAGGTTCTTTTGCTTTTTATAATTTACAGTTTTAACCTTTAATTTGAACCTAATGATGATAGTGGTTTTTAATCTGACAACTTTTTTTTTGTTTAATTTTGTTAATTTTGTTAATTTTATTATATCTTGTGTCTCTCTTATTGTTGTGAGCTGCCCCGAGCAGTAGTGCACTGGAGGGGCAGAGTATACATATTTTAAATAAATAAGCCTTTTCTGGCTCTGGTTGAAAGCTCCCAGTAGGCAGGTGGTGAGAGACAGCTGTTACTTCTTTCCAGTACTGCAAGGAAGTTCTGCATCAGTTTGTGCTAGATATGCAGCATCTGAATCTCCCCTGGTGTGTAGGGAATATACAAGCCACTTAATGCCATACTTCAGCCTCTATACAGAAACGGAGTAGTTGACAATAGGGGGCTAATTTTTTGTGGTACTAGATCTATAGTAGTATTCTTGATACTTGGGGGTCAGAATTGTGCTACTAAAGAAAGACCTTACCTGCACCCATTCTTTCTGGACAGGCTTTGGAGGAATTGCCATGATATCTAGCCGTGAGAGATGAGCCTAGGTCTCTGCACACCTCTAGAGTGAGCTTTTCTGCAGACAGAGAGTCCGAACAACAATGGTGTCTTCTTGTGTTTATGTTCTAGTGATCAGTCCTATGTGATCAGCTTTGTGGTTCCCAACCAGAAGAAGCTAACTGCTCGTGCCGAACTGAAGGGTGTGACTGGAAGCTGGGTGGACATCTGTAACAATCCTGTCATGGAATCTGAAATCCTGAAAGAGATCAAAGAGGTGGCTAGTAAAAGTAAGTAAGCAAGCTCCTGCAGTGCCACAGTCGTGTAGGGCTGTTGGGGAAAGACCTGGATCAACCCCAAATCATTGCTGAGCTATTTTGGTCACTTCCTCTAGAAAGGTAGGTGGGACTCTGAGGCTTGAATTGCTGCCTTCCAGGGATCCTGTCCTGGTCCTTCTTTTTAAGGGCATAGAAGGTCAGGTTGGAATTTTGGCTGCCCAGGACTGCCTCCCTCTCCATTCCCAAGATTCCAGCTCTGGGACTGGGTTTCATACTTGCGTAGCACACACACAGTTGTTCAGCTGCTGGAGAGGTGGCATTGCAGTGCTTCCTGTTACTTAAAAGAGGCTGGCATCCTTAGCAGTCCATTGTGAACCGTGCCAAGCCCTGTGTGCCCAGCACTCTTGCCCTACAGCGTCGATCAGCAGGACTCTCAGCCAAATGTGTCCTGCGCGTCTCAAATGGCATCCATTAGAGCAAATGGAATTCTAGTTACGATGGGTTTGGGGGAAATGGGATTTTGTGAACAGCCAAAGCCTGAGGAATGCATGCCGGAATGGATCCTGATCAGATTCTTTCCCACCCCATCCCCCTGAGAACCAAAGTGAGTGGATCTATCCCATAACTCTCCAGTGGATTTAAGCGGGGGGGGGGGGGAGGTTTCCATTCTCTCTTCTTGGGTGCAGGTGGCATAGAGACAGGAAGGAGGCACTTTGGCAATCCTGTGCTTTGGCAATTCATTCCAAACTGAAAGCAGGTAGCCTTTCTTCATTGCAGGGCCAGTGACGGCTTCGGTCAACCCTGAGGGAGTTCCCCTGACTAATGGTTTGCTGGGCCTGTGCGAAGTCTTGGCCAGAGCTGAGCTCTCTGCAGTCCCCCGCACCATGCAAAGGTCTCTCTTCCCAGCATGCAGTGCTGCGCTGGGCCCAGTGCTGGTGGTGCTCTTTTCAGGGGAACGGAGCCCTCCTGAGCACTGTCTTCAGGGACATGTTGGGGAGTGTAGCCCCTTCCCAGGGCTTTCCTCTCGGAGCTCTCACGAGAGGGCGCCGTCTCTCTTCAGGGGCCCTCCTCCCAGCACTAAGGAAAGCGCAGTCCTGTGCCAGGGTCAGCAGAGTGGGGAATGGTCCCTCTTCCGCTGAAGTGGCCCCTCCTTGAGAAACAGTGGAGATCACTGGTGTGGCAATCATAGTTTGTAACTCTCCTGCCACCTACTGCCTGTAGTTGGTAATACATCAGGTCACAAACCCATTCACATGCGTGAGGCTGAACAGGCTTGAACTGAATGTCGGCCGTAGAAACTCGGTGCATTGCAGAAGGTGCCGGGGTATGTTGTAAGGCAGATACTCAGGAGTTTGTTGGCAGACACTTGTAAGCGGTAAAGGTCCCTGGAAGGTGGAGAGCTTGAAAATCATTTCTCTGGTTTAACTGGGTTGCTTTTGGGCAGCAAGACTTTGGCCTCTGTGGAGGGGGTTTCACTGTATGGAACCGAATTGCAGCAGGGGTTCTCAAACCTGGGGCCCCTGGTATTGCTGGACTACAACTCCCATCATTCCCAGCCACAGTGGCCAAAGGAGATGATGGGAGTTGTAGTCCAGCAACATCTGGGGACTAGGGATGTGCATGGAACCGGCAGGGGCCGGTTTGAAGGCGGTGGGGGTGATACTTTTAAGGACAGGGGAGGGTGTTCATACTCCTCCTGCTGGCACTGTACTCTCAAAGGGTCTGGTGGGGCGGCAGCATATCTCCCTGTTGCCTCATACCCTCGTCGGACCAGAAGTGACAGGAAGTCCCTCCCCCCTCCCCAGGTGCACACACACAATGTGCGCACAGGGTACTTCCGGTCCGACCAGCCCATTTGAAAGTGCAGCACTGGCGGGAGGGGTAAGAGCACCCTCTCTTGCCCTTAAAGGTATCCCCCCCCCCCGCCTTTGGACAGGCCAAACTGCCAGTCGTTTGAACCTGTTTGGAGGTCCATAAAAGGGCCTCTGAACAGGTTCATGCCCATCCCTCCCGGGGACCTGAGTTTGAGAACCCTTGAAATATAGCATGTAGGTCATGTTCATGTGCACACACCTCAGCTGGCAACTAATAACTCTTTCTCCTAATCTCTGCCCATCCCCAATTGCTCCTGCAGTGAAGCTGGAGAGGTTTGAAATCCCAGTCAAAGTGCGGTTAAGCCCGGAACCCTGGACTCCTGAGACCGGCCTGGTAACAGATGCTTTCAAATTGAAAAGGAAAGAGCTGAAGAACCATTACCTCAACGACATTGAGCGAATGTATGGCGGGAAATAGTCTCCAGTCTTCCCTTGAGTTGGAAGCAGGGCAGGGTTCCTTCTGAGACTGAGTGATGGATGGAGTCTCCCCAGTGTCGACTGCAATGATAAACGGAGAGGTGACTGCTTGTGAAACCAACGAAAGCGACACTCCATTCAACAGAAGGAACTCCCCTGGCTTTCTGGATCATACTGTCAAGATGCTGTCAAACTGACTGACCCCACTGCCATGTTTTCATTTGATCACTCCCAGTACTGAGTTGGCTGTGTTCATATGAAACTCCCTCACTGGGTAAACGATTGTTTCTGCCTTTCTATTCTGGTTCCTCTTACTCATAAGGAATTAAATCACCTTTCAGGATTCCAATATGATCATTAAAAATGAGCCTGTATTTAATGTGTGCACTATATATGGAGAAAGAAAAGTGTAGGAAGAACCACATGTGTAGCTTTCACAGAGTGCTGCTCAGAAATCTGCAATCTCGGGTCCTTTGCTAGATGAAGTCATTCTGTTTGACTTCTGAAGAGCTACGAGGCAGACAAGGAGAGGAGAGAAGCTCTTTCCTTGAATGGTACTTTCACACAGCCAAAACCTGGTTAGTCCAACACCCAACTGTTTCCAACTGGGGTTTGCACCCCGTGTGTGTGACCAACATGCTGCTGTTTAGTGATCAGTGAAATTTTAATGCACACTTTTTGCAGTTGAAATGCTGCCACTTGAGCACTATCCGTTCAGCTGAATACAGTTGGCCATAGTTCAGGCTGCTAAAAACATAATTTCAGCTGTGTGAAAGCACTCTAGGAGGAAAAGAGATCTGTGGTACTTTTTGTCAGGAGTACTAAAACCCAGGTTTTTGCTCTTCTGGCTTTGTTTTGTTTTGTTCTACATTAATGAACTGTAAATGTCGCTCAATAGCCACTATTGCTCTCCCATGTTCTCTGCCCTTCATTGGGCACTGATCACGACATTCCCTTGATTTTACTGTTCACAACTTGCTGGATTTAAAGGGGCGAGAAACGTACTAATGGGATCTTCTGCATACCAGTGTTTTGCGTATTTATACTGCCTAAAAGGAAGATGTTTGTGTATGTATGTAAGAGGAGGCGAAATGTGTGCACTGAAAAGACTTATCGGCATCTTCAAATGCCTGCCTCCTACCTTCCTTGAGATTTCCATCCTGCATTCCTGACGCTGACACACAGATTATTTCCCTGTTCAAACCTCAAAAGATAAGTTAGTGACTGTTGCCATCTCTAACATTATGCTGGCACCCATAGGTTTTCAGACCTTTTCATTAAACTAGCTTAATTCCTTTGAAATCAGTGGGGCTACAGTTTGATAGCTGATGTATTTCCTGAGTGGTCTGTCTTTTTGATACACGCCTGTATTTCTCAAGTGTGACATCTTGGGAACTCTGTGCCTGTTCCTCCCAACACATCAACGCCAGGAATTAAATCCATGCATTTTTAAATTTTTCTTTTAATTAACTTTTAAAGGGCATTTATATTTATCTCTCAATACATCACACAAAAAAGTCACCTACAGAAATGAGAATTTCTTACTTGTGGACAATGAGCTTGGTCTTTGGAAGTTGGTTGTCTTTGGTTTTTTTTAGAAGTTTTCAAAGGGAAACAATACTGTATTAAACTTCTTGTTTTCTGTTTGTGAATATGTTTGTGTAAAAACTGGAAATTCTTGGTGTGCTGAGGAGAAAGAGTGGGACAGAGAGTCTACTACAGTTTTCATTGTGTGCACTGCATTCCACAGAGTGTCTTTTTTCTTAATTCATGCTCTGGGTTTGTATATTCCTGCTAGCTGTTCACACTTGAACCAGAAATACTGTAAGATGTGGCAATTCTTGATGCTGTTCTACTTTGCACTTTGTTTCTTAATCCTTTTATATATGTTGCTTCCATTTTGTACAGATGTGACCCTTGATTGCAACGTGTTATACTTTGACTTGGATCTAAAGTATTTATAAAATAGATTTCTTTTATTCATAATATTTAAAATGTGTATATTATGGTCAAAGGAAAATCTGATATTGTTTCTAAAGAATGAAGGGATTTTTGTATGACATGTTGTCTCTGTACACAGCAGTTTTAAACCCGACTGGGCAAGTTTTTCCTTCTATGAGGTGTATGTGTGGGTCAGTCAACTGTCAAAGCAACAATAAACTGCTAATTCCAGTGACCACTAAACCTGTGCATTCTGACCCAAACTGGCTGTCCCATCTCTACGGCCCAGTTTGTTTTTAATCCATAAAGGATATATATCCTAGATCTTTCATCTTTCTTCTCTAGCCAAACCAGCACACTGCCAACTGAACTTGTAGACCCAAGCCCATATTCCAATCTGGCTGCTGCTAATGGGACAGGTACCCAAGCCTTGGCAGAAGAAGGGACCAGGAAAATGCCTCTTGGTGGCTCTCAACCAAACACATACACTTGTTTACATATACAGGAAATGCTTCCCCTATTAGTTTTCAGTGGGGTATCTTTTTTATTTTTTTGGTATGAGCTCATCATTGAGGCCTGTACCGTTCTGTTTGTGATAAAATTGCTATCTAATTTAGACACAGATTTACAGTTTTGACTTTTGTCAGACAAGACAAAGATTGTGATACCACAAGTGTATGGAGTAAATAGCTGTTGTGTGCAATCGTTTCTCCTTGATTCTTCATTGTGGGGTATAGCCCATAGCTTAGGCAAGAGCCTGCAGAAAGGAGCAAAAATGTTAATTCAGTGCCTTGAGGGAAGCTGTGTGTGGGCCTGTGTAATGTTAACATGAAACTATTCCAAACTTAGATAAATTCTAAGCACCTTTTCTTGGTACATCATTTTGACTTCTGCAACCAGAGTATATAGCTTCCTAAAACGAAACAGAAGCCAAATAAAAAGCAAAAATGCAGCCTTTCACCTAAACTCACAAGTAGAAAGAAGATGCACATCTGACGCTTTTCCTTATGTACATAAAACTAGAACTGGAAAAGGGCGTTAGTCATAAAACACCACCAAAGGGGGACTGACTGCCCATTGCAGTGTTAAAGTAGGGCTCCTTGGATGCACCGGACTCTTTTTGTCAGGTCCCTACTACCTATCCTCTTAGGACTGGAGGACGTTGTGTACCTCTACTCAAGTCTCTCTGAGGAAAATGATGTTCATTTTCTCATTATGCATCTACATACTGCTTCTATTATAGCTTTAGTTGTGTTTTGTGTATAGCACTAATTTGTAGGATATGAACAGTCTGAGCTTTCTTACTTTTTGCTGGGATACAAACTTCCCCCACCCCCGTGAAAATTGAGCAAAACCAGACACTTGTGAGTGATCTGTGGTATGCTTGGTTTCAAGCAAGCTTTTGTAGAGAGCAGACGTTGGCTCATAGCCTAAACTGGGCAGTAGCAACATCCAGACTAAGGATGTTAGGTCATTTACACAAGTGAAAACTGTTCTACCCAGGTTTGGGAGCTGTGTGTGCCAATTTTCATTTGTATGGGTGCAAACTAGGTAGAAGGAAGAAGAAGTGATTGTGTGGAAGCAAGGCAGGAGGAAAAAAATTTCCCTGCTGGATCAGGCTCAAGGCCCATCTAGTCCAGCATCCTGTTTCACACAGTGGCCCACCAGATACCTCCGAGAAGCGTGCAGGCAGGGTGTGAGGACTTGCTTCCACATAATCCCTTCTAACTAATTGTTTGCACCCACACAATTGGGAAACAGTTTTTGTGAATGACCTCAGTATGTACTGAACAATGTTGCACACAAACAGGAAGGGTGATTTTTGCCCAGTTCCCTCTGAAGCCAACTGTGCCTCCCAAGCAGTGTTCCCTCTAACAGGGATTCCCAGATGATCTACAACTCCCAGAATCCCCAAGCAAAAGCCATTGCAGCTGGGGATTCTGGGAGTTGTGGTCAACAACATCTGGGAATCCCTGTTAGAGGGAACACTGCTCCCAAGGGTATGTCCTTGAGGGTTACGGGGTCGTCACAGACATATTTTTGGGAGCCACGGGTGGCTGCAGAGGGGGAAGGGAAGATCGGCAAGAACCATCTCTTCCCCAATGCACACATGGAACATTTTCCAGCACTCACAACATTAGTCTGGATGTCAGCCACTAAACATTGATTGCTGCTGAAAATAAACATTCTTGAGAGAGGCACTCTGAAAAGATATCTCCATAGTTCATCTCCAATAGAAAAATACTGCTGGTATTTAATTTGCATTTTTTATTTATTTGACATATTTACAGTACAAACACAAAATTAAAAAGGTTAAACATTACAATAATTTAAAATTGGGGGGGGAATGTTTAAAACTATTAAAACAGTATCTCATTAAAAGCCTGGGTGAACAGGCTTTTAAAAAGGAAGTGGAGACAGAACAATCCTGGACCTTTGGTTGGCTTCAACAGTGACAAAAGAGTGCATAGCTGGTTTCTGTAGCTCCTTCTAAAGGCATTTAATCCTGTTAGCTAGTTACTGGCACAGACTATACATGGACAGAAAATGAGCCAAAGCAAATACACACCATGTTTTGCCCCGCCTCCCAGCGGTCTCTCTTTAAAACACACACACACCCCTACCTACCTCAAGTGGGTCAATATTTTCCTTATAGACAATTTGCTCTTTATAGACTGTTAGGTTATTGGGAAATGGCAGCTTTTCTCAATGGAAGCCACGTTTTGGGTGGCTGGTTCACAGCTATTGCAAAGTGTACCACATGCACACAAAAAATTATATCCAGGGGAGGCAACTTACTGGGATCCCAATGGAAGCTGCTGAAAGGCAACATAGGTGTGTTGGGAGGCCTCTAGCTGTGATGCAGAACCTAAAACTGCATCTAATAAAATACTAATAATAAACTTTATTTGTTAGCTGTCCCATAACAAATGGTTCTCTGGGCAGCTCACACCACCACAATAAAAAACCTCCAATTAAAACACACACCACCAGAGGTGCATCCCTAGGAAATTATGGAGTCTAGACTAAGGAGAGCTGGTCTTGTGGTAGCAAGCATGACTTCTCCCCTTAGCTAAGCAGAGTCTGCCCTGGTGGTTTTTGAATGGGAGACTAGACGTGTGAGCACTGCAAGATATTCCCCTTAGGAGATGGAGCTGCTCTGGAAAGAGCCTCAAGATTCCTTGTTCCCTCCCTGGCAGCATCTCTAAGCTAGAGCTGAGAGAGCTCTCTGCCTGCAACCATTCAGAAGCCGCTGCCAGTCTGTGAAGACAATACTGAGCCAGACAGACCAATGGTCTGACCCAGTATATGGCAGCTTCCTATGACCTAAAGGCCTTTGGACCCCTGCCCCCACTGCAAGTTAAGCATTCTCCTTCTAGACACACACACACACACACACACACACACACACACACTGTGACACATGTATTTTTAACACGTCGTTTCTTGAGGGCACAAATATGCATTCACAGAAACATTTCAACATGCAACTTAACATATTCCCATCCCACGCATTTCTTTCCCCTCTTCCGCTAAAGCAGAGGTCATGCTTGGTCTCCCAGGGCAGGTTGCAGTCATGCTCAGCCCCCTGATGTGGTGTAGTGACCCCCACCACCCAGGACAGGCTAAAGATGATTTGGGAGAGGGGAGCAGTGGGTGTGGAGTCCCTTTTTAAAATCAAAATTTTAAGAGCCTGCGTGAACAGAAAGGTCTTCACCTGCTGTCTAAAAGAATAAAGTGACAATGCCAGGTGAGCCTCACTGGGGAGGCTATTCCATAGGCGGGGTGCCACCACCGAAAAGGCCCTCCTCCTAGTAGGCCCCCCCACCTCCCCTCATTTGGCAGAGGCACTCAGATTAGGACTTCCGAAGATCTCCAGGTCCCAGTTGGGAGCAAGGCCCTCTCTCCGGTGACCTGGTCCCAAGCTGTTTAGTGCTTCAAGGGTGAACACCAACACTTTGAATTGGGCCCTGGAACAGATAGGGAGCCATCTCACGGCACGAGTCCATGCTCAATCGGCAGCCCTGGGACCACCAGAGGCGCGGGGCGGCAGGACTTGAAGGTGCTCTTGCAGAGGCAGCAGACCTGTGGGCCCGGCTTGCTCCCTTCTCCATCATTGCTCTGCACGCAGATTCTGGGCTCTAAAGACTGGAGGCAAAACTACACCCACTGAAGGAGCTGGCCACACACACACTCGACTGGCATGCTCATGCCGTGGCTTTCACTTGCCACACACAAGCTGCATACTTGGGTCTACTTTCTGGCAAATCTCAGCCACGTAGTATTTTATTTTATTTTTTATTGATTTATTTTACATTTTACATCCTGCTCTTCCTCCAAGGAGCCCAGAGAGGTGTACTACATACTTAAGTTTCTCCTCACAACAACCCTGTGAAGGAGGTTAGGCTGAGAGAGAAGTGACTGGCCCAGAGTCAGCCAGCAAGTAGCATGAGGATGAATGGGGATTTGAACTCAGGTTTCCTCCCCAGTCCTAGGCTAGCACTCTGACCACTACACCACACTGGCTCTAATGTAACGTAAGAAGCTATTATTACCTATTATGGGGTTTCTTAACCTTGGGCCCCCAGATGTTGTTGGACTACAACTCCCATAATCCTCAGCCACAAAGGCCATATCTGGGGATGATGGGAGTTGTAGTCCAACAACATCCGGGGGCCCAAGGTTAAGAAACCCTGACCTATTAAATAGTAATGAGCGATCAGCATTTAAAGTTCATGCGCTGGAGGCAAAAACCCAAGAGCGAATCCCGTGACCCACCTCCAGCACCTAGAATTCATCTAGAACAGAGATCCTCGCTATTTTTCTAGAAGGGCCACTTTGGCAAAACACCTTCCATGCGCGAGCCATTTCCCCTGTGCTGACCTCGGCACAGGACTGCGCTTTTTCAGTCCCAGTGCAGGGAGGGCCCTTGTTCCTAAGCCTTCTACCGAGTCAGACCCTTGGTCCATCTAGCTCAGTATTATCTACCCAGACTGGCAGCGGCTTCCCCAAGGTGGCAGGCAGGAGTCTCTTCCAGCCCTATCTTGGAGATGCTGCCAGGGAGGGAACTGGGGACCTTCTGCATGCAAGCAGGCAGGTACTCTTCCCAGAGCGGCTCCATCCCGAGGGGAATATCTTACAGTGCTCACACTTCTAGTCTCCCTTTCAAATCCAAACCAGGGTGGACTCTGCTTAGCAAAGGGGCCAATGCTGGCTACCACAAGACCAGTTCTCCTCCCTTTACTGGGCTTCAGACAAGCCCACACTTAGGGTTTGTTTGTTTATTTATTTATTTGCTACATTTTTATGCCACTTTTCTGCCCCGGCAAAGGCACCCAAAGCGGTTTACAATATTAAAAGAAGCAAATTACAGAAGATTAATAGAACGCCACCACCCCACTGCCCCCCGGGCCTTACAATGATGAACGCTGACCGAGAATAAATGAAGACAATGCTAGTTCCTTGTTAAAACAAGCTTGAAATTAACGTTGGCATTATTGTCTTTAACTCTATCCTTCATTTCAAGCTGGATTTAATAAGGAATTAACCTGGTCTCGTTTTGTCCTGTGTTCTAACCATCATTTTACCTGAAGTTTAGGGACTATAATTGCTGTTTGGTTATTTTCAAGCTCAAAAATCCACAGAACAGTATTGAACGAAATCCATGCAGTGTCAGAAAACTAGACTCACTCCCAATACAAACTGTAGTAACTGAGTAACGTCATAATCAGAAAAAGGAGCTTCCTATAATGCTATTTTCTTTGCTGTTGGAGGAAACAAAGTTATTCCCATTCCTATACCTATTTGCACTGCAATTTGCTATATATAATAGGACATAGGAAGCTGCCATATCCTGAGTCAGACCATTGGTCCATCCAGTTCAGTATTGTCTACACAGACTGGCAGCAGCTTCTCCAAGGTTGCAGGCAGGAGTCTCTCCCAGCCCTATCTTGGAGATGCTGCCAGGGAGGGAACTTGGAACCTAGATGCTCTTCCCAGAGCGGCTCCATCCCCTGAGGGGAATCTCTTCCAGTGCTCACACATCAAGTCTCCCATTCATATGCAACCAGGGCAGGCCCTGCTTAGCTAAGGAGACAATTCATGCTTGCTGCCACAAGATCAGTGTTCGCTGTGGTAAGGACCGATAACTTAGTTAACCCTTCTCTTACCTTAAATGGATGAGTTGAACCAATTTTTTTTCTGTGGCCTCTACTCCTGAGTGCATGGGTACTTGGAACTAAGCCCTTGGTTTCCCCCTATGACCCACTTGCCTGGTAACTTTTGGGTTTGGGTCCCACCCTCAACTGCAACAAAGGGATAGCAATGGCAACCTTGTAAAGATTGGGAGAGTCTTATGGTAGCGGGGGCTGGTCTTGAATTGTCCCCTTTGCTAAGCAGGGTCTGCCCTGGTCTGCATTTGAATGGGAGACCACATGTGAGCATGGTAAGATAGTCCCCTTAAGGGATGGGGAAGAGCATCTGAAGCTTCCAAGTCCCCTCCCTGGCAGCATCTCCAAAATAGGGCTGAGAGAGACTCCTGCCTGATGCCTTGGAGAAGCTGCTGCCAGTCTGTGCAGACAATACTAAGCTAGATGGACCAAGGGTCTGACTCACTAGAAGGCATCTTCCTATGTTCCTATCACAAGACAAAGGATGCAGAACCGAAGCTGATAATCATACTCAGCCAAAGTGAGCAAATGAACCTGGGACCATGACTGCATTTAACTCAGATCTCCTGGATTCAGGCCCTGGAGTGACCGTGATCTTTACCCCGGCTTTCTTCCCACTGTGACAAGGAACACACAATCCCATTTGCGGAACACACGAATCCAGAGGCGTCTGGACGAGCAGAAGTTGAGAGTGCTTGGACCACGCAACTCCGCAGTAAAACAGCTGAGCCTCGTGAGTAACAAGACTCCAGCAGTGCCCAGCTCGAAGCCTTTTTTGGTCATTCTGAGTTGCTCCACATGCAGGGAAGTACTACAGCTAGCTGGTGGAGAAAAGACCCAGCCAATTTTCACTTTCCCCAGGCCAGATCCTTTGAGCAAGTTCCAAATGCATTTTCCCCTGAGTATATCAAAAAGAGAAAGCTGTTTTAGAAGGAAAGAGAAGGCAAACTCTAGCCTATAAGTGCATATTGTGGATTTCGGCTGAAGGCATAATACCTTTGGACAGGGGTCCCCAAGTTGTGATACTCCAGAAGTTCTGGAGTAAGATCTGGTGCGCCACAGGCTGGGGGGCCCTGCCTTAACTTAATGCAGGGCTCCTCAGACTTGGCCCCCCAGATGTTGTTTGACTACAAATCCCATCATCCGCAGCCACAACAGCTGGTGGTGACGGGATTTGCAGCCCAACATCTGGGGGCCCAAGATTGAGGACTCTGGCATTAACATCTCTTTCTGGCACAGCTGTGCCTACCATATCCACAAATGTTTGACAGGTAAATTTATTTATTCATCATATTTTTATACTGTCTGATATGTATACCTCTAGGCGGTATCTGTCACACAGGATGGAGATCTGAGCCCAGTTCTAGGAGGCCTTACTCAGAAGTCCCCACTCAGTTCAGCAGAGCGGACTCCTACGAAACAGAAGTGTCTTAAGATTGCACTTCTAATCCGCTGGGCTGTTGTCAGAACAGAGATCTACGTCAAACCATTCCCATAACCATAAGAGATCCTGTTCTGAAGGGGATCTATGCTAGTTAATCATTGAACATCAGTTTTGCTGATGTCCAGGTGGTAAAGGCACAGGGTACAATGAGGTCAGTAGAGGGGTGTGTGCGCATGTGTGTGAGAGAAATTTAAATTGCGGGGGGGGGGGTTGATACTTGGGGCTGCAAGCAGAATAAACCAAAAGCTCATCATCTTTTTTAAATGTGCGCTGCCTGTCAGAAGAAGCAACGCCTGCACAAAAAAGAGCCAGCATGGTGTAGTGCTTAGAGTGTTGGATTAAGGCTGGATAGACGCGAGTTCAAACCCCCGTTCTGCCATGAAACTCACTGGGTGATTCTGGGCCAATCACTTATCCCACAGCCTAACCTACCTCATAGAGTTGTTGTGAGGATAAACATAACCATGAGGGTGATGGAATCTGTATTCCAAAAATGTCTCTTTCTGGCACATTCTGTATACTGCTTTCTCTGGGCTCCTTGAAGGAAGAGCGGGCTATAAATGTGAAAACAGGGAGTCCATATTAGGGTTTCCAACTCTAACCACCGCTGTTCCTAGAGATTTTCCTCCCCACACCCCCAACAATGTCAAGCCATTAAAAATCTCCAGAACTGCTATCAAGCGTTACCTGGATCTTAATGCCAATTCCTGGAACCTCCCGGTCATTCTGGAAAGTTGGTGGCCCTAAGGGGAGAACTGATTTTGTGGCCCAGCCCACTTTGCAAAGCACTATCTGCCTTAGTTTGCATTTGGATGGGAGACTACATCCAAGTTGTACTGTAACTACTTGGGAATACTGTGAAGTATTCCCCTTAGGGGATGGAGCACCATAGCTTAGTGGAAGAACATCTGCTGTGCATGCAGAAGGCGGTCCCAGGTTCTGCTGGGAAAATAGGAAGCTGCCTTCTATCGAGTCAGGCCATTGGTCCATCTAGCTCAATATTGTCTACCCAGACTGGCAGCGGCTTCTCCAAGGTTGCAGGCAGGAGTCTCTCTCAGCCCTATCTTGGAGATGCTGCCAGGGCGGGAGGGAACTGGGGGCCTTCTGCAGGCAAGCAGGCAGGGGCTCTTCCCAGAGCAGCTCCATCCCCTAAGGGGACTATCTTACAGTGCTGACTTGCAGCCCCCTTCAAATGCAAACCAGGGCAGGCCCTGCTTAGGAAAGGGGACCCTTCATGCCTGTCACTTTGGAGAGCCGCCGCCTGCCAGCCCGGGCAGACAATGCTGAGTTCGATGGACCCCTGGTCTGCCTCGGCTGGGTAGAAGGCCGCTTCCACCCTGAGCACAGCTGTGTGCCTTGCGTCCTGGCAAGGCTGGCGCCAGAGTGGGCGCAGGGGCGGGCCAGCGGCCCCCCCCCGCCAAAAACGTGGCTTGCCCCGCCATTCTGTCTCAGAAATCTAAGAAATGCCCATCCAGAAATGCCCCTCCTGCGCCTCCGCCTCCGCCTCCCCCCCCCCGCGGGCATCTGCTCGGCTCCCTCCATTGAAGGCGGCTGCTTCAAACAGCGGCCGGGCGGGCTCCGTTCCGCGAGGGAACGCCTCTGCCAGCGGGGCCCAGCAGCTCGGGCCAGGCAAGGAACAAAGGAGAAGGGGCGGGGGGGCATCTGGGGAGGGGGAGAGGACCATGGGGAGAGGGGGCGGGGAGAGGCACCCCCCGCCTCTCCACGCCCGGCTGGGGATGCTGCTGCTGCTGCTGCCGCCGGGGCTGGGCGCGGGCAGCCGCAGACTCGCGTGAGCCGCCGGGCTGGACGGCGCCTGCTCTCTCCATGAACTGCAGCAGCGAGAGCCGGCGGCTGCAGCGCCTCCTGGGCCAGCTGTGGCAGGAGCTGCGCGGCGGCGGCGGCGGCGGCGGCCGGGCGGGCTCCCCCTCCCCGCCCAACGGCAGCGCGGGGGGCTCCTTCCCGCCGGGGCTGCTGCTGCTGGGCGCGGAGCAGCAGCAGCCTCGGCCTCAGCCTCAGCCCGCGGCGGGGGCCGACGACGCCTACCTGTACATCCTGCTCATCATGATCTTCTACGGCTGCCTGGCCGGGGGCCTGATCCTGGCCTACACGCGCTCGCGCAAGCTGGAGTCCAAGCACGACCCCTACCACCTCTACATCGAGCGCGACTGGCCGGGCGGCGCCGCGGGGGCGCTGGGGGGCCCGGAGGCCGCCGGCCTGGAGGAGGAGGCGGCGGCCGAGCCGAGGCAGAGCAGCGCGGACAGCCAGCACCTCTAGCGGAGGAGGAGGAGGAGGAGGAAGGGGCCCGGCGCCCGAGGAGCCACCCTCGTCCTCCGGCCCGCGGGGAGGGGGCGCCCCGGCCGGACCCCGGCGGCGGAGAAGGCAACAGGGCCGTGAAACTGCCGCTGGGATCCATCCACCAAAATGTCCGGAGGCAGCAGCAGCAGCAGCGAGCGAGCTTTCGGGTCCGGCAGAACTCTTGGTCAGGCTGGAGGAGCACATTCATATTCGCCAGGCTGCGATCAAAAAGCAACACTGCCATCCAACGACGGCTGGGATCCACCAAAATGTCAGGAGCGAGCGAGTAAGCGAGCAAGCTTTCGGGTCCGGCAGAACTCTTCGCCCGGCTGGATATTAAGCCCGGGGTCAAGAAGCCGAGGAGGAAGTGGGTCGGGGCTGGGAAGGAGCAGAAGAAGCGTCCCCGGAGACCCGAGAGAGAGCGAGCTGCCTTGGGAGAGCCGGGAGGAGAGGCGAGAGGCGGCGCTCGGCCTGCTGAACGGGGGCGCATTGTGCGGCTGCGACGGAGAACAAAGCGGGCGCCCAGCAGCAGCAGCAGCAGCTGGTGGTGGCGCGACAATGGACGAGGCTCTGGGCTGCCTGTTGAGAAGCCCGCGGTAGCCCAGCGGGGCCTCCCGGAGGCAGCAGGCAGAGCCGCCAGCCTCTGGTTGGGTCCAGCAGAGGAGGAGACAAAGGCTCCCGCAGCAACAGCAGCCAAGCTCCCCGGGGGCGGGGTGTCCGTGCGACGTCCTGGCGAGAGGCTTCCCTGCTCCGTGTCCAGCTGGTCCACTTTTGCAACCCGCTGCTTTGTTCCTGCTTTGTCTTTCCAAGCGGTTTTAAAAAGGGACTTGTTCTAAACTCGGGTTATAAAAGGCTCTGATTGAAGCAAAGCGTTGGAGTGGGGTGGGTGGGGCTGATGGCTGGGGAGACCCCGAGGGCTACCTGTCCACCTAGCCCAGAAAGTGAGCCCCATCCATGAGGCTTTTGCAGCCTGAAGACCAAGGAGAGGCCTGGCTGAAGCCCTGCTCAGCTTCGCAGCACAAACTTAAGCGAGGTTTCCCCAGGCTGGGCTGGAAGGCCACCAAAGGGGTGTTGCCCGGTACTTAAGAGAGCCTCGGCCGGCAGCCCCCCTGTTGGTAATTAAACTCAATGACCCCCATACATACTTGTGTTGTTTGAAGTCTCCACTGCAGCACCTGTGAAGGTGAGTGTAACAAAGAGCTGGGTAAGGCTAGCTTAGGAGTGGACAAACTTGACCCTCCAGCTGTTGAACTACAGCTCCCATCATCCCCAGCCACAGGGGCTGATGGGAGTTGCAGTTCAACAGCTGGAGGGCCACGTTTGCCCACCCCCAGGGGTAGGAGCTCTTTCCTAGATGTAGTGGGCCGACTACATCTTTCCGATTTTACACACACACCCCACCCCCCAAATTAGAATCCTTGTCTGTCACGCTTTGGGAATTTTCAAGCAAGAGTGTCTGTACTCAAGATCTCCTGGCAGATAAGGCAGAATTCATCTGTACAAAGCAACCTTGAATATTGGCCTCTTAAGAGCAAAAAGCGTCTGGTCAGAGTCCGAATGCAGCAAGCACAGCAAGGATTTCATCAACCAGCTAACACTATAGTATATTAACATGAATACAACAAAGATTTATATACTGCTTTTCAACTAAAGTTCCCAAAGCAGTTTACAGAGGGCTCCCTGTCCCCAAAGGGCTCACATCTGAAAAAGAAACACAAGGTAGACACCAGCAACAGCCCCTGGAGGGATGCTGTGCTGGGGACGGATATGGCCAGCGATTGTCCCTGTGTGCAACCTTGCAGAAGTCACTGCCAGCCTATATAAACAATACTGAGCTAGGTGGACCCCCAAAACCCAATTTCACATATATGCTGATGGCATCTGGGCTGTTGGTGACTGACCAGGAGAGAGATCTTGGGGTCACGGTGGACAGCTCAATTGAAGTGTCGACTCAATGTGCGGCAGCTATGAAAAAGTCCCATTCCATGCTAGGGATCATTAGGAAGGGGATTGAAAATAAAAATGCTAATATTATAATGCCCCTATACAAATCTATGGTGCGGCCACATCTGGAGTACTGTGTACAGCTTTGGTCACTGCATCTTAAGAAGGATATTGTAGAACTAGGAAAGGTGCAGAAGAGGACAACCAGGATTATCAGGGGCCTGGAGCACCTTCCTTCTGAGGCAAGGCGACAGCTTCTGGGGCTCTTTACTTTGGAAAAGAGGCAACTAAAGGGAGACATGAGCGAGGTGGATAGAATTATGCATGGAGTGGAGAGGGTGGACAGAGATATTTTTTTCTCACAACACTAGAACCAGAGGTCACCGCATGAAACTGAAGGTTGGGAAATCTAGGACCAATAAGCGGAAGTACTTTTTCACTCGGTGCATAATTCAAGTATGGAATTCTTTGCCATGGGATGTGGTGACGGCCACCAGCTTGGATGGGTTTAAAAGGGGCTTAGATTCATGGAGAGCAGGTCTATCAATGGCTACTAGTCTGAAGGCTGTGGGCCACCTCCAGCCTCAGAGGGACGATGCCTCTCAATACCAGTTGCGGGGGAGCAACAGCAGGAGGAGAGGGGGCATGCACATACAGTACCTCTTGCCTGCGGGCTCCCCAGAGGCATCTGGTGGGCCACTGTGTGAAACAGGATGCTGGTCTAGATAGGCCTTGGGCCTGATCCAGCAGGGGTGTCCTTATGTAATGGTCTGATTTGCTATAAAGGCAGCTTACGATGTTCCAGCAGGTTGCCTGCCCACACCTACCTGGGTTTGCCTCTCTTCCCCATAGACATGCTACGTAACAGATGCATTCACGCAGCCTCTTCTCCCACCGGAATCCCCAGATTTCCCTGGGTGAACAAGGCCTGTGCACGCAGGACGCTGAGTATTAAAAGCAGAGGTTTAACCCGAGGCACAAGAAATATCTCCCCCCACCCCCAAACAGAGAAGGCAGCTATCAGCTGCAATAGCAAAACCAGCAACCTGTTCTCACAAACATAATTAGAAAAAGCAAGCAAGGGATGACTTTTGTACTGTGTGTGTGTGACCACTGGAAAGAGAGATAACCTCACACAGTGATCATCTTTACAACGATAATACGGTAATTGATCATTACTGCAATCCTCGGCTTAATAGCAGGTGTGCTGTGGTCTCCAAGATCAAAGGGACAGCAGCCGAGTCCACTATCAGCGACATTTTTCAGCTTCACAGTAACAATGAGTTAGCATGATATTTATTATCATTAACGAGAGTCCTTTTGCCAGTTACTTTCAACAGGAAGTTTACTATTCCTTTTCTTTCTTTTTTTAAATTTTAAAGTCCATGGAATATAAATTAAGCCAACAGACTGACTTGCTGACGATAATGATAATCTGAAAGCAATCAATGGACCGGCCTATCATCTGGTTCCATATATAAGAAAACCATTCAAATATTAAGAAACCTTTTGCCTACCTTTGTGGAGCTCAAAGTAACTGTCCGCCTATGTGGAGTGTAGCTCTCAGTTAGGGTTATGCACTGCATGTGTTGGGGGTTATTTGAGATCTTGCACACTTATCCCGCTGTGCTATTTCTAATGGTATTTGTGAGAACGCATTTGTGGTTTATCAAGAGCTCTTTGGGGGGAGTGGAATTCTTATGCCTCTAGTTTTGTCCTTGCAAGTCGCCCATTTCTTCACCCCTTTTCTTGCTGCGTTTGGATTCTGAGAATGTATACCAGAGGTGGCAATCTTAGCGCCCCAGCAGCCATATACCGAGTCAGACCATCGGCCTATCTAGCTCAGTATTGTCTGTACAGACTGGCAGCAGCTTCTCCAAGGCTGCAGGCTGTTTTCTCCCCCCACCCCCAATTTTGTTTCCCGCCTCGCCCGCAAGCCTGTCTGCCGCCGCCGCCTTCCTCTCCCCACTGCTGGCTGCTTGCATGCGAATTCTTGCGAGAGCTGCCGCACAAGATTAGCGACCGGTATGCCTTAGAAGAGAATATAAATAATTTCCTGAGGGAAATTCCAGGCCTTCCCATGGGCATCCATCCCTGCTACACATCTAAGAATGGAAGTGGGGCTGCCCTTCATCTCCGTTAGAGTCCATCTGTTACTGCTAAAACATTTTAAGAAACTTGACAACCTTCCGGAAGTCCATCTAGTTAAATCATGCTATTGGCACCACCAAATGGGTAATCAGTCAATAGATATGCTATCCCATATTCGGGGAATGTACTCTCTGCCTTCACTAGAGGACCTTAAGTCCTGGGGAAGGGGGAAAATCAGTGGTTGGCTCCTTGAGTGGGACGCCAACGAGGGCCAAACTTGTTCAAAGTTCTCCCTTTCAGACATTCAAAGTTCTCCATATGGTATCCTCACCTTCACAATACCTCCTCAACTTCACCAGCACACCACTAAAGCAGGCATTTACCAGTTTACGTTTTTAGACCATGCCCTTGGCAGATCTCGAGGGCAGATTTCACAAAGTTCCTGTGGAACAGCACTTCTGCCCCTGTAGCCAGGGGTGAGCATCAGACATTATGTCCTACACTGATCCTTTTATGGAACAATAAAACACAGTAGGTCCGATCACTGAAATTCACAGGTCCTGAAAAGAATGTGTTAATTACTTGCTGGCAGATGCATTTCCTTGTGTTCGTTATCAAGTGGCCATTTTTGCTTTATTGTCTTCTAAAATCAGGAAGAGAACTGAATCTACTAGCCCTGCTACACATCTGGCTACGTTGTAGTTCTGAGACTCACCCTCTTATTCGAGTTGTACCCTTTCAGTCTTCCCTCTAATAGAGATTCCCAGATGTTGTTGACTACAACTCCCAGAATCCCCAAGCAAAAACCATTATAGCTGGGGACCCTAGGAGTTGTGGTCAACAACATCTGAGAATCCCTGTTAGAGGGAACACCATCCCTGTCAGAGTTGTAATTTCAGCTAGGTATCTAGGATTATCTCTTTATTTTCATGCATGTTTAGCTAGTTAGTTTGTGTGTGTGTTTGTGTGTGTTAGTTTTTTAAACTGTTTTATTATGTCTTATCTGTTTTTCTTTAAGCGCGATATATTGGCTATTACATTTTGTGTTTTATTATGTTTTAATAAGTGTGTTACAACAATAAACTTACTAACACTTGCAGATAACTCGCTTGTCCTCTGAGCATCTTAAAGGTGCTAATTGTTTGCTTTGTCAAAAGTTTATCACCTCCTTAACCCAACAATAGACTCAAGCCAAGCGTGAGGCAGGACTTGCAGTTTTTAAAGCTGGCTGGTCTTGTGTGTGAGGGGTTCTAATCTTGTAAAAACCGATCTTTTTTCATAACTCTCATAATATTTTCTTGCCATATATTTAAAAGGAGCTTTGAGATGCACATTACTGTGGGGGGTGGGGGGGTTAATCAGGTGAAGTTAATCAGATAAAGTTTTCTCCAATTTGCACATACAGCAAGAGGAAAGGCATGGACAAATATCAAGGATGAGAGCACCTCTGAGCATGTGCAAAGATTTCTTAACAGAAGAAGGGGCACACATGCTCTCATGTCTGCCCCTGGCCCCATAACAAGGCCCCCCGTGTTAATAAAACACCATTCGGTCCAGACCTTGAGATTACCCCAGTGCATCTCTGTCTCCAGCCAATACACCCAGCCCCACTTTCCCCAGTTACTTGAAATAATTCCACTCCACAAGCACTGACTGACCCAGCTCATCATGGGACCCTGCACCTGAGCTTCCCACTGGCACTTCGCCTGCTTGCCTGGCTTCAAGCTTCTCTACAGCATTTACATAGAAACACAGGAAGCTGCCTTCTACCGAGTCAGACCCTTGGTCCATCTAGCTCAGTAGTGTCTACACTGACTGGCAGCAGCACCCATCTACATGCAAACCAAGGCCGACATTGCTTAGCAAAGGAGACAATGCATGCCTGCTACCACAGGACCAGCTCTCCTCCCATAAACGAGGAGACCCTGAAAGAATGCATGAGGCCACAGCACGAGCAAGAAGGCAAGCAAAATGGAACAGGGTGGGAAAAACACACACACACACCCCTGTTTGAGAGGCCAGAGCACAATGATGGTCACAAATACCAGACCTTAGGAACGAGCTCAGGAATGACCACAAGCGTGTGGTTCATAAGCAAGAACCAGCACATTGCTGACTTGGCTAGCACAAAAGAGAGAGAGAGAGAGAGAGAGATACACTTTCTCCAGGTTGTTTGTCAAAGCAGGGGAAGAGACATTACCCAAGAGAAATCTGAAATGCAAGGACTCTCCCACCCTCCATAGGAAGCTGTCATATACGGAGTCAGACCACTGGTACACCTAGCTCAGTATTGTCTACCCAGACTGGCAGCAGCTTCTCCAAGGTTGCAGGTAGGAATCTTTCTCAGCCCTATCTTGGAGATGCTGCCAGGGAGGGAACTTGGAACCTAGATGCTCTTCCCAGAGTGGCTCCATCCCCTGAGGGGAATATCTTGCAGTGCTGACACATGTAGTCCAGTGTTCCCTCTAAGGTGTGATGTAGTCTCCCTTTCATATGCAACCAGGGCAGACCCTGCTTAGCTAAGGGGACAAGTCATGCTTGCAACCACAAGACCAGCTCCCCTCCTCTCCTCTCCTCCAAAAGCAATGTGTACTGAAACAGAGCCCCAAATTTGGATTAGTGAGGCTGAGGCACAGACTTCAGGGAAGGGGGCAAAAGGCACCGAAGGATATGAAGAGAGCAAGTATAAGGAAAGCCTAGCCAGGGAGGTGAAGAGAAGATGCGGGAGCAGGCGATGTACAGAACGTAAGAACAGCCCTGCTGGATCAGATGTAAGAGAGAGGAGATGCAGAAAGCAGGAGCCAAAGGGCAGAAATACCCGGGAAGGCAGAGTGTGGCTGGAGGCAGCATTCTGCCTCCACCCACTGCAGCTCCCGGTTTCGATTTGCATTCCCACACGAAGCAGGTCTCATGCTTGTCCCTTGAAATGTTACCACGTTTACCCAAAATAGAAGAGGACTCAGAGTTCAAGAGGGCCGCCTTAAAAAATACAAGTTTACAGAGGTTACACCTGTATTTAACCAAAAGGAAGAGGATTCTGAAATTAAGACCACACACACATCCCAGTTTCTACAATCAAAGAACTTGGGGAAAACCTAGTCTTGAATTCAGGTCAATATGGTAATTCTTACGTTACTCTTCTGACGCAATCACGAAATGTTAAACATTTAATTCCAATACCAAACATTCATGTTAAAGTATGCAAAAATCTATTTGACGTGTAGTTTATTTGGATTTCCCAGTTTAGTACACAGGAGTATTTATACCCCACCCACAAACCAAATCCAAATAGATCAAAGGCTACAGCTGGAAACCTCTCCTGGGATGACTACATTAAGACTTTGAAGATCCACTTGCTCCAGTAAGTTCTTAGGAGAAAAGTATGTTGGGGATGAGCATCTCTCTCTCTGTTGGTTGTGGGAGGACGGAAGGGAGCGCAGTTTCTTATCCTTTCTGGACTGTCACTACCCGATATGCTCTGAACTGGCAAGTTGTGTTTCAGATGAGAGGGAGTAGTATGGAAACCAGAAGGGCAGGGCATGAGTGTTCCTTACTGCTTCTGTCACATCAAAACTGTCTCAAGAACATACTGCTTTTCAGCATAGAAAAGGTTCTATCATCTAAATCCAGGGGTTCCCAACCAGTGGTCCTCCAGATGCTGATGAACTACAACTCCCATAATCCCCAGCCACAATCAACTGTAGCTGGGGATGATGGGAGTTATAGTTCAGCAACATCTGGAGGACCAGATATTAGGAGGTTAGTACCAGATGTTAGGGGTTCCAATTAGAAACCCCTGACCTAAAAATCTAACCAACAAGAAGTTTCCCCAGATCTGACTCTCCCCTTTTCTTATTACAACAAAAGTCCTCAAAGATAATTTAAATGGAATAGCTAAACATTCAAACCACATAAAGCTACCTCATCTGCACGGAAATTAAATAACCACCTATCAAAGTGTAACTGTACTAGGGATGTGCAGAATCAGTTCGCGATCGAACCAGTCTGCCGTGAACTGGGCTGGTTCAAGCGGTTTGATTGCGAACCGCCTCGAACCAGTTCGAACTGGTTCGAATCAACCAGCTGGCTCACAGACCTGCAGTTCGCTCCTAATTCGGACTGAACTGCAGCAAGCGGTCCATGCACATCCCAAAACTGTACCCACATTACTTGCAAGACAGTCCAGAAAGGATAAGAAACTGCTCTCCCTTCCGTCCTCTCACAACCAGCAGAGAGAGATGCTCATTTCGAACACACTTTTCTCCTAAGAAGTTATTGGAGCAAGTGGATCTTCAAAGTCCAGGGCAAAATTTCAGAAATTAGATTCACATCTTGTCTATCAATTACAGCAATTTTATTTCCACACAGAAGCAAATACAAATTGTGACCAATGGTGCTGACATGAGTTATGAGGGAGAGAGAATGTCCAATCCCTGAAATTCAAACTGTTACTGTGAGAAAACCTCCTGCATAAAAGATATTTACAGGGAATTATTCCAGTGCCACGTAAGCCAGTCGTCGATAAAAAACCACCAAGAAAAGTTTTCCCTTCCAACGGACCTTAATGAAATCATGAAGGCACAGCAGTTCTTCCATTATGAAATGTGTTTTATAGATTTCTGGCAGGAAGTCAACAGTTCCTGGCAAGCCATAGCACTTCCAAAAGAGCGGAGGGGGAGAGAGAGGCAGTATCCCATATCCACAGCACGACTATTCTGAAAGCCAAGTACCTTGGAGGTGCCAGAGGGAACGTCTCCGCCACCTCTTGCTGCCGCCACTAACTAGACAATTCCTGGAAGCGGAAGCAGTCGCTTGCAATCTTCCACACAGTATTGTTGTTCGTGGTTTGTGCCGTTAGCAAGAAGTTCTGGTAGAAGTATTGTGGCTTGCTTCCGTCAAACTTCACCGACCCACATGCTACAACAAGGACGGTGGTGTTGTTCAGTGTTGCTTGCTCTTCAGAGAGAGAGAGAGAGAGAGAGAACATAAGATGTTAAAAAACGTGCAATTCCCACAATCCCTTCCATTATATTTAAGTGAGTGAATGAATAAATGCAGTTTATTTTGGTCTATTTTGGTCTATGACCAGTAATCGCAACAAAAAACAATCCCTATCAACATCTCATTAGATACATATGTTGATCTGCACAAGTCTAATCCATACTATTACGAACCATTAAATCCTTCCTGTTTATAGCTCATAAATTAATAGAGACTGTCTAATCCAGCAGGCAGCTGCACGAAATTTAGCTGCCATACGTTAACTCAGAATCTTGGCCTGCCAATAAACGCTGATGGTGCGGCATTACATCGAGCCATACAGAAGTTATTTTGCTTAGCAAGTAGAGCTCAAAAACCAGAGGGCTGCAACAGCATGAACATCACCACCCAAGAACGATTCTGGTCACTATTCTGGGTGTTTAGAAGATCACTGGAACAGCTCCACTATTACCCAGGATAATGTCATTCCTCTTCATATTCAATATGTCTCTGCCCAGTTTAGTCAAGGTTGCCATCTACAGGCTTAATTTCAATTGAACATGAAGCACTGTTCTTCAAAAAGAGGTGTTTCCGCACTAGAGGACAGGCTAATCTTCACAATATTTCTCCAAAGACATTAAGGGAGAGTTACTACTCCCTTAACTACTTCAGCTACAGTTTTCACACTACTGAAGACCAGATGCTTCACAGAATGTGAAAAAAGGATAAATGATGCAATCCTATTGACCTTGTTTGAATCAAGCCAGTGCCCTTGATTTATGGATTCCCCTGTTTGTTCAGATCCATATCTTACCATGAACAGGCTGACAGTCACATGTGCTGACCTGGAACTCACTAGAAGGCAACATTGCAAAAAAGTTAGCAAGTGCTTCGGACCCGGATACGGCATTCCCATTCCAGACTAGGGTTGCTGTGTCCAGGTAGAGTTTGGTCAACACCTGAGAAATTGAGAAAAATATAGATTAAGGGATGAGAAAGCATCGCATGGCATCCAAGGAGCTACTGTCTAGGGCGGCCCGTCATGTGGCGCTTGCCTCCTCCCAACATGCACCTCTTCTCTTTCTGTTAAGAAGAATTTGCTAAGAAGTTCCCCAGTGCTTCTGAAGGGTGCACTATTTATTGGTATGCTGCCTTGCTTTCTTTAAATAACTGAACCCAAGTGAGGGTCTTCAGTAGGGTTTTAACCTACTGTTCTTACGGAAGCTCCTGCCATTAGTGGAATGAGAGACTCCTTCCAAAAAAGGAGTCCTTAAGGTGAGCACAACTCTCCTTCCACTCACAGAAGGAGTTTCTCCGAGCATGGCAGCAAGTTTAAACCCAATCCTTATCTATTATGCTATGTTCTTTATGCAGATCATCAACTGGTAAAATTATAGTACACTTATTTTCACAGAGGTGGCGGTGTAGGAGGGATAAATACAGGAGAGTCACTTTTTAAAAAAGCAAACATTTTTAAAATGCAATACTTAAGCATTCTCTCTTTACATACAGGCAAACCACGTTACTCACAGGGGTTCCATTCCTCGCCTATTACCGCAAGTAACGAGGTATTATGCCTATGGGGAAAGGGGGGTTAGGTGCCAGAATGGACCGAAATGGCAGAAAAACACAATGAACAGCCAGCAAAAAACTAAAAACAGGTGAAAATAATTGAAACGCTTTACTATACCATGCTCCCATGTACTCAGAAAAAAACCCAAATCTGCAAAAAATTGCAGATTGTTTCTTTTTTAATGAGCCACAAAATGGCTCCTCCTCACAAAATAGTAGACGGAAGTGACCTCCATGGTCACTTCTGGTCCCCTAGGTACAGCAGATATGAGGGAACATGGGAAGCTGCCATATACTGAGTCAGACCACTGGTCCATCTAGCTCAGTACTGTCTACACAGACTGGCAGTGGCTTCTCCAAGGTTACAGGCAGGAATCTCTCTCAGCCCTCTCTTGGAGATGCTGCCAGGGAGGGAACTTGGAACCTCCTGCTCTTCCCAGAGTGGCTCCATCCCTTAAGGGAAATACCTTACAGTGCTCACACTTCGAGTCTCCCTTTCATATGCAACCAGGGTGGATCTTGCTTAGCTAAGGGGACAAGTCATACTTGCTACCACAAGACCAGTTCTCCTTTTAACCCTTTAGTATCCACAGATAATGAAAACGGATGTCAAACAGACACCCACAAATAGCAGTGCCATTTATTATGAGGTTCTACTGTACCTCTTTTACACACAGATACAAATATTATTTTAATTCAAGAAACACAAACATCATAATTGTTTGTTAACTTTTGTGGAAGGAAACACAGTAATTCACGCTCCTGAAATAACTCACATTACATGGTGAAGTTAACAGCACAATCCTAAGAACACAGTCCTACAAAGTTTAAGGTGACTTACCCCTAATAAGAGGATTTAGGATTGCAGCCTACGTAAAGTTTTCCAAGATGGCTGCCACTACATCAGCTGACAAGATTTAGTCACTTACTGTTCCCACACAATTATGTACTTTTAGCTTACACACTTTACAGTCACACACACAAATCACCTAATCTGTGAGTTTATGTCCATAGCTACATGCAAGGACCTTAAATAACATCAGCCAAGATGTGGAAGAAAACTCAACCAGGGTTTAAGCAAAGCAGTGTTTTAAGAAAAGCAACAGCTGTCACGAATCTAACTTACCTGCCTTCTTTTATCCATGGTTTCATAGTAAATGTTTGTAAATTCTTCAGCAGCTCTACAAGCTTGATCCACTTGAGTTTTGAAGTCCTAAACAAGCAAAACAGGCAGCTAAGTGAAACCTGATTACTGAGATACATCCACAAGAATTCCTTGTTATAAACAGAAGGAAATTCTATTTTGTCAAGCCCGAAGGGAGAGAACTTGTGTAGAGTCAATAGAACTTGGATCTTGAAGATGTAGGCAGAAGCCTTTAAAAAAAAAGAATTAAAGACAAATCTTTATAGAGAAGCTTTTTTTATTCATTCATTCATTCTCTATACCACCCAAAAATGGCTCAGGATGGTTTACACAGAGAATGTTTTAATGTTTTATCTGCTGCTTATATCTAGTAGGTTGCTGAGTTTTTATAAGCTTTTTAGTTCTTAGATTTTAGCTTTTTACTACTAACTTTTCATTTGAAATGTTTAAAAATTGTAATTTTACATGTAGATTTAAGCTAGGTCTTTTCTTTTTTATGGTTTATTTTATATTGTATCTATTTAATTAATGTTGTGAGCCACCCCGAGCAGTAAGGTACAGGAGGGGGGGTATATTTATTAATAATTATAATAAAGTCCCATCACTGTAACAGACCTGGCACGGGGCCCTCAACAAGTTGCAGCAGTTTCCACATCCCAATTTTCACCCTGATTCACCTGGTGGTGGCCCAAAACTGAGCCTTTTCTAAGGTTGCCCCAGGGCTTTGGAACACACTCCCAAAATGAATTAGTGTCCAACCTGCCCACATATGGGTATTTTAAAGAAAAATTTGTTTACTCAGACTTTTGGTTCCTGGCTTTAAAGCTTACATTTTAAAGTTATTTTCCTTTCTACTTTTAGCTGTTTTTAATTGAATCAATGTTTTAATTGGCTTTTGCATTTTGAAATTGTAAACCCTAACCCCCCACCCCACCTCTCCTCCACAGACGTCAAGGCAAGGAAATTTAGGACCAACAAACGGAAGTAGTTTTCCAGACAATGCGTAATTAACCTATGGAATTCTCTGCCACAAGATGTGGTGACAGCCAACAGCCTGGATGGCATTAAAAGGGGCTTGGACAGATCCATGGAAGGCAGGTCTATCAATGGTGACTAGTCTGGTGGCTGTGGGCCACCTCCAGCCTCAGAGGCCTGATGCCTCTGAATACCAGTTGCAGGGGAGCAGCAGCCGGCGAATTTGAGTAAATATATGGTGCCAAAGGATCATGCTGGTAGGAATGCGACTGAACAAGGGCAAAGCAGAAGACGAAAGACTATTTGTTTATTTCTCTGTGTAAACCACCCTGAGCCATTTTTGGAAGGGTAGTAAAGAAAGCAAATAAATAATAATAATAAATAATAAAGGCATTGGACCAGGTTTCAAAAGGAAATAAAGGAACTGGGTAGGAAGAAGGCAGGAGGTGAACTGTGCTCTTGCACCCAGTTCTCAGTGGAAACAAAACTTCTAAAGGCTATTTAGTGGCTTTGGCTAGTCCCAGGGAGACCCGAGTTCGAATCCCCACTCAACCATGGAAGTCACTGGGTGGCCCTGGGCCAGTCATGCCCCTCTCGGCCTACCCTACCTCGCAGGGTTGTTGTGAGGATAAAGATGCCCCTGAACCCCGCTCGGGGCTGCGGGAGGAAGAGCGGGATAGAAGAGCCATCATCATCAAGGAGAATAAAATAAAAATATACACGGCCGGTCAGACAAGTTTAAAGCGGAAGAATTAGCACCCGCTGCTTCTCGGCTCCTGCCTGGGGGGCTTCCCAGAGGCATCTGCGGCGGGGGGAGGAGCCTGGGCTGGACGGGCCGGATCGGGATTCGAACCCGGGTCTCCCGAGCCCCAGCCCGACACGCTCACCACTGCGCCACGCGCGTCCCCGCTCCCGCCGCCACTCTAGCCGCCACCCTGCCCACTCCGCCCCGCCGCGCCAACCCACCCACCCAGCACCCCCGGGGCGACGCCTCGCCCTCCGCCCCCGGGAGGCTCCGGAGGCTCACCGCGATAGCCAGCATCCCGGCGGCCTCTCGGAGGGGCTCAGCGCGACAAAGGCGACGCAACCCCGCCCGGAAGACGGGACGCGGGCAGGAACCGGAAGTAGCCGGCGCGACATCCGGGCATGCGCGTCCTGGTCCGTCTGCCTATTTCTCCCGGTGATGGTGCCTATCAGAAAATCCTACAGTGTGCCACTCCTCGATGCGTATGACAAAACTGTGCTACACCGGCGAGCAGCGGGAGGCCCTGTCCGCTAGTTCCGACCCGAAACAGGCCCCGCCCCCTGTCCGCGCTGCCGCCCTCGCCTTTGCACCAAGCAACGAAGAGAGACGTATTGTTTTTTCAGTTAGTATATTTCTCCAAATTAGGTCTCTGGGCGGCTTACAGTAAATGCAACATAATAAATGCAGCGTAACAAAACAACAATTAGACATCAAGGCAATTTTAAAACCGCCATTAAAATCTAATTAAAAGGTTGGGTGAATAGATGTTTTTTAAAAGCAACTTCTTAAAGCCTGCCAGAGATGAGGAAGGTCTGACTTCAACAGGGAGCGCATTCCAAAGCCATGCCACTCTAGCCTTGTTGCTCTATGGCAAGGGTAGCCAGTGCCAACCTCCACCTGTTGTTGGACTACAGTCCCCATCATCAGTTGGGTTCAAGTTCCAACCCAGGGACCTACAAAGTCCCTACAAAGATTAGAATCATTTGGACAATGGTTTTTCCCTGCGACACTCTATAGATGTGAAAGCTGGACTTTGAAGAAGCAAGATCGGAAAAGCATTGACGCTTTTGAACTTTGGTGTTGGACAAGACTTTTGAGGAGACCATGGACAGCCAGGAAAACCAACAAATGTATCATAGAACAAATCAATCCAGAATTTTCTCTCGAGGCACAAATGACCAGGCTCAAACTGTCATACTTTGAACACATTATGCGAAAACCCAGCTCCCTTGAGAAGTACATAATGCTTGGGAAAGTAGAAGGAAAGAGAAGAAGAGGATGACCAGCAGCAAGGTGGATGGACTTGATTACAACAGCCATGAATGCACCACTGAGAGACCTGAAAGGCCAAGCTGAAGACAGATCATCCTGGAGAGAATCTATCTATGTGGTCGCTAAGAGTCGACTCTGACTTGACGGCACTTAATCAATCAATCAATCAATCACCCAACCCAGACACAAAGTTTCCTGAGTGACCTATGGCCAGGTGCCTTCTCTCAACCTAGTCTGCCTCACTAGGTTGTTGTGGGGTTAGCCTAACCTACCACACAGGATTGTGAGGATAAACAACCAGGTACACCACTCTGGGCTCCTTGGAGGAAGAGTGGGAAAAATGTAAATAAATAAACGGAGGAGACAGCATAACTCCCATCTTGCGCAAACTAAAACTGTATTACATGCATATTAACACTGTATGCAAACGCGCAGTTATGGCCTCCACCCTCAAGGGCCTCTTTTTCTGAAGGCTGAGGTGGCTGCCTAGGAAATTCTATTCCCATCCTCTCTGGTTGAAGATCATGGTTAGTAAATAACAAGAAGGAAAAACTGCACATGCTCAAAGGCACCCTCTCTGTCATTGCTTAACTGCGTCTAATTAATTGATACATCATTGTGTTAACTGTGGACTTAATTGAACGTATAGCCCTTTCCCTCTCAAGGAGCTTGGAGTGGGCAAGAATCATGGCTTCTGAGCCTTGGTGCCTTGGCACAGACCCAGAAGTGGTTTCTAGCCCTGTTATGCATTGCTTAGAGAGGGGTAATCCTATCTGGTCTGGAGCTGCTGCAGTATGCAGAATCCTCCTTTCTCTGCAGCTCTCGAAGCAGCCCAGAAACTTCCTGAGGGGGTCCGCTTGCAGCCCTGCATAGCCTGGGTTTCCTGCCTATCATGCTGCAACATCCGAAGCGTCTTTGCCCATCCATTCCCTTTTTGCTCACAGCCCGAAACTAAAGAATTGGCTGACGTAGCTCCTCCAGATCATGCCAACCTTACGCTTATGGTTGCTAGACTGTTGTGCTGCTGTGATAGCTGAAAACACCCCATGCTTGGGTCCTCACATGTTGGACTACAACCCCCATCATCTGCAGCCACAAAGGCCTTGGGGATGATGGGAGTTGTAGTCTGACCACACCCAGGGACCCAAGCTTGAGAAGCCCCTGGGCTTCTGGCCACAGTATCTCTTTCCAAAACTCCTCACCTCCACCCTTAGTCCTTTAGCCATCTTGACACCCAACCAGCCTTCTGGACAGCCCATCTGCCTCTTACCTCCTTTCTGCCAACTGTTGGACTACAACTCCCATCATCCCCGACTGTTGGCCACTGTGATTGGTGGTGATATAACTCCAACAACAGCTGGACAGCTATAGCAGCCCCCCCCCAGCTTTCCAGTGTTTTCTTACAAACCCTTTCCAATCATCATCTTTTTTTAAATGCCTAAAGCAGTGCACATCAAAGCAAAAAAGATAAACAAGGCACACGTAATTCAAACAATCAAAGCACTGGGCAGTCAGTCAAGACAACAAGTGACATTTCTTCTGAATTAAGAAATGTCTTCAGGTGACATCCAGATGTAATAAAGATGTCCAACGAATCTCCTGAGGCAGGGAGAACCATAGTCTAGGTATTACAGGGGCAGCCATCTTACACATGGCCACTAGCCGCACGTCAGATAGAAGTGAGGCACATCCCAGGTTATTTTAAAAGGCACACAAGTTATGTGGGAATATTCCACATAATATTCCACGGGAGCCAACGTGGTATAGTGGTTAGAGTGCTGGACTAGGACTGGGGAGACCCGAGTTCAAATCCTCATTGATACTAGCTAGGTGACTCTGGGCCAGTCATTTCTCTCTCAGCCTAGCCTACTTCACAGGGTTGTTGTGAAAGAGAAACTTAAGTATGTAGTACAACACTCTGGGCTCCTTGGAGGAAGAGCGGCATATAAATGTAATAATAATAATATTCCTTGGGGCAGAACTCTCTTTTTGTTCTTATTCTGCAAAGCTCCATTTGAATTGACTCTGCTGAATGAATGAATTTATTAAGACTGGCAGAAAGGAATGAATGAATAATACTACTTCTATCACTACTGCTACTAAAGTAAAGTGTGCCGTCGAGTTGGTTTCTACTCCTGGCGCCCACAGAGCCCTGTGGTTGCCTTTGGTAGAATACAGGAGGGGTTGTATGTATGTATGTATGGCTCAGTATGAGATGATGCCTTTCAGCATCTTCCTATATCATTGCTGCCTGATATAGTAGCAGCAGGGATTCGAACTATCAAACCTTCTGCTTTGCTAGTCAAGCATTTCCCCGCTGCTCCACTTAAGGTGACTACTACTACTGCTACTACTACTACTACTACTACTAATAATAATAATAATAATAATAATAATAATTGGTGGAATCCTCCAATTGAGAAGGTCACAGAAAATGAGGAGGCAAAAATCTTTTGGGATTTTCGGATTCAAACTGATAGGCATTTAGCGCATAATACGCTGGATCTGACAGTCATCAAGAAGAATTGGGTTCTGATAACTGATATTGCAATCCCAGGGGATAGATGAGGTGGCGAAAAACAACTGGAGAAAACAACGAAAAACAAGGACCTTCAGACTGAAATTGAGCGGCTCTGGAAAAAGAAAACAGTAGTGGTGTACAAAAGTTGTGGGTGTCCTTGGTACAGTACCAAAAGAACTTGAATACCATCTCAACACCTCGGGCATCAATAAAATTACAACACCTCAGCTACAGAAGGCCGCACTGCTCGGGACAGCACGAATACTACAACTCGATCTTTAATTTTTCTTTCGTTATCCTAGAGACCCTTGGAAAAGGCCCGGTCATTAAAGTTCCAGATCCAGTCAATAACATCTGGTAGACTGTGTGTAAATAGCATAATAATAATAACTAGCTGACCCCACACAGAGCAACTGTGCAGTTGTGCACTGAGCCTGTGGCATTCCCCGCGCAGCGTTCTCGCTCGCTCTCCCCCGCAGCTCTCGCCATTGGGCGGGCCAGGGCAGGCCATCCCGCCGCCGCCTCCCACCTCCTCCTCCTGGCTGACAGGCCTTTGCCCACCGTCTGCCCACCTCCTCGCTGCCGCCATTGTTTCTCCTGCCACCGCCTCCTCCTCCTGGCCGGCGGGGCTTCGCCCGCCGTCCACTCACCTCTTCTGGCTAGAGGGGCTGCACCTGCCAGCCCTCCACCTCTGCATCCTGGCTGCCGCCATTATTTCTTTCTGCTTCAATACTGGAACTCTTGCACGCTCTAGAGCATTAGTACTTGATTGCTCCCCTCACCTCAGAGATCTCCCCACCCTCAGCTGAGCTGCTCTCCTGCTCCTCCTCCATCCCGTTGCTTCCACCTCCCTCACCCTTCTTGGCCGTGGCTGCAGCATTGCTGCCACCTATTGGCCCAGCTGAAGCCCCCTATCCCCAGAAACCTCCCCACCCTCATCTGAGCCCTGCTCCTGCTCTTCCTCCCCTCATCTAATTCACACAATGGCATCCTCCTTCTCCTGAAATGGCTCCTTCCTCCCACACGACCCATCTTTTTGCAGACCCCTGCCTCCTATCCATATATATTTATTCCTCTCCTCTACAATCAAGAACATCTTCGGACCAGTAACAGTTGCACATTCCAACTGACCTTAACCATCACAGGCGCCTCCTCCTTATCTGCATAAGGAATCCCCACTGCCCAATCACCACAGTGCCACAGGCTCCTCCTCCCTATCTGCATATGGAATCCCCACTGCCCAATCGCCATGGTGCTTCTGCTCTCACAGGCTCCTTCTCCCTATCTGCATATGGAATCCCCACTGCCCAATCAGGTGCTTCTGCTTGCAAACTCTGTCAGCCAATCGCCTCCTTTCTACCACGTCCCCACACATGGCTCGTCTTGGAGAATTAATAATATAGATAATAAGCAGAAAAATGGAAAAACAAGCCCCTGCATGGTCAATATTTGCACAATATAAGTGGAAAATCAGACATCACCAAGACCTGGCAATGGCTTGAGAATGGCAACTTGAAGAAAGAAACAGAGAGTTTAATACTGGCTGCACAAGAACAGGCACTAAGAACAAATGCAATAAGAGCAAAAGTAGAAAAATCCACCACAAACAGCAAGTGCCGCCTTTGTAAAGAAGCAGATGAAACGATGGACCACCTAATCAGCTGTTGTAAAAAGATCGCACAGACTGACTACAGTCAAAGGCATGACAAGGTAGCGGGGATGATACACTGGAACATCTGCAAAAAAATACAAGCTATCTGTAGCCAAAAATTGGTGGGACCATAAAATTGAAAAAGTTGTCGAAAATGAAGATGCAAAAATATTATGGGACTTCCGACTACAAACAGACAAACATCTGCCACACAATACACCAGCTATAACTGTAGTGGAGAAGAAAGAAAAACAAGTGAAAATAATCGAAATAGCAATACCAGGTGATAGCAGAATAGAAGAAAAAGAAATAGAAAAAATCACCAAATACAAAGATCTACAAATTGAAATTGAAAGGCTGTGGCAGAAGAAGACCAAAATCATCCCAGTGGTAATTGGCGCCCTGGGTCCAGTTCCAAAAGGCCTAGAAGAGCACCTCAACACCAGAGGGGCCACAGAAATCACCATCAGCCAATTACAAAAAGCAGCTTTACTGGGAACAGCCTATATTCTGCGACGATATCTATAATAACAGCAACAACATTGATAACAAAATTCAGCCATCCCAGGTCCTTGTTCAGGACTCGATGCCTGGATAAAACAAACCAGTCAATAACACCTGTCTGACTGTGTAAACAAGAAATAATAATGATAAAAACAACTAAGCTATAACAATCATAACAACTCTTTGTAAAGCTGGGGACTCAGTGAGGAAAATAATCTCCTTCAACCTTTTGGAATGTACTACTTTGAATTGTTGCTACACAGATATTGCAGATCAAGCAGCATTCCCTGTTTTGAATGTTTTCCTCCTGATCCAGTTGGTCCTTTACTCACACCACTAGGCATGCACAGCCCTTCTGCAACCATGGCCCTCTATGTGTGGGAGAGCTTCCACCAGGGTTGGAGGGAGAGAGCGGCAGATAACTGTTGGGCATGCACAGAAAAGCTGCATGCGTGGAATTTGTGTCATCTTGAGACTGTGTCTAATTACAGACCATGGTGTGGTGGGTTTTGGGGTGTGTGTGTTTGGACGGTGTCTTTTGAAATGTGAAGAGTGATAACCATGTTTTTCTTAGCAATGACTCCTTCAAACCATAGGCGCAGAGGAGTTATAATGTTCTTTCAGTTTTATGATTTTCATAAAATCGTAAAACTTTATGGGGGGAAATCACTGGCCCTTTGCCAGTGAGACAGCTTATTTGCTTTGAACAGATCCACTGACTTTCTCCTTAAAGAAAGCTAATAAAATTTTCTGTTTGGGGGATGATCTATCAAGGGAGACATAGAAGGTGAAAACGCTAAGCACTGCGATGTGATTTGTTGTTTTTTGCGAGCACTTTGTCCCTGGGAATGGATAAATCACTCTCTGGAGTCATTAAATCAATGAAACATGATATGAAGAGATGGAATTTGGATCGCAGTTCTGCATAAATCAGAATGCACAGGCTTGGCTTTAAGCATTCGTTTAGATGTAAAGGAATCTGGGAGAAATGTACATGCTAGTTGACACTCTTAATAAGAACCATGATCAGGAAGATGCACATGTTTCAGGAGCCATGTGTGCTTGAGTTGTGCTTATTTTCTACATTTGACTTAACTAAAGCAAAAAACTGAAAACTGGGGGGAAACTGAGGTTGCAGAAGACCACTGTGGCTGGGGTGTGTGTGATTATGAGAGCGCCTACCTCACAGGGTTGTTGTGAGGATAAAAATAACCATGCACACCACTCTGAGCTCCTCAGAGGAAGAACAGGATATAAATGTAATAAATAATCAATCAATCAATCAACCTCTGGGAACTCAAGGTTGGGAAGCTCTCTCTGAGTCTAAGGGGACCAAACTGATCCAAGAAAGGCTAAAGGCTAGATTTCCCATTTCCTCCTATGGGAGGTTTGGTTTTAGGCACTCACTACTCATAGGAACTTAGGAAGCTGCCTTCCACCGAGTCGGACTGTTGGTCCATCTAGCTCAGTGTTGTCTACACAGACTGGCAGCAGCTGGTCCAAGGCCCATCCAGTCCAGCCTCCTGTTTCACACAATGGCCCACCAGCTGCCTCTGAGAAGCCCACAGGCAAGAGCTGAGGGCTTTCTCTCCTGCTGTTGCTCCTCTGCAACTGGTATTTAGAGGTATCTTGCCTCTGAGGCTGGAGGTGGCCTATAGCCACCAGACCTGTAGCCATTGATAGACCTGCCCTCCATGAATTTGTCTAATAATCCACTCTATCCTGATGGATTTTAAAAATATCAATCTAACTGCCCTTTATAAACCAGTAGAGGGCGTAGTTGAGCTCTGTATAGCGAGAAAAGGAGCTGTGAATGTTTGAACTTCTGCTAAAATAATTATTGTACTGGTGATCACTCCAGTGACATGAAAGTTGACTAAACCACAATGAGCTGAAATTCCACACTGGCTAATAGAAATAAATGGGAAGAAAACAAAGGAGAGCTGGTCTTGTGGTAGCAAGCATGACTTGTCCCTTTGCTAAGCAGGGTCTGCCCTGGTTTGCATTTGGATGGGATTTTAATATATGTGGGATTTTATATGGGATTTCACTGGAGTGACCATCAGTACAATAATTGTTTTAGCTGAAGTTCAAAACCAAGTGGATTGCATTACTGAAGAAATGGCACCAACATCTGTTTCTGTTCCTTTACTGTAGCATCCCCCCAGCTGATAATTTGGATTGGAAGCAAATTGGTTGTTTTCATAGGTCCTTTTCTTCGCAGCTCAGATTAAAAAAAAACCACTCCTGTGGGTCTAATGGTTTGCGTTCTGAATTCTACTGCAAGATATTCCCCTTTGGGGATGAGGCTGCTCTGGGAAGAAGAAGGTCCCAGGTTCCTTCCCTGGCAGCATCTCCAAGAGAGGGCTGAGAGAGATTCCTACCTGCAACCTTGGAGAAGCCGCTGCCAATCTATGAAGACAATACCAAGCTAGATAGACCAATGGTCTGACTCAGTATATGGCAGCTTCCTATCTTCCGATCTTCCTAACCATACAGCTCCATCTGGCTCTAGCAGGCTCTTACGTTCTTAGAGACCAAGGTGGACCATTTCTAAGAGTGGCTTTACAGGACCTCCAGTGAGTCTGTAAGTAGGGAACATGTCTGTGAAATGATGGGAATGGAGACTGTGTGATCCCTGCCTTGTATGCTCAAACCCGCCCTAGTCTGATTGCCAAGATTCAGGACTATGAATATGAATATGTGGTGTAGTGGCTAGAGTGCTGGACTAGGACCAGGGAGACCCGAGTTCAAATCCCCCTTCAGCCAGGATACTAGCTGGGTGACTCTGGGCCAGTCACTTCGCTCTCAGCCTAACCTACTTCACAGGGTTGTTGTGAGGAGAAACTTAAGTACGTAGTACACCTGGGCTCCTTGGAGGAAGAGCGGGATATAAAATGTAAAAATAATAAATAAATAAATAAATAATATGATGGACATTTATATACCGCTTTTCAACCAAAATTCCCAAAGCATTTTACATAGATATAAACAAACAAACAAAGATGGCTCCTTGCCCCCAAAGGGCTCACAGTCTAAAAAAGAAACATAAGATAGACACCAGTAAGAGACACTGGAGGGATGGATAGGGCCAGTTGCTCTCCCCCTACTAAAGAAAGAGAATCACCACTTTTAAAAAGTGTCTCTTTGCTCCATTCATAGGGGAATGACAATCACAGAAATCTTACAGACATATTCCCCACTTATGGTCTTGCTGGAGGTCCTGTGGAGCCACCCTTTGATAACCCGTTTTTCTCCTGCACCTCATCTGTTTGGTCACCAGGGTTGCCAAATTTTCAGCTGTCTTCTGCTGCTGTGTCTTTAACTGTGGGTTGCTATGCAATGATTAGCAGGTGAAGTATTTCACTGCATGGAGACACCAATAGCAATAGAATAATTGGTATTTCGTATTTTATGGTGCTTTACATTCATTTATTTTATTATTATTATTTATGATTAAAAATTTTATACCGCCCTTCCAAAAGGCTCAGGGCAGTTTACATTAAAACACCATTAAAATCAATTAACTATTAAAGCAGAAATTATAAAATGGCATAAAACAATTAATTAACAATTAAAACATCCTAAAACAACAATTAAATAGCCAGAACAATTTAAAAACAAGTTTTAAAAAGCTTTTTAAAAGCTTATTTTTAAAAAAGCAGTGTTCTTTGGGGGGTGAGTTTCCACTCTGGACAGAGAGGCAGATGAGAGGGAGAGGAGACAGAAAGGCAGTCACAAGGTCACCAGCTAATTGCTGTAGATGACGCCTCTGTTCAAAGTAGAGCTGCAGGAGCTAGTTAAAAAGTTGGCAACTCTGTGAGTTACTTATAATCATGAAAGTTATGAATGCCGTTCACTGCTTAAAAGCCACGCTACGTTTTCTGACGTTGGGGGAAATTGCTCAGAACTTGCCAACACTGAATACAAAGGGTAAAATGTAGAAATGAAATGGCCTTTCTTGTCTGTGCTATATTACACCGAGGTATTTCTGTTCCTTGTACAGCAAAATAGGAGTCAGAAAAACAGAGGTTTTTTTAAAAAAAGAATTATCCCACTTCTCAATGCCCTTTGCAACAAAGGAAGCCATATCTCTCTGCACAAAGGGATCATAGAATCTCATGCTGAGGAGCCTTATTAGATCATAGCCTGTCTCCCTCCCAGTCGGATAGGATTGTTCCCTCCAGCAGATTAAACAGTACCATCCACCAACAAATGTTGCGAGCAAACAGACAATTCTTTATCTTGCTCACAAAAGTTGCACAAAGTAAGAATATTGTTCAGAACGAGCAAAACAGATTTTTTTTACGCCCCCCCAAAATGCAGTTCTTCAAACAGATTCTCCCTCCTGAGTTTCCCCCCCAGATTCTCCCTCCTGGGTTGGCCTCAAGCAAAGTTGGGTCCTCCCCTCAAGTCTGTTGCCCCTGGGGTCTTGGCCATGGAAGACAGCGGATCTCTGAGTCCCACTTGATTCTGGATTCTGTAGGAAACGAGCGAATACGAAGGCGCTTATTCCCATGGCATCTACCTGTTGGTGTGCAGCCGGGTCCCTCATTGCCACCACAGTGCAAATAGTCCTACAGGGACTCTGACCTTTGTAGTGCTTCTTCACCTCAGATTCCTGCTATTCCAGAGATCAGATGCAGGAATGCAACAACAAGAGATAAACAGTTTCTACAGAAGGAAAACAAAGGCAGAAGTCTCCTATCAATAGCCACGACTCAAGGTCAGGAGCCCTGAATGCCAACCTGCATTAGTAAAAGGCTGCTAATTTTCCCTATAAGGGGCGCTCATCACTGAAAGGGTATCTTTTGCAGCCCAAGATGCAGGAGCAGCAGGAAGGATTCTCACTGATACCCTGGCATGCGGGCGGCTTCTCCCGTCCCCATGGTACAAAGCAGATGCCAGACCCTGCTTATTTTATTTTCATGGTTGACTGTTCCTCTTATTTTACGGCTGCGTTTATTGGGCATGTGAACACACAGCAGTCTATCCCGAGCTCTTTTAATAATGCAACTATTTACTGTTTACAGTTCACTGGAAAAATCCCAATGTATAATTCTCTGATGAAACAAACACACAGAACACACACACCAGGGGGATTGCACGGTCCATGCTGAATGTCCAGCCCTCAGAAGGGAAACCAACAGTACATCCCCGACAGCACAGGTTCGACATCCCCACTGGGAGCCAGGTCAAAACAAAGCCAGCTCCCAACTCCCCGCGAAAGCACCCCGGGACGTCACAGGCCTCGGCTCTGCAGGCCTCCATTTCTTGGCGAAGCCCTACGAAGGGGCAGGGAGTCCAACCACTGACACCCCACACACCAACTGGCTCTCTGATCAGATGAGATGGGACTCTGGAGCGCCCTGGGCTTGTAGGGGGTCTTCATTTGGCTGCATGGCGTCTTGGACAGAAGAGACAGTCAGCGACACGTCGGGTGATCTTTTGCAGAAGCCAGTGACATTTGGATGGCTTTATTCCTCCTTTTAATGCACTTCCATGAGGAGGACTGCCAGAGCTGATAAGGGCTCTGAAGTGCAATGGATTAGCATAATGCAAACGATTTCTGATCACTGTTTACCAAGTGTGGACGCTTCTGCTTCCAGTCGGCTGGTAAAATTCCACTTTGATCAGGGAGGAGAGCGAAGGCCCTGAGAGATCACCTGTACCGTGAGCTTCGTCCAGGTTGCAGATGTGGGGGCCCTTGGAAAACTGTTCTCCAGGGGCCTGCTCCTTCCGGGGGGGGGGGCGGGGGGATCCTGAGTGAGCTGTCTTGCCGCCACCCGCACATCAAGGTTTTATTTATTTATTTATTTATTTAACATATTTTTATACTGCCCAAAACTTACGTCTCTGGGCGGTTATAGGCACTGAGATGGTCTCTGGGATCAGCAGTGGGCCTTTCAGAGATTTGCAGAATCTGACCCATATAGGGGGTGGTATGGATGTCCTCCCCCATGCACCCCATAAAGCCAGGGTGGTGCGGTGGTTAGAGTGTTGGACTAGGACTGGGGAGACCCGAGTTCAAATCCCCATTCAGCCATGAAACTCACTGGGTGACTCTGGGCCAGTCGCTTCTCTCTCAGCCTCTCTCTCAGCCTGACCGCAGGGTTGTTGTAAGGACAAACAAACACACGCTTTGGGCTCCTCGGAGGAAGAGTAAGATATAAATGTAAAAAACAAAGAAAGAAAGAAATCAATAAGGCCATGGTGCACTGGCGTGGTCCACCAGGTAAGCACATGAACCATGCTCCTCCGAACGCATTGGTGAGGGCCAGAGTATCATGCAAACCAGCCTGTTCAGCCTTCATTCTCTTGGGGCAGCGAGCTAGCAAGCATGGATTTCCGCCTTTGCTAAGCAGGGTTCGCCTTAGTTAGGAACATTGGAAGCTGCCATATACTGAGTCAGACCACTGGTCTATCTAGCTCAGTATTGTCTTCACAGACCGGCAGCAGCTTCTCCAAGGTTGCAGGCAGGAATCTCTCTCAGCCCTGTCTTGGAGATGCTGCCAGGGAGGGGACTGGGAACCTTCTGCAGGCAAAGCAGATGCTCTTGGGAATGCCATTGGCACTGCCAATGGACGAAAATGAATGACGGGGAATACCCACTGAAAAGCCCTGGTTCCTTCCCAATGGCCATGGAATGCATTGAATGGAATGGCCATGGAATGCACTGGAATGCCAACAGCTACCCCATGCATTCCTATGGCCCTTTGGAAGGTGGAACATAGGAAGCTGCCATATACTGAGTCAGACCCTTGGTCCATCTAGCTCAGTATTGTCTTCACCTACTGGCAGCAGCTCTCCAAGGGTCTAGGCCGGACACTCTCCCAGCCCTACCTGGAGATGCTGGATTAAACCTGGGACCTTCTGCATGCAAAGCAGATGCTCTGCCACTGATCTATGGCCCCATCCGCTAAGGGGAACGTGTGACAGCGCTCATCCATCCAAATGCAAACCAGGGCAGGCCATGCTTGCTACCACAAGACCACTCTCCTAGGTGGCAATTCATTCCTGCACAGGGACTGTTTTCCATTTGCTGGTAGCAGCCGATGAGGCCGTTTTGAGCGTCCTTCACAGACAGAGCGCCAAATAACAACAGAGCTCTCTTGGTACACAATGCATTTCATCCAGTCCTGGGTACGGAGAATGTGAGTGGTATACAATTGCTACTACTCTGGGAAATGTTTATCTGGGGAATGTTGGGGCCCGAGACAGACAGTTGTCTGTAGTGATCATGCACGGTAAAGAGTAAAATGGTGTCGTGAGTAATTCCAACCCTCCCCCCCTCCACCAAGCAACAGATTTGCAGCCATTTGGCACAATGAGGTTCAGCAATTGTACGAGAATAAATGCCCTGGTACTGCAGCAAGGTAGGGCTCTACCTCCTGCAAACCGCAAACTCTACCGTACAATTCGATGTACCTCAGCAATCTTCTTAATGAGCACCGGTATAACTTTAATGCAGATTAATTAGGTTCTTGCCATAAGGATAAGCACCTGAAATGGTTTCAAGAACATAAAACACAATCTGCTCCATTCCTCCTCGTTACACAGATTACGACACATTGATTGAAAAGCAGTCAAATTTTACTGGCAAAAACAATGCCCATATTTTTATCTATTAAGCTGCTTGTTAAATTGTTCAGAAAGCCAAGCACACTTTCCTCAGCCTGATGGCTTACAGATTTAATCTCAAAAATTCTTCTCTCCCACCTTGCCCTTTATGACCTGCTAGGATAAATGAAGGAAACTACAAAGAATGGTTGTGCAAAGCAATTGTTCATTTTATATCGCCAGACCTTCTTCTATAAAATCCAACCCAAATGCCGAATTTACATAAGATTATCCATGCACCATGACACCGGCAAAAACAATGAACCTCTTTTTATCTATTAAACTGTTTGTTAAATTATATGGAAAGCGGAACACATCATTATTTCATTAGCCTCCTATTCCTCTCAGTATCAATTAAGAAAAAGGTTTCAGCAACCAGAATTCTGGATTAAGCCTCCATGCTGCTAACAGCGGATTTTAGGAAGAGTTCTAGGAAGAGCAGAATATTGTTGTTGATATGTACAGTATGTTGGTTTCAGTGGAAGCACAGAAACACTAACTATTTTAGTGGTTGCCGCTGTGCAAACAGACTTGCCACATTTTGGACAGATGTACTCTCTTCTTCTCCTGATAGAGCGCAGGGGAAACATGATAAGGGGTATGCATGAACCAGAACTCGCAGTTCAGTTTGAACTGGAATCAGATTTGAACCGAACTACGTGCTGCCGAATCGTTTCGGTTGAACCGACTGGCCAGTCCGGTCCATTTGACCGAACCGATTCAGTGGTTTTAATAGTCATGTGCATTTTAAATTCACACCGGGATGTATTTACCAGTCACTCCCCATAATGATTATTCCAAGGATTACTCTTGCTTTCTGCTTTAGGCTTGATTTCCTAGCTTAATCATATGATTTTCTAGAATTTTGTTTAATTTGTGTGATTTTGGGTTTTGGAGTTTGTAAGTAAGGGATGCCAAAGGACAGATAGTAACTGATTCAGAGAAAATCAAACAGAGATGGAAGGAGTATACTGGAAATCTGTACAGCAGGGACACCAGCATCCAAGATACTCTAGAACAGGGTTTCTCAACGTGTGGGTCCCCAGATGTTATTGGACTTCAACTCCCATAATCCCCAGCCCCAGTGGCCTTTGGCTGGGAATTATGGGAGTTGAAGTCCAATTACATCTGGGGACCCACATGTTGAGAATCCCTGCTCTAGAAGATATTTCCTACTTGCAAGAACCTCTAATATAGGAAGATGAAGTTAGATGGAATTCTCTGCCACACCATGTGGTGACAACAAACAACCTGGATGGCTTTAAGAAGGGTTTGGATAACTTCATGGAGGAGAGATCTATCAACGGCTACTAGTCAGAGGGCTGTAGGCCACCTCTAGCCCCAAAGGCAGGATGTCTCTGAGTACCAGTTGCAGGAGAGTAACCGCAGGAGAGAAGGCATGCCCTCAACTCCTCCTGCCTGTGGCTTCCAGCGACATTTGGTGGGCCACTGTGTGAAACAGGATGTTGGACTAGATGGGCCTTGAGCCTGATCCAGCAGGGCTGTACTTATGTTCCTAGATCAGCACTCCGGTCATTACCAAGTCGGAAGGCTACAGGGATTGATGGAATAGCTACATAAATATGGCAGGTTTCAATCAATCAGTCAGTCAGTCAGTCAGTCAAATAGCCCCAGGGAGGGACCTGCTCCAGGCATAGAAAGGACTAGTTATCAGCACCAAGGAAACGGGCTTATATTCCTGTATCAGTGGTGTTTTGCTTGTCTTCAGAAACAAAACTGTGTAAACAGTGCAATGTGTTTCTTCTTATGCAATATACCAGCACCGGGAAACACAAACCTGGGGCTGAGGATGATGTTGTTTTTCAAATTCTTTTGAAATGAGGGAAAGAGGACTCATGGTGACTTTGGACCTAGTGAACGAGGTATTCAGAACAACACTTCCACTATTTTTCATTAGAGCCATTTCTGTTGGAGCAAGAGAGGAGAGCTGGTCTTGTGGTGGCAGCAAGTATGGCTCGTCCCTTTTGCTAAGCAGGGTGTGCCTTGGGTTGCATTTGGATGGGTGACTGCATGTGAGCGTGAGACAGGGCCATAGTTTAGTGGAAGAACATCTGCATTCTTGCATGCAGAAGATCCCAGGTTCAATCTTCTGGTAGCATCTCCAGGTAGGGCTGGGAGAGACTCCTGCCTGAAACCCTGGAGAGCTGCTGCCGGTCAGTGTAGGCAATACTGAGCTGGATGGACCAATAGTCTGACTCAGAATAAGGCAGCTTCATATGTAAGGATGCATATACTTATGATGTTTTGCACATATATTTAAAGAAAAACTATCTGATATCTGGACAAACATCTAACATGTGGGCAATCAGTCCTAGTCTCTAACTGCCAGAGATCTATTTATTTATTAATTATTTAAAATATTTATACCTTGCTCCTCCAATACACTACTGCTTGGGGAGACTCACAACATTAATAAAATAAATACAATGTAAAATAAAAGATTAATAAAATTAAGTTAAAGACCAGGCTAAACTCACATTAAAAATTACATTTAAAAAAACATTTCAAATCAAAAGTTATTAATAAAAAGTTCAAAAGAACTGTAAAATCCAAAGAACCTACCAGATATAAGCAGCAGATAATAACATCAAAAGCCTATCTCAAAAGATTTAGATTTTTAAAAAAACACTGAGGGAGAGAGCATGGAGAAGCTCTTCAGGGAGGGCATTCCAAAGCCAAGGGGACACAACTGAAAAGGCCCTGTCTTTTCTACCATCTAGCCATGGTATTCTCTCAGAGCAAAAATTACCCAAATTGGATTATTTTGGATGGTCTAGGGAGGAGAGCTGGTCTTGTGGTAGCAAGCATGACTTGTCCCCTTAGCTAAGCAGGGTCTGCCCTGGTTACATATGAATGGGAGACTTGATGTGTGAGCACTGGAAGAGATTCCCCTCAGGGGATGAAGCCACTCTGGGAAGAGAAGGTGGTTCCAAGTTCCCTCCCTGGCAGCATCTCCAAGATAAGGCTGAGAGAGATTCCTGCCTGCAACTTCAGAGAAGCCGCTGCCAGTCTGTGTAGACAATCCTGAGTGAGATGGACCAGTGGTCTGACTCAGTATATGGCAGCTTTCTGTGTTCCTAAATGTCTGCTCTGCATGCAGCTGACCAAATGGGCTCTAGTCTATGGAACTTGCTGTCACAATCAATCTGCTGGTGCATCACTTCCTTCTTTAATCCTTGGTTCCCAACCTTGGGGCCTCAGATGTTGGGGGATTAATAACCCCATAATCCCCCAATATGTCGCAAAGGAGTGATCAAGCTTTTGACTTCCCTAGAACTCTCTCTCCGACTAGATGTCCAGGAAAACAAAACAAAAAGGTATGTGTTTAGGGGAGAAAAATGTATCAGGGTGTTATGGAAAAAAGGAATTGCAGGTATGTTGTGCTGGGGTTGGATAGGGCCAGTTGCTCCCCGCTGCTAAAATACAAGAGACTCACCCATTTAAAAGGTGCCTCTTTGCCTTGTTCTTGGGATTTAGGAATAGTTCCCACTCTCACCAACAGGTGGAGCATGAGAGGCACTTGTGGAGTGGCTCGAACCGCCGTGCAGACTTTCTGGATGGCAGCATTATGCTCATTGCTACATGATCCCAGTAACGATTTTTCTCTCAGGTCCGATACGAGCGGAACATTCTTAGACTCCCAAACAATATACGGTTCGAGACTGAGGTCAAACATCCATGCCCCGCTTAGTCATCCTGTGTCAAGCTAAAGTCTAAAGGCCAATACTGTGCAGTGTATTTACATTCCACTCACAGAGGGACTTTGGTTTTGAGCTTAAAGGCGGAGCAAAGAGGAATAAGAGTTGTAATCGATGGCGATCCAGCTTTCCCAAAAGCTCTGAATCAGAGATGAAGTCACCAAGGCAGCTGCGGATGGGGGAGAAATCTGGTTTTCAGCACATTTTTGCAGGATGGAGGAGGAGGAGGAGGAGAACACAACAACCCTGAAGTGTTGCCAAAGGAACAAAGAGTCTTGTGGAAACTTGAAGATTCAGTTCTTTCAGTTCTTAAAATTTTTAAGGTTTTTAAATTGTTAAATTGTTTTAAGTTTTTGTATATATTTTAACTTGTCTTATGCTTTTGTTAACTGCCCAGAGAGGAAAGTTTGGGGTGGTGTACAAAGTGATAGATAGATAGATAGATAGATAGATAGATAGATAGATAGATAAGATGAGCGGCTTGATTGGGGCAGAGATCTACTGCTACTGCTACTACTACTACAACTATTTATATACCACGCTTCAATCAAAGTTCTCAAAGCGGTTTACATAGGACAATAAATAATACATAAATAAGATGGTTGCCTGTCCCCAAAGGGCTCTCAATCTAAAAAGAAACATAAGGTTGACCCCATCATCAGCCACTGGAGGGATGCTGTGCTGGGGATGGATAGGGCCAGTTGCTCTCCCCCTGATAAATATAAGAGAATCGCCACTTTTAAAAGGTGTCTCTTTGCTGAGTGAGCAGAGCTTTATGGACTGCAGCCATAGGAAACATAGGAAGCTGCCATATACTAAGTCTCACTGATTGCAGAGAGGGAGCCCTCCATTACGCCTGAATTCGGATGGGAGAGTTGGGGGGGGCCATGAGAGAGCGGGCAGGGAGAGATGGGAGCAGGGGAGGGGGAACATGGGAAGCTGAGACTGAGTCAGACCATTGGTCCAACTAGCTCAGTATTGTCTTCCCAGACTGGCAGCGGCTTCTCCAAGGTTGCAGGCAGGAATCTCTCTCGGCCCTATCTTGGAGATGCTGCCAGGGAGGGGACTTGAGACCTTCTTCATGCAAGCCTGCAGGTGCTCTTCCCAAAGTGGCCCCATCTCTTAAGAGGAATATGGGGTGTGCTCACACAGGGAGTCTCCCATTCCAATGCAAACCAGGGTAGACCCTGCTTAGCACAGGGGACCATTCATGCTTGCTACCATGAGACCAGCTCTCCAAGACTAGGGCTTGTCCCCACAGTCCTTCTGGCACTTTGAGATGCTCAGTGCTTCTCCAGAGTGCAGCAAAAGGCCAGCTGGAGCAGCGTATCCTCTAGGCCAGGGTTTCTCAACGTGTGGGTCCCAAGATGTTATTGGACTTCAACTCCCATAATCCCCAGCCCCAGTGGTCTTTGGTTGGGCATTATGGGAGTTGAAGTCCAATTACATCTGGGGACCCACATGTTGAGAATCCCTGCACTAGGCAGACCTAGGCAATGCCAATTCTTGAGGGCGGGGTGTGTGTGCACACATACATCTTTGCAACCAATACTTCACTTAAAGCGCTGCATCCAAATGCTGGGTAGGATGATCTCATTCTACCCAGATCCCACCTCACAGACAATCAGCCCACCGATCAACCCTCTCCCCACATGATTGAAAACTAGGAGCCCACCCAGCGCCTGAAGCTGGCTAGGATGCTCGTCCTATCAAATGAACAGCTCTGTGAATAGCCCTAAGCTCTGGCTATGACAAAGGCAGGATCCTCAGTTCAGTCTGGCTTGCTTAAAGCCGTGCTGATCAGCTCCTGTTTTGTCCCTCAGAGGGAGAGGGAGAGTCTCCTGTGGCTGGAGGGAGCACAAGGGCATAGCGCATACGGTTGCTGGCCACCCAGTTCTCCTGCATTTCACTCGGGAAAGATGGAGAGGAGAGGGTGGTGGAGGTGAACACTTGAGGGAGTGTTGATAAGTGGATCTGAAATGCGGAGGGCATGGCAACCACAGCATCAGACGTCATGTACTCATTCGCCTTGACACGCATTCATGGCTCCAGATAAGAGGAACAGGCTGTTGCTTCTAGTCAACAATAAAGCCAAGATACTTCTTTCCCCCCGGGAAACAAGGAGTCACACTCGCAGCCCACAGTGCTGTGTCGGAAGATCAAAGCTCTTTAGAGGACAGCGGATATTGCTGGGAGTGCCAATCACATCCTAGGGCAGATATTAGGAACATAGGAACATAGGAAGCTGCCATATACTGAGTCAGACCATTGGTCTATCAAGCTCAGTATTGTCTTCACAGAATGGCAGCGGCTTCTCCAAGGTTGCAGGCAGAAATCTCTCTCAGCCCTATCTTGGAGATGCTGCCAGGGAGGGAACTTGGAACCTAGATGCTCTTCCAAGAGCGGCTCCACCCCCTAATAAGGGGAATGTCTTCCAGTGCTCACACTTTTAGTCTCCCATTCATATGCAACCAGGGCAGACCCTGCTTAGCTAAGGGGACAAGCCATGCTTGCTACCACCAGACCAGCTCTCCTCTCCTTTCGTTCACCTGCAATGCATCTCCATAAAAGCAGACTGGGCAAGGCTTTGGATACCTTGCTTGTTTCACGGGAGAACATTTATAGAAGGGTATACACCAGTTTTTGGCTCCCCCACCCTGTGCCTTACAGCATACTGGGAAAAGCAGTCCACAGTTTACACATTATCCCATTGTGATTCCACCATTCCTTCAAAGAGCTCGAGGAAGCATCCAAGATCCCCCCCCCACTTCATGTTATCCCTGCAAAGGTAGGCCAGGAGAGAGCGAAGGGCCCGGAATCACCCCATGAGTTTCACATCTGAGTACAGACTTGAATCCAGGTCTCCCCAATCATAGTTCAACAGAAGGATCCCCAGATGTTCTTGGACTACAAGCCCCTTTGCATTGCAGTAATCCAGTCTGGAGGTTACCAGCATATGTACCACGGTCCTGAGGTCATTTTTCTCAAGAAACAGACGCAGCTGGCGTATCAGCAGAAGCTGATAGAAGGCACTTTGGGCCACTGAGACACCAGGGAGAGGCTTGGATCCAGAAGCACCCCCAGACTGCGTACCTGTTCCTTCCAGGGAAGTGTGACCCCATCCAGAACAGGCAGATCAAACTCATCTTCTGAGTTTCAACCCTGCACAATGAGTACCTCCGTCTTATCTGAATTCAGTCTCAGTTTGTTATCTCTCATCCAGCCCATCACCTCCTCCAGGCAGGCATTTAAGGAGGTTATGCCCTCTCCCGATGATATTGACATGGAGAAATAAATTTGGGTGTCATCAGCATACTGATAGCACCCTGAGCCAAATCTCCTGATGATCTCTCCCAGTGGTTTTATGTAGATACAAGCCGACCCTCGCACAGAGCATCTGTGCTTTTTGGGGGGCTGCAACCTCTTCCCCCCCCCCCCGCCCCAGTCTCCAGCCGGGCCGCCACCTTCTTGCCTGGCCTCCGTGCTGGGCTGGATCCACCGCCTCTCTCCCCCCGCTCCAGTCTCCGGCCTGGCCGAGTGCCGCCGCTGCGGCCAGGCCCGCCGCTGCCTGGCATCCGGGCCTACCGCCAACGCCTCCTCGCCTCAGCGGCCGGGCCAGACCCATTGCCAGGCCCACTACTTCTGCTACCACCAGCCTCCGTCCACTGGCCTCTGCAGCCGGGCCAGACCCGCCGCCGCCCTGGCCTCCATGGCCCGGCAAGGCCCGCCACCGCCTCTGTCCTCCACCACTGAGATCCAATCAGGTGCGTCCCTCCACTGCCCAGCCAATCAGCTGGGTTGCCGTGATGCATCCCCACAAAGGCTGAGGCACGTCTAGGAGAATTAAATATATAGATTAAACAACATCAGAGACAATATGGAGCCCTGAGGGATACCATACAAAAGTTCAGATTTTGTGGAACAGTCTCCAAGGGACACCATCTGGAACCTGCCTGAGAGGTAGGAGTGGAACCACTGCAGAGCAGTGCCTCCCACCCCCAACCCTCTCAGACGCTCCAGAAGGATACTATGGCTGATAGTATCGAAAGCCGCCGAGAGGTCCAAAAGAACCAACAGAGTCACACATCCTCTGTCAATTCCCAATTGGAGATCATCCATCAGGCCATCCATCAAGGCAGTCTCCACCCCATAGCCCACCCGAATGCCGGTCTGAAATTGGTCTAGATGATCAGTTTCCTCCAAGACTCTGGAGTTGGGAGGCCACCACCCACTCAATTCCCTTGCCCAGCCACGGAAGGTTGGAGACAGGCCTGTAGTTGCTCAACTCTGAGGGATCCAAGGCAGGCTTCTTCAGAAGTGGTCTAATAATTGCCTCCTTAAGACAAGGAGGCATCCTGCCCTCCCTCAGAGAAGCATTTATAATCTCTACCCAGCCTTCTACAACAACCTCCCTGTATTAGCAAAGTTGGGCACGGGTCAAGAGAACAGGTGGTAGGCCGCACCATTCCAATCAGCTTGTCCACATCCTCAGGAGTCACAGACTGGAACTGATCCAACCAAATCAGACAAGAGGAGTCGCTGGACACCTCCGCATCAGACACCGAAGTAAATGTGCAGTCTAAATCGGCCCAAATACGAGAGATTCCCCACCACCACCAAGAATTCATGAAACACGTCACAGCTGGTAATCGATGGTTCCAGATTCTGATTCAAGGCAGGAGGGGCACATACGAGCCCTCTCACAACCCTGAACAACTCTGCCGGACGTGAACTTGCAGATGCAAGCAGGGCTGGGAAAGACTCCTGTCTGAAACCTTGGAGTGCTGCTGCCAGTCACTGTAGACCAGGGCTGCTCAGCTTCGGCCCTCCTGCAGATGCTGGCCTACAATTCCCATAATCCCTGGCTATTGGCTCCTGTGGTTGGGGATTATGGGAGTTGCAGTCCAAAAACAGCTGGGGGGGAGCCTACCTTGAGCAAGCCTGGTGTAGACAGTCCTGAGCTAGATGGCCCAAGGGTCTGACTCGGCATAAGGCAGATTCCGATATATTCCAAGTGTGCCTCCTTTGTAGGGACAACCCGTCTGTTCTGGTACCGACCTCCTCCTAGTACATCAATGTCCCTAATCACTGTCCTCCTTTTTTGCCTGGGGATGTGATGTTTGCTGGATTTTTAGTTGCTTATCATTCCTTAGGGTAACGCTTCCTTCTCCTAGAAGTTAACTCTTGCAGTGAGGAGCAGAGCCATCCTCTCTAGTGTTAAGCTCAGCGTATGGACACGAAGGCCCCAGACAACCCGCCATTTCACAGCCTGGGCACTGTAATCAAATTTGACAACCCGTTAGGACTGGTCTCACAAGTATTATTAGGATAGGAGGAGCCTGCCCTAAGGAGACGCCTCCTACCCTAGATCGGGAGCTGGGTGTGTTCCCGTGTTGCGATTGTGTGTTAAAAAGTGTGACAAAAGTGTGATTGTGTGATAAAAGCACGGCCGGAATCAGGGAGCTTGTTTCTCTGTCAAGCCCCAGCTGGGTAGGGGGGCTTTTCTTCCCACCTCATCCCGAAGCTGGGGACAGAATCTGGGTCGAGGGTACTTGTCTTCCTACCCTAGTTCTGATCGTGAGGATAAGAGACCCGTGGAGCATGGTAGGGCACTTAATTTGGCCTATCTTTGCATTTTGGGGTGATTTTCCAGCAATTTTTTGAAGTCTAACCCCCATGATCCCATGGACTTCAATGACTCATTCTCTGCGGTTTCGTTACCCATGGTAATCTGCGGGAACAGGGATATTTGTTTGTATATATCAAGAGAAAGGGAGAGCACATGCGCATGGGCACGAGAGAGAGAGAGATTGCATATATATAGCAAGGCGTATACAGCTTCCACGGCATTAATGGGTTGAGTAGGTTCAGGTAGGACAATTGAGATGCTATGAATATGTCCTTACTCCTGTCTATGAAATGCTGGTGGGCATGAGTGAGTTTGAAGCGATATTTCCGGAAACCAACACAGGACGGCATCTGGATATCCTTTGCTCTGTGCAGAACTGGAAGGATCCTGTTTTATTTTCCCGCCTATCTTTCTCTTGTGTGTGTTTCCCCTCTCCTTTCTGTAGTGTTGGTCTGTGAAGGGGATGTTCCAATATTACCCTGATTTCCAATGGCCGTAAATGTTCTTTCTCCTCCCTATTCTTTCTCGAGGCTGGGCTAGTTCTTCAGACATAACTTTCTTGCTTCCTCCTACGTGAAGGAACTTGGGCGTAATCCCTTTAGAAGGCATCTTATTTATTTATTTATTATTTCTCTGTGTAAACCGCCCTGAACCATTTTTGGAAGGGCGGTATAGAAATTGAATTAAGAGAAAGAACATTACAAATACTTGGGCATTCTCCAGGCTGATAACATTGCACACGCTGAAGTTAAAAGAAAATTTGGAAGTGAATCAGGAGAGTTAGAAAAATCCTCAAGTCCAAACTCAATGGTATAGACCTGTTGTCAGATACACTGCAGGAATAATAGACTGGACCCAAGCAGAGCTAGAGACGCTGGACCATAAGACCAGGAAAATCATGACCATCAATCATGCTCTGCACCCCCGCAGTGATGTCGATAGGCTATACCTCTCGCATCTCAGGTGGAAGAGGAATTCTGCGAGTCCATCAAACAGTAGAGGAGGAGAAAAGAGGCCTTGAAGAATATATCAAGGACAGTGAAGAAGATGCACTTCAAATGGTCAAGAACACGAAACTATTCAACACCAATGAAACAAAGCAGGCCTACAAGAAAGAACAAGTCAAGAACCGAGCCGAAAAATGGACAAATAAGCCCCTGCATGGTCAATATTTGCACAATATAAGTGGAAAATCAGACATCACCAAGACCTGGCAATGGCTTAAGAATGGCAACTTGAAGAAAGAAACAGAGGGTTTAATACTGGCTGCTCAAGAACAGGCACTAAGAACAAATGCAATAAGAGCAAAAGTAGAAAAATCCACAACAAACAGCAAGTGCCGCCTTTGTAAAGAAGCTGATGAAACATTGGACCACCTAATCAGCGATTGTAAAAAGATTGCACAGACTGACTACAAACAAAGGCATGACAAGGTAGCAGGGATGATACACTGGAACATCTGCAAAAAATACAAACTACCTATAGCCAAAAATTGGTGGGACCATAAAATGGAAAAAGTTGAAGAAAATGAAGATGTAAAAATATTATGGGACTTCCGACTACAAACAGACAAACATCTGCCACACAATACACCTGATATCACTGTAGTCGAGAAGAAAGAAAAACAAGTCAAAATAATCGACATAGCAATACCAGGGGATAGCAGAATAGAAGAAAAAGAAATAGAAAAAATCACAAAATACAAAGATCTACAAATTGAAATTGAAAGGCTGTGGCAGAAAAAGAAAATAATCCCAGTGGTCATTGGCGCCCTGGGTGCTGTTCCAAAAGTCCTTGAAGAGCACCTCAACACCATCGGGGCCACAGAAATCACCACCAGCCAATTACAAAAAGCAGCTTTACTGGGAACAGCCTATATTCTGCGACGATATCTATAACCATTGACAATAAAATTCAGCCATCCCAGGTCCTTGGGAAGGACTCAATGTCTGGATAAAACAAACCAGTCAATAACATCTGTCTGTGTAAATAAGAAATAATAATAATAATAATAATGAAAATATTACGTTAGAATGAAAATATTTAAAATGACATTTCTTAAGAAGCCAGAATCCTTCCTGCTGGGAATAACACAAGGTGTAATCTCTCCAGCTAATTTAACATTTTTTATGTATGCTTCTACGGCGGCCAGAATTATATATGCACAGAAATGGAAGAGTAATAAACTGCCTTCAAAAGAAGATTGGCTAATAAATAAATTTTGGAATATGCGGAGATGGCAAAACTTACAGCACTAATAAGAGACCAAAACTTGGAATGTTTTAAAGAAGATTGGAAACCATTCTTGTTGTATCTAAAGAATTACTTTCCTACTATGGACTTTACAGCAGGGTTTGAAATTTAGTAAAAAACTGCAGGTTGGGTAGATTAGCTATGTTTGTAAGGGTTTGAATTTATGTTTTGAATTATTATTATAGCAAGGGTAAATTTTATAGTTGATGATTTACGAAGAGATATATGTGGGGTCCACCTTTTTGTGTGTATTTGCAATGAATGATAATATTACTACTGTTAAAATTAATAAAAATTGAATCTGGAAAAAAAGAAAAGAAAATATTATGTTAGAATGGGAAATCCCTGCAGGTTTTTTGGTTTTTTTACCCCACCAGAAAAGATCTATTCATAGAGGCCAGCTGTGAGTTTCTCTGCTATCTTTCCTGCAGAACCCACATGGCTTTTAATTTTTAATGGAGTGATTCCAGAACATTCTTTGGGAGGAGAAAAAAAAATTGTATTGGTACCAGCCACGACTTCTGGATGATAGACCCATTTCCTATTATACTTGATGAGAAACTGTCACTGGAGATGAGGCCGTGGGAGAGCATCTGCTTTGCACGTTAAAGGTTCCAAGTTCTCTCCCTGGCAGCTTCTCCAAAATAAGGCTGAGAGATTCCTGCCTGCAACCTTGGAGAAGCTGCTGCCAGTCTGTGAAGACAATACTGAGCTAGATGGACCAATGGCCTGACTCAGTATATGGCAGTTGCCTATGTCCCCCCTCCCCTGCTCCCATCTCTCCCCCCGCAACTCTCCCATCCAAATTCAGATGTAATGGAGGGCTCCCTCTCTGCAATCAGTGAGACTGCAGAGAGGAGGGGCTCCTGGCTGCCTGAGCTTCTTTCTTGACTGAAGGACAGCCCTGGCAGCCAATAGCAGCTGGAACAAGGGAGGAGCTTCCTCCCTCCACTCTGTTTGCCAAACAGCATGACTCTGGTGCCACATTCGGACATAACGCTGGCACCGCTAAACATTTTAACCGGAGGCCCTTTCAACTCCGGTTTCATGTTACGTCCGAATGTGGCCATTATGGCAGATTCCTGTGTTCCTATTGTCTCTAATATAGGGCATAATTGGTGGTGTTGGGTGATCACATATTGCCACGAAATCCACTCAGTTCTGTTGCAGCTTCCCAATAAGTGATACTTACAGGCAGACTGCTCCTGCACCAGTTGGTTCTATATAGCCATGGATAAACACCCTCCATAAATATATATAATCTCCCCTTAAAGCCATCTAAAGTAGTGGTTAGCACCACCAGCAGACTAAATTGCCTTCTCCGGACCACAGATGAGCCAAAACCAGCATTTGTGGTGGTTCCTTCTTCTTGTGAATGAATCCATCAATCAGGGACGCTGTTGCTCTTCAGAACTTGACTTGAGCACACAGGCCAAACGGAACTGGCCTTCCTCTATTGTTTAGGGAAGTCCTTTGGCATTTAACAACTTCTTTATGTGGCCTGAGAAGGAAGCTAATTACGATTCATTGAGGCTGAATGAGGTTTGCTTCCTGTAACAACTTCTTCAATGAAGCATTGTCTTCCAGAATATGACAGCACAGATTTGCCAAAAGCCGCTGTTTTCTGAATCTAACCCTGGGTGTAAGAATGACCTGAGACCAGATTACATCCTCAAAAGTGGATAGATTTAAAAGAAACACATGGAACCCTATAGCAAAGGCAAGTATATACCATCTCAGTGGTATATGCTTTAACTCATTCATGTCTTAAAGGAAGATCTCTGGCTGCCTGGCTCAGCTGGGCCTATCCAACCTGCATCTGTCTGACTGTCCCCTCCCAGAACTCATGTTTGATTTCCTGTATTTTGCCGATCTTCTTAGGGAAAGTCTCACCCTACTCTTCCAGGTTTGATTTTTGGCATTTTTAACTTTATTTCTTGCTTACACAGTCAGACAGCTGTTATTGACTGGTTTGTTTTATCCAGACATTGAGTCCTTCCCAAGGACCTGGGATGATTGGATTTTATTATCAATATTGTTGTTGTTGTTAATTTGATTTCTATACCGCCCTTCCAAAAATGGCTCAGGGCGGTTTGCATTTGATAGGATGCCCATCAGAGGAACTATGAGATGGTGCAAACTTCAGCCCTGCTACCTGAAAATCCCTTTAAGGAAGCTTGTTTCAGTTTGGTGCCTCTCATGAAAAATACAGAGCTTTAGCTGTGAGCCCACTGCAGAAATGCCCTCACTGCCTGATGGAAGCATCACTGCTCGTTGTCTCGGGACCATCTTCTTCCTCTTGCAGAGCTCAGAGGAAACCTTTTCTTTCTGATGATAGCTGAACAGGTGGCATCTAGCACTGACTGGCTGAGCGGGGCCTTCTGTCATTCAGGAAGATTTGCATGGGCCAGCTAGATGAAGAGGAACCTTTCAAAGTGGCGACTCTCTGCTATCTAGTGGGGGGCGGGGTGGCAATTGGCTCTGTCCAATCCCAGCACAGCACCCCTCCATTGGTTGTTGCTCTGGGAAGAGCCCCTGCCTGCTTGCATGCAGAAGGTTCCAAGTTCCCTCCCTGGCAGCATCTCCGGATAGGGCTGAGAGAGACTCTTGCCTGTAATCTTGGGGAAGCTGCTGCCAGCCTGTGTAGACAATACTGAGCTAGACGGACCAAGGGTCTGACTCAGTATAAGGCAGCTCCCTATGTACTTATTTATTTATTTATTTATTTATTTTAATTTTTTACATTTTATATCCCGCTCTTCCTCCAAGGAGCTCAGAGCGGTGTACTACATACTTAGGTTTCTCCTCACAACAACAACCCTGTGAAGTAGGTTAGGCTGAGAGAGAAGTGACTGGCCCAGAGTCACCCAGCAAGTCTCATGAGGCTGAATGGAGATTTGAACTCAGGTCTCCCTGGTCCTAGCCCGGCACTCTAGCCACTACACTCTAGCCACTACACCACTCTGGCTCTAAAATGTACTTAGGCGATGCTTCGAAAACAAAAACGTTCCTGAGAATTATAGATCACTAATGCAATGAGGATAGAAATTGCCCCATCCATCCCATCCCAGCGGCTCCTGAGTTTTTCTAGTCATGTTGTTTACTCCACTTCCTTCTGTCCCTGGAGGAAGTTCTTGCTAGACATGTACTTTTCCCCATGTACTTTTCCACACTAGTCAAACTCTACTGACCTGGGAAAGATAGAGCAGGACTACACATTGTGAAAAAAACACGGGGTTTCCTAATTGTTCCCCTCCTGACATAGGAACATAGGAAGCTGCCATATACGGAGTCAGACCACTGCAACAGTGTAGAGAGGCTGGTGGCAGCCCATGTGTGGCCGCCGCCGTGGTCCCCTGGCCCCGCCCCTGCCCCTGTCTGATGTCAGACGCAGGTGGCCTGGATTCTTTGAACCCATTCGCCCAATGGTGACTCCGCCCCTGGTCCACTGGTCCATCTAGCTCAGTATTGTCTATACAGACTGGCAGCGGCTTCTCCAAGGTCTCTCTCAGCCCTATCTTGGAGATGCTGCCAGGGAAGGAACTTGGAACCTTCTGCTCTTCCCAGAGCGGCTTCATCCCCTGAGGGGAATATCTTGCAATGCTTACACATCAAGTCTCCCATTCAGATGCAACCAGGGCAGACCCTGCTTAGTGAAGGGGAGAATTCATGCTTGCTACCACAAGACAAGCTCTCCTCTCTGGGGGGACATGTAAGCAGGAGGATTGGCAAGCTGGAACTAATCCTATATTCTCCACATTTGTAAGGAGTTATCTGGGGTGCTTCCAACGGGATAAATGGAAATTCTTGCTGCTTCTTTGCTCATGGTCAAGATGATGCCCTTGACCATTGCACAACTCTCAGCACCATCTGCTGGCCATTTTCTGCCAATTCATGATGAAAATTTAGGTTTTCTTGTAAAGTATGTGGTAGACAAGGACATCATCTGGACAAGGACTGTGCAACCCTCAGGGACATATTACTGGAGGGCACAGGGCTCTTCTGGAGGCAGAGATTGCTGAAAATCACTCCTGCATGCAATGGGAAACTCTCCATAACACAGACACATCTTACTGGTGCATCTACACTGACTTAGTCAGAATGTCAGGTACTAACTAGGTTTGTCCCCACTAGGGATGTGCAAAAAAATTGAATGAATTAATTCAAATTTGAATTGAATTCAAATTGATTCAATTCAAAACTGCTTGCACAGAATGGGTATCGTTTGATTCAATTCAAATTTGCCCGAATTTGATGTGAATTCACCCAGATTCGAATCAACTCGAACGCATCCCATTCTGTGCAAGCAGTTTCGAATCAAATCTTTTCTAATTCGATTTGAATCCAAATAATGCATATCCCTAGTTCCCACAATCGCCAACAGGGTAGGAGAAGCACCCAGCCTGGGTTGGAGAGTTGGGCATGCTCCTCATCGGCTGTTGTGAGTTTGCAAAGATCATGAGTAGGAGGAGGGGAAAGTGATTGTGAGGGAGCTGGGAGCTGTGAAAGATGGCATTTTGTCATCTCTCAATAAAATGCTGGGGACAGAATGTGGGTTGGCCGCACCCCGCCCTACCTAGCTCTCAGCTCGCACATGATCACTCTCCACTCCTCCTACCTTGATCTCTGCAAACACACAACTGCTGATCTGAAGCATACCCGGCTGGTGGTTCTCCTACTCTGCCAGCAGTTGTGTGAACAAGCTTACTATTTCCAATTAGATCTAACTTGGAAAAAATTACGTTCAAGATCTATCGTGTGATCTAAACATAAAATCCATAGTACTTTCTTCCTCTCTCCCGCCCCCTTCCTTTTTAGAAGCTCACACCAGTCTTTCAAAAATACATCAGGGCTATTGACATAGTGTCATTCCTGACTGACCAGAGAGGACCCTCAGACTTTACACAGGAAGTCATTAAAATTCCTCATATTCACAAAGCCAGTCTGTTAGAGAACCTTTCTTCTTTCCCTTGCCTGTTACATCTTCAAGAATCTGAAGCACAGAATTGCAAAACAGTAAGGAAAGTTTAGGAAGCTCAAAGTCTGCAGCCAAACAGACTTTTTAAGGACCAAGCAACCAAAATGGAGACACGTTGCAGTGTCTGCCAATGGTTGTTTGTTTATTTTACTGCTGCAGAGGGCTCAGAATTTGATTGGAGCAGATGTAAAGGTGCTTAACCCCACAGCTGGTTTTCTGGGGGAAAAAAAATCTCCCTCCCCAGCTGCTTTTCTCCAGGCTGGGAAAAAGATACATGAATCTTTTCCACCATGGGTGAAAAGAAGCTTGTAGATAATGTTTGAGAAGAAAATCCACCATGATTCTGATCAGATTCTGCATGTGCTATTTAGAAAAGAAAAAAGAAAAACAGCAGAGTCAACAGAAACATCTAAAGTAAAACAGTCCTTACTGAAAGTCAGAACAAGACCCTTCTGCACAGCAGGAATGAATCTATAGGCAGCTACAACAGTTTCCCTTTCATGGGGCCATTTCCAACTTTCGAACCACAAATATTCTGTAATATAGATGTCATTGTTTTGACAGAGCTGTTCCAGTAATCATTACAGGGAAGTAGTAAATGGCGAAATACTTGTCACACGTACTTTTACGTGCAAATCCATGAGACGCTTCCAATTCTGAAGAATTGCGTGTCCACATTCCTCCTTCCCCAGCTAACCTCCTCTTCCCTCTGCAAAGACGGCAAAGCAAGCAGCCAGCCCCTTGTGGTATGCGACAGATGACGGAGCAATCCAAAAATCTTGTGGTTTCCACTTCTCTTTTTGACAGTCCCATGCACTGAAGAAGAGGAGAACTGGCAAGATTATGGAGTGAGTGGGAGAAATACTTTCCCCCAAATCTCCGTCTCGAAAGGAATCTCTGGGTGGGCAATCCAAAAGCCCAGGGCAAAGTCATTGCATCACGAGGTACAGAATGTCTGGCTCCTTTATGGACAATTATCTTACGGTGCAATTCCCTGATGATTCCTGTTTAGAGGGATCAGAGAGGGACACAGCCTCAGCATCTGGCTGGGCAGTCTGCAGTCAGGTACACCAGAGATTCTCAGACTTGGGTCCCTAGATGTTGTTGGACTACAGCTCCCATCAACCCCAGATGCAGCCATGGTTGCTGAGGATGATGGATGTTGTAGTCAGAGGCGTTCTTACCCCTGGACTTCTGGGCTGAAGTCCAGGGCCTCGACAGCCTCAGCCCCCCCCAATCCTCTTTAGTCTTTCCTGGGTGGTGTGGTCGTCTGGTGGAGCATGATGATGCTTAATTTGCAGGGGAGGGGGGGCCTCCAAAGGCCTTTTGGTCCAGGCTCCAAAATGACCTAGGTGCACCTCATGCTGTAGTGCAACAACATCTGGGAATCTAAGTCCTGAGAATGCACAATTCAACACCCACACACATGTAAATGTTTATACCCTGCCTACTAACCAAAGTTCTTGATGGAATTTAGCATATATTGGCAATACTGTGCTGCTATGTTTTTACTAATATGACGGATATTTATATACCACTTTTCAACAGAAGTTCCCAGAACGAACCATCCAAGTTTACATGGATACGAATAAATAAATCAAGATGGTGTCCTGTCTCCAAAGGGCTCACAATCTAAACAAGAAACATAAGAGAGGCACCAGTAACAGCCACTAGAGGGATGCTGTGCTGGGGATGGATAGGGCCAGTTGCTCTCCTCCTGCTAAATAAAGGAAATCACCACTTTAAAAAGGTGCCTCTTTGCTCAGTGAGCAGGGCTTAGCAGGGCTTCTGGGACTGTTCTTTTTGTTAGACAGAGTTCTGGTTAATTGGACAGAGTTAATTAGACAGAGTTCTGGTTAATTGGATTCTGGTTTGTTAGACAGAGTTCTGGACAGAGTAGTCAGCTGATTGGCTGGGACATCCCTGGAAAACTTCTCCCTGTGTTTGAAGGAGATATGCACCAGTGTCTGAGGAAGGGCACACCCACTCTCAGCTAAGGGAAGGGGACTGATGTAAAATGTACATGGGAAAACAGCAGGATGTGGTTTTAGAAGAAAGGGCCCCTAATATGGAAATGGATTGCATTGTGAGAGGCCGGGGCCTTCGCCCTTTACCCCAGCTGGGCACGCCCAGTGTGGGTTGGCACCCCCCCCCCCCCATTGTGGTGCTCTCAGGGAGGAGAGCTGTTCTTGCAGTAGTGAGTGTGCATTGCCCCTTTGCTAAGCAGGGCCTGCCCTGCTTTGCATTCGGATGGGTGGCTCCCTGTGAGCGCTGTAAGATATTCCCCTGTGCTCAGTTTGGAGAGCATTTGCTATGCATGCAGAAGGTTCCAAGTTCCATCCCTGGCAGAACCTCCAGGTGGGGCTGGGAGAGAGTCCTGCCTGAAACCTTGGAGAAGCTGCTGCCGGTCAGTGTAGACAACACAGAGCTGGCTGGAGCAAGCGCCTGACTCAGTATAAGGCAGCTTGCTATGTTCCTGTGTTTAGTGGTAGTGGTAGTTATCCAAAGAAAATAAGCAGATAGGCCTTCTCAATGCATAAATGAATTTCCTGGAGGCCCCCAATGAGCAGATCTTCATTTCAGTCAAGAGCACGCTGTATTGACATACTTTTGGCCCCAGTTTTTTATGCTGTGTCTTTTTTTACAAGGTTAGGAGTCCTTGTTTCTCTTTATGCTGTTTTGGGGGGAAAATATCGAGCAACTCCACAGCAAGATTATTTCTTTGACTGTAGATTTCATTACTCAAGGGCTTATTCTTGTTAAATTGAGCCTAAAGCAATTAGCCTATTTCTTATGCCAGCACTAATTGCCATCTGACCTAATTAAAGATCAGGACTGGCATCACACCTGCCTGAAGTACCTCTGTACGTTGTGCGTGGAAACGACAGCCTCTGTGGTCAGTCACTTGGAGGAACTAGCTCTTATTTGGGGGATGGGGCCATAGATCCCTGGCAGCGCGTCTGCTCAAGGCCCCAGGTTCAAACCTGGAAGAGCCGCTGCCAGTCAGTGCTGACAATACTGACCTAGATGGACCGAGGGTCTGACTCAGTATAAGGCAGCTTCCTGTGTTCCTGGGTGAAAACGTGTGCAGTGGATCTCCAGTGATCTCTCTTGCTTTTCTTTTTTTAAGAGAAAGGAAATGCTGCTTCAGAGGGGGCGACATGGAGCAAAGAGGGAGGTGATTTGGACCTGTCCATAATGCTGTTCACCAGTCCTTGTAGAATCTGTGCTGTGGGACAAGACCCAACATCTTCACAGACTGGCAACAGCTCTCCAGTTTTCCCCCTCAGCCCTTCCTGGAGATTCTTCCTTTGCTTGTAAAGGGGTATCCTTACCAGATTCCCCGTTACAAGCAAGGCAGTTGGAACAGTCGAATCGGGCTGAACTGGTTCGATTCGAACCGGGCCTGGTTTGGTTCGAACTCAGTCCAGCCCGCTCTTTTGGGTGGCCAGTCCGTTCAAGCTCAAACCAGTAGAACCGGGCCAGTTTGAATCAAATCAGGTTCGATTTGAACCGGTTCTGCACACCCCTAACTTCCAGGGATTGAACCTGGGACCTTCTGCATGCAAAGCACAGGCTATACCATTGAGTTACAGCCTCTCCTTCAAGGACCCAAACCCAGAGGCCCAGTAAATGTTGAGAATATTCTGGTGTCCGAATGCTATGTGTTAAGACTGTCCCTGAAAAAGGCTCCCTGCTCTCTGGTGCTGCAGACCCTCAGATGACAGACATGGTGATTGAGATATATATCTCCTAATAGCCGCCCCAAGACTGGAATGAACTCCCTGTGGGTGTAAGAGCCTCCCCATCTCTGGTAGCCTTTAAAAGAGTCCTCAGGACTAATTTAATTAAGCAAGTCTTTGGCCAGCTGGAAGCTGGTTTCACTGCTATTTTAAATCCTTAATTGTTTTCCTGTTTGATTTCTAACGGTGGTTTTATTGTTTTATTTTTTGCAAACCAGCACGGGAGGTCTGCATGTGGTGGTATAGAAATGTAATAAACAAAGAAACAGACAGACAAACCAATAAATAAAAATAGGTGAGTGATGCCATCATAGTGGAGTATTAACATGGGAGGACAGTGAATGAACTCCTAGTATTAAATCTGCTTTGAATGCAGCACGAATCTGAGTTCATCTATACAAGTGGCAACCTGCACAAAAATCTCAGCGTGGTGGTGTCATCCCCACCTGATTGTCTCAGCGTGGGGCAGAATACACTGATCTCCTCACTCAAACCACTCCTGTGGGTCTCTCTCTCTTGCTTACTAGGAGGAACTCTTCCTGGAGTGCCCTCTTTAACCTGAGGTTGAGGAGTCCATTTCCTGGGGACGGTCCCTGAGAGCACTTGCTGCATGCCTGTGAGGGGCTGTTAATCATCATGCAAGAGGCTCCTGCCGATCGGACAGCGTGCCCTTGCTTGTCTCCGGATACTCCGGGGCTCACCTCTCCCCGCCTGCATTCTCGAACCGATGATGCTACAGGAGAAGTACAGATGTGAGGCCGTCGGGCGGCTCTGGAGTGTCCGGCCCTGCCTTCTGGGCATCCTAGGCTTGCCTGAGAAGCATGGTGTTGGCTGACATGTTTCCCCCACAGAGCAGGCCACTGTTTTACTCCACGGCCTCCTGGAACGCCGCAGCCGGTAGTTAGCGTTGCGTGGACATATGCAGCTGCTTCCGTGGCTGGAATGCAAGAAGAAGAGCCCTGCTGGGTCTGTCTGGAGGTTCATCTGCTCCATCATCCTGCCTGGCCAATCAGGAGCTTCCTAGAAGCCCACAAGCAGGGCAGGAAGGAAACAGCCCTCCTTTTTTTTTTTGGCTCCGCCCCTCTCACCCAGTGTTCTGAAGCACACTGTTTCTGAACCTGATTGTCCTGTGTGGCTGTCATGGAGGGCTGTAGGGAGCTTGATGGGGGCCGGGGCACAAAGTCTGACGGTGGCTACCCCACCCCCTTAGTATTTCTTTGCGTGGAAAGCACATGCACCCCCAAGCCAGACCCCCCGCATTTGACGTCAGCTCCTTTGAGCTCCCTTTCAGCAATTCCACCAACCACTGACAGGAAATAAAATTCTGCTGGGCCAACAACCCCGTTCTCGGCACTGCCCCACCCCCTTGCGTCTGATGTCAGATGCAGGGGAGGGGCCAATGCCCGGGGTGGCAGGGGAGAGTCCATCCCTCCCCAGCCAGTGTGAAACACTGTGAAACACTGGCTGGAGAGGAGAAGGGGCATACCTCGTGCTCCTGGGGGGCAAGGGGGCACCCAGGCAGAGGGGGAGGGGGAGCTTCGGGGGCCCAGGGACAATTGTCCTCCTTGGCTGAACGGTTGCTATGCCCCTGATGTCATGTATCATAAGATTGCTCCTCCTCTATAGGAACAGTGAAACATAGGAAGCTGCCTTATATTGAGTAGGGGTGTGAACAGAACCGGCTGGTCTGGTTCGGTTCGAGTTCGGTCCAGCACCCCCTTGAACCCCACCAATTCGGTTTGGTCCGGTGGGGTTAGCGAACAGTTTTTTAACTTACCCCCTTCGGGGGAGTTGTTGGAGGCGATGGGGGGGGGGTCCTGTGGAAGTTTCCCCTCCCCACGCTGGCCTCCTTTTATGCTGCCACCAGCTGTTTGGCTGGCTCTTCAACCCGATCAGGCATTCCTCCGCCAGCGTGGTGGTCATTTTGGAGGCCACTGCAAGAGCCGGCCAAATAGCCAGTGGTAACATAAAATGAGGTCGGTGGGGGGAGGGGGAACCTCCATGGACACCACCACCCTGCCACCTCCAACACCTCCCCCGAAGGGAGACAAACCCCTCGAACAGTCAGGGGGGTGTTCGGTCCTGGTTCGGACTGAACAGGGGATGGTTTGGTTCGACCCCAAACAGTTGAACCGAACAGGGTCAACATTGAACACATTTGACGTCAAATCCCTAATACTGAGTCAGGCCATTGGTCCATCTAGCACAGTATTGCCTACACTGACTGGCAGCAGCTCCCCAGGCTTTCAGTCAGGAGAGCCTCTCCCAGCTCTACCTGGAGACACACCTAGGACCTTCTAGATGGCTGATGCTCTACACCAGTGATTCCCAACCTGGTGGCCTCCAGATGTTGCTGAACTGCAATTCCCATCATCCCCCAGCTACAATAAACTGTGACTAGGGATGATGGGAGTTGTAGTTCAGCAACATCTGCAGGCTCCCAGGTTGGGAACCACTGCTCTACACTAAGTTACGGCCCCATCTGCTAGGGGAAAATCTTACAGCGCTCACATGTAGGCACCCATCCAAATGCAAACCAAGGTGAGCCCTGCTTAGCAAAGGAGACAATTCATGTTGGCTACCACAAGTCTAAGCCATCTAATGGCACAGCAGGGAAGCAACCTGCCTCGGGAGCAAGACTTTGCTGGTTCGCTGGTGTGTTTCCCAGACTATGGGAAACACCTGCATCAGGCAGCAGTGATACAGGAAGATGCTGAAAGGCATCATCTCATACTGCACGGGAGAAGCCAACGGTGAACCCCTCCGGTATTCTACCAAGAAAACCACATGGCTCTGTGGTCGCCAGGAGTCAACACTGACCCGAGGGCACAATCTTTCCTTTTCCTTTACCACAAGTCCAGCTCTCCTCCCCAAAAGACAATGATAAAAGCTGCTTCCTGGCTCTCTTTTGCTTTTGGGATAGAACTTTGGTCCATCAAGCTCAGTATTGTCTACACTGACTGGCAGCAGCTCTCCAAGGTTTCAGGCAGGAGTTTCTCCCAGAGCTGCCTGGAAACAAACCTGAGATCTTCTGCATGCAGAGCAGATGCTCTACACCAGACCTGCTCAACGATGACCTCCCCCAGCTGTTTTTGAACTACAACCCCCATAATCCCCAGCCACAGCAGCCCATAGCCAGGGATTAAGGAAGTTGTGAGCCAACATCTGCAGGAGGGCCAAAGGTGAGCAGCCCTGCTCTACAGTGAGTTATTGCCGCGTCCCCTATTCCTTACAGTGCTCACACATGTAGTCTCCCATCCAACTGCAAACCACAGTGGACCCTGCTTAGCAAAGGGGACATATCATGCTCACTACCACAAGACCAGCTCTCCTTCCCTTGAGGGGAGGAGACTTGTAAGGCTGCAAGCCTGTGTACGTCTCTCTGCGTGCTCTTGGCACCGAACACAGCAGATTGCACGTTCCTGGCTGCACAATATTTAACTGATAACAGAAAAGCCGGGTGTTTCCTTTCTAATTTTGCTTCTCCACAGCAGGTGGCCCCAAATCCAGAAGGAAGCGCTCTTTCTGGGCATGACGTCCTGATCCCGTGTGTGACAGACCTGCCGACTAATAGAACCGTACAGACCTCTCCTGTCACCCCATAAATTTAGCAGGGTGTAAAAGGGCATGATTCATTTCTCGGTTACTGGAAAAACGACTTTGCTGCAGTAACATGCTGTACTTTAAAGGTCACCGTGAACAGGGCTCTGATAAATCAGGTTTGACAACCACACTGTGAGTCAATGATAACAAAACAAGACGCCTTCAAAGGACTACGCCATGGAGCTGAGTGGCAGGGATCGTCCAGGCAAGGAGTGCCCAATCTGTGGCTCTCCGATGATGCTGAATTACAATGCACGATGGCAGATTAACGTAGTAGCAAATGTAGCATTTGCTATGGGCCCCGCATTTTCGAGGGCCCCACACGCCCGGCTTCCAACAGGGAATTAAAGTTAAAACTTTACCTGTTTTATTTGGTTCGTCTTAGAGAAAAGATCCCTTTCCTGGTAAATGTGCCTTTTAAGAGAAAGCCCAGCACAGCATCTGTCCAGTGGCTGTTGCTGGTGCCTACCACATTTTTCTTTTTAGAGTGTGAGCCCTTTGGAGACAGAGAATCATCTCTCCGCTCTTTATTTTTCTATGTAAACCGCTTTGAGAATTTTGATTGGAAAACGGTATATAAATGTTCACTGTGGTTGTAGTAAGTGTGAGTTTGTGGCTTGGTCTCCCACACTCCAAAATATAGCAAATGAAACAATTGAATTACTTTACTATGCAAGTAAATAATTTATGTTTTAATATTTATGTGCATTTTTTAAAATTTAGGGCCCCTTTATAACTGATGCTACAGGTCCCGCACTAGCTTGATCAGGCCCTGCCGGTGGTGCACCATCTGGTCGCGCCCTCTATCCTAGTGACCACTAGGGTCATTAGGAGTTGAAATAGCAAGGAAGGGTCTTTCTCTTCATTCCCCCTCTTGCTGTCTCTGATTGGCAGGCTGATAGGAGGAGGAGGGCTGGTCTTGTGGTAGCAAGCATGGATTGTCCCCTTTGCCAAGCAGCATCTGCCCTGACCTGGATTTGGATTGGAGATTATATGTGTGCTCTGTAAGAGATTCCCTTCAGGGGATGGGGTCGCTCTGGGAATAGTACCTGCATGCTTGCATGCAGAAGGTTGCAGGTTCCCTCCCTGAACATTTCCAGACAGGGCTGAGAGAGACTCCTGCCTGTAACCTTGGAGAAGCCGCTGCCAGTCAAGGTAGTCAGTACTGAGCTAGATGGACCAAGGGTCTACTCAGTATGAGTCTGCTTCCGATGTTCCTGTTGAAATTGAGGGAGTGACCTCTTGAACAATGAACATTTGCATTGTCTGTGAGCCAGGAAGTTCCAAGGGCAGAGCGTGGCTACTACACCCATGAGGAAGTGTGACTGTCTAAAACTCCTGCTAACGGGGCAAAGAGGCACCTTTTAACCTGGTGATTCTCTTTATTGAGCAGGGGGAGAGTAACTGGCCCTATCCACCCCCAGCACAGTACCTCTAGTGACTGTTGCTAATGTCTATCTTGTGGTGTGTGTTTTCAGAATGTGAGCCCTTTGGGGACAGGGAGACATCTATTTATTTATTTATTTATTTATTTATTCATTCATTCATTCATTCATTCATTCATTCATTCTCTGTGTAAACCGCCCTGAGCCATTTTTGGAAGGGCGGTATAGAAATCGAATTATTATTATTATTATTATTATTATTATTATTATTATTATTATTATTATTATTATTATTAATACCAAGTCTCCAAGTCAATAATACCAAGGAGTTTTTACAAGTGCCTGATTGGTTGGTTGATTAAGTGCCGTCAAGTCGGTGTTGACTCTTAGCGACCACATAGATAGATTCTCTCCAGGATGATCTGTCTTCAACTTGACCTTTAAGGTCTCTCAGCCAGTGGTGCATTCATTGCTGCCATAATCGAGTCCATCCACCTTGCTGCTGGTTGTCCTCTTCTTCTCTTTCCTTCAACTTTCCCCAGCATAATGGACTTCTCAAGGGAGCTGGATCTTCGCATAATGTGTCCAAAGTACGATAGTTTGAGCCTGGTCATTTGTGTCTTGAGTGAACATTCTGGATTGATTTGTTCTATGATCCATTTGTTTTCCTGGCTGTCCATGATATCCTCAAAAGTCTTCTCCAGCACCAAAGTTCAAAAGCGTCAATACTTTTTCTATCTTGCTTCTTCAAAGTCCAACTTCCACATCCATAGAGTTTCACAGGAAAAAACACTGTCCGAACAATTCTAAACTTTGTAGGTAGAGACACATCACGGCATCTAAATCTCAATTCCAAGGCCTTCATTGCAACCCTACCAAGTGCTAGTCTGTGGTGTATTTCTTGACTGCCGGATCCTTTACTGTTTGATGGTCGATCCTAAAAGGCAGAAGCTATCCACCACTTCAACGTCTTCCTTATGCATTCTGAGGCTAGTTGCTGTGCCCATTGTCATTAGTTTAGTCTTCTTTACATTATTCATTCATTCATTCATTCAATTTCTATACCACCCTTTCAAAAATGGCTCAGGGCGGTTTACACAGAGAAAAAATAAATAAGTGAGATGGCTCCCTGTCCCCAAAGGGCTAACAGTCTAAAAGGAAATGTAAGATAGACACCAGCCACAGTCACTGGAGGTCCTGTGCTAGGGGTGGAGAGGGCCAGTTACTCTCCCCCTGCTCAATAAAGAGAATCACCACGTTAAAAGGTGCCTCTGAGTCATAGGCCCATTTAGTCGTAGGCCCATCTTTTCACTGTGCTCCTTGACTTTCATTACAAGAGCTTGCAGATCATCCGCATTCTCAGCTATCAGAGTGATGTCATCAGCGCAGTGCAGGTTATTGATGTTTCCTCCTCCAACTTCAAAACCACGCTCAACTTCTTCCAATCCAGCTTCTCTCAGTATATGTTCAGTATTTACGTTGAATAAATAGCTTTGTTTTAAGTGTTTGACTTCTGCCATTTACAGTCACAGAATTACTCAAAGCCTCCTCCTTCCTGGGTCCCACTTGTCCCATCCCAAGCAGAGGATTCAAAATGACCATAAGCATTAACCATTATCTCTGCAAACCTGTATTACCATTGTCTAAAATCACCATTGCATAAAGCCATGCTATTTTCATGCAAAATGGGTTTCTTAAAAAAACTGAAATGGTTTTGTGTATCATTCTCTGCCAAACCGAAATCTCAGCATTACGAGGCAATTTGGAATGATGGTCTTTCTGTTATACAGGGCACTTTAGACAGTCTTTTTATTGCTTTATTACAATGGGAATTACAGCGGGCAAAAAGATCCAATTCCACACTTTTGCTGGATCCATTTCATTCCAATCCCACTGTGAACCTGCTACAGGTTCCCACTGGATTCAGAATGCAAATGGTTCCAGAGTATGAATATACTAGTTCAAGTCTTGATAAGACACACAAGATCAGTTCAGTAATTATTTCCTCGGGCAGGGAGGGTAGCATCTCATCACACACTCCTCAATTCTCAGAATTATTAACATGGTTGAGAATTTATTTCTGCATATAATAATGTGAAGAGTTCTATCCCACCTTTTGACACTGATCCCATCCCCAAGAAACATCAGTAAGTCCATTAATACTCCACTTTAACCAGACAATAAAATCAGACCAGCTTCCTCCCAGAATATAATGAAAGAGTCTTGCTGGATCAGGTCCAAATATTATCTAGTCTAGCATCTTGCTTTCATTCAACTCACAGCGCTCTCTCTCGCGCTCTCTCTCTGGCTGTTCTTATGACCACAGATTCCTGGGTAGGAGTGAGGTAAGCCCGGAATTTGTGATCGTCTACAGAGGAGGCCTCCTGAACCAGAAGCTCTGAACCCGGGTAGCCCAGATCTGCTACCCAGGTTAGAAGCGAGGTAGGACAAAAACAGAGGCCATCCTTCCTTCTTTTCTGGTTTTAAACTGCACCCAGGCAGCAGGCAGACATATTTACCACAGAGTCCTGTGGCTTATGGGGCCAGAGAGAGGTGAGCTGCTGCAGTACTGAGGGCTACATCTCCACTGCTCCCACAATGCATTGCGGAATATGTGGAGGCCCCAGTTCCCTATTTCAGCAATGGAGAATGCCACTGCAGTGTTCGTGTGGGTGGGCAAACTGCAGAGCCCAAAGGAGGCTCTGGTCATCTGGGAGGCACAAGATAGGAGCATGCCTTCCATCCAACCCACTCCTATGTGGCCATGAGAAGCCCGATGGCCAAAAGGCCCCCTCTGAGCCCCCTATCTCTTCAAAACTGCAAACTGATGCTTCACATGCACACACACGTGCCCCATCCCTTCAACTGGAGGGTATCACTTTTTTCAGGCTCTAGGTATCTTAGTCAAGAAGAAGAGGAGAGCTGATCTTGTGGTAGCAAGCATGACTTGATGTCTTAGCTAAGCAGGGTCCACCCTGGTTGCATATGAATGGGAGACTAGAAGTGTGAGCACTGACTGTCAGATATTCCCCTCAGGGGATGGAGCCACTCCGGGAAGAGCAGCAGGTTCCATGTTCGCTCCCAGGCAGCTTCTCCAAAATAGGGGTGAGAGAGATTCCTGCCTGCAACCTTGGAGAAGCCACTGCCAGTCTGTGTAGACAATACTGAGCTAGATGGACCAAGGATCTGACTCAGTATATGGCAGCTTCCTATGTTCCTATGTAAGAACACAGAGAGGCCCCCAGCTATTAGAAACCCGTCTCATAATTGTGAGCTCCCACTGATGAGGTCAACCAACTGTCCCAGACTATTAACCTGCTATCCACCTAACAAAGTAAGCCTGTAAGGACCACACAATTAGCACCCCGCAAAACGGCATCCTCAAAACTCAAATCTCCCAAAATGGCACTCCTGGAAGAGCGGAACCCTTGTACACTCCCTGATCTCAGTAACAGGTTAGGCAGAGAGAGGTTCCGCCTCCAGCCAAGGCCTTTGCTCAGAACTCTTTAAGATCTCGGGTCTGCCTCTGATGGATATTGGAGCAACTTCTCCTATGGAGCTCTCTGTGGTGCTGCAACCTGGTTCACTTCATGCCACTCTCAAGACCTCATTGACTCTTGTCTGTGAGATGAAAAAGGGCATCCCGCAGCCTTAATAGCATGGCCAAGAGCCCACATACATCTTAAGAGTTAACTCAATCATGGTGTGTTGTTTTGTAAACACTTCCTAAATGGGAATCCATTTGGGGAGCTTAAAGCATGAGATTTGGCAGGGAAACAAGGAAGACATAAAATCTCCACTTGCTTGAGAGACCCAGACAGAACACTGCAAAGAGATAATTCTGCTCTGATCTCACACCATACATAGCTGAAAGCTTTCGATGTTACATGTGTAATTTCTGTTGGCTTGAAAGCTCCCCAGGCGACTTCTAATTTTCATTTAAGACTTTCCTTTTCCTCATTGAAAGCTGAATTATTTCCTTCTGTTATTTTATCAATGGACCAGAAGGACTGATAAGATTGCTTCCTTCCTCTGTGAGATACTCTTGGACTTCTGCCATTCGTGTTGAAAATTAATATATTTGCCTTCCTGTCTTGAGCTGAAGCTCAGTGGAGTGGGAGGTGATTGAAGCAGCTTCATTCAGGAAGAAGAAGAAGAAGAAGAAGAAGAAGAAGAAGAAGAAGAAGAAGAAGAAGAAGAAGAAGAAGAAGAAGAAGAAGAACCGCCTTGGGGTTATCTTTTTAACGAAAGGCGGTATATAAATGCAAAAATAAATAAATAAATAAAGAAGAAGAAGAAGTCACACAAACAAAAACAGATCTGCATCAGAGCAATTCAGGAAAGTCCTCCTGCATCATCCCAAGAACTTGTGATGTATCTGAGACAAAGGCATTTGGGTTAAAAATACACACATGCACACAAAACCCAAACATTGAATTGTGCTCTCTTCAGTGCAGCGGGGCTGTCAGTGAGATCACAAATGGTGTTCTGCTCCATAGCAAGCATGAACTGTCCCCTTTGCTAAGCAGGGCCAATCATGGTTTGCATATGAATGGGAGACAAGTGAGCACTGGAAGAGATTCCCCTCAGGGGATGGGGCTGCTCTGGGAAGAGCACCTGCAGGCTTGCAGGCAGATGCTTCCAAGTTCCCTCCCTGGGGGCTGAGAACCATTCCTGCCTGCAGCCTTAGAGAAGCCGCTGCCAGTCTGTGTAGACAATACTGAGATGGGTGGACTAATGGTCTGACTCAGGATATGGCAGCTTCCTCAGAGAGGCTCAAGCCATTTCTGTGTCTGAGGCTCAGCCTTCTAAGAGTGGTAGTTCATGTGGACACAGGCATGCAGTTTTAGACAGGGACTGGTCCAGCACTCGGACAATCTCCCAATGTCTAAACATCAGGGCAGTTCTCATGGTTATTATTAGGGTAGGAGAAGCCTCCTATCCTAATTTGTGCTCACAAGCTTTGATTGCATGTTGGATAAAAGGAAGATCGGAGACTGGGAGTGTGCTTGTCTGCCTGGGTAGGGCATGGTCGTCCGATAGGGATGTGCACGGTCCGGTCCAGAGGCCATTATAGAGGCCTCCGAACCGGTTCAAATGTGGGCCAGGCCGGTGGGGGGGTTTCCTTTTAAGGGCGGGGGGAGGTTGCACTTACCCCCCCTCCACTTTTCTCCCACCGGCCCTCCATTTTGCAGAAAAGTTTTTGAAGCAGTAGTAGCGTTCCTCCCTGCCGCCCCTGCCCCCATTGTTGTCCAGAAATACTGGAAGTAGCAGTTGCGCATGCGGCAAGGGACCGCGTCCACACAGACTGGCAGTGGCTTCTCCAAGGTTGCAGGCAGGAATCTTTCTCAGCCCTATCTTGGAGATGCTGCCAGGGAGGGAACTTGGAACCAAGATGCTCTTCCCAGAGCGGCTCCATCCCCTCAGGGGAATATCTTACCGTGCTCACACATGAAGTCTCCCATCCAAATGCAAATTAGGGTGGACCCTGCTTAGCAGAGGAGACCATTCATGCTCTCTGCAACCAGACCAGCCACCAGACCCCTAAGATATCACTGACTTAGCTTGGGCCTAAATCCAAGCTCTTGCAAGGCTCTTGCACAAGCTCCAGTGGAGTGTGTGCAGGAGACCTTCCCACCAGATCAGGCCGAGTGTCAAGGGACTTTAGGATAATAAAGGAGTGGCAGATTATTTGTGATCTGTGTGTGTGTGTATATATATATGTATATATGTGTGTGTGTGTGTGTGTGTGTGTGTGTGTACACACACACACACGAAGTTCATTTTGAATTTTGAAATTGGTTTTATTTTTTTAATCCGTGAGTTCCTGCCTAATGGGAAAAGTCATGCAGTTGGACAAGGGGACAGGGCCTTCTCTGTTGCTGCCCCCAGACTTTGGAATGCTCTCTCAGTGGCCATTCACTCCTCGGATGCCATCCCAGTTTTTAGAAAGCATGTTAAATCTTGGCTTTTTATCCAGGCCTTTACATGATTGTTTCTATTGCTGCTTCTGTGTGTTTTTATCCGTGCACAGTTTTTATGTTTGCATTTTCTATATTTTAAATCAGATTTGTTTTCCATATTTTTAGCTTATTATATGTTTTTTAACTTTTGTAAACCGCCTTGGGATTGTTTTTAATGAAAGGAGTTATATAAAGTTAACAAGAAAGAAAGAAAGAAAGAAAGAAAGAAAGAAAGAAAGAAAGAAAGAAAGAAAGAAAGACAGACAAACAGGTCTGCCGAGTTTTAAAAAGCTGGATCCCGATTCCCCTCAACCCTCAGGCTTAGCAAAGAATGGAACGGGTCTGAAAGTAATCCAGCCCACACCACACAGTGGTGGCTGTAATAATATGGAGCCAACCTACATTCCTCGCCGTATGATTTGGTTAAGCTGGAAATGGCTTGGAAACACAGTTTGTGTATCGAAAGCCATCCTCATTAGGACGTTTAAGAGGTGAAGTCATACAGTGGATAAGTCACAGCTAGGAGAAACCAACGCCACCCCCCACACAACCGCTCATTAACCTGACAGGAATCTCAAGGATCGGGGTGTTAAAGCTCTTTCCCTTCCATTGTGTTTGTTTCTTTGGTGTTATTTTGTCCGTGAGTGACTGCAAGAGCTGGGCTTGGAAAAGAGAGCTGGATGCTAAAGCTTTACGTGGTTTAATGGTCTGAACACAGAAGCAAAGAGGACGGTTTGGCCATGCTAATAAGGCCACTATGGATATTCCGAACTATAAAAGTTAATCATCAATAGACCCTCTTAGAATGCACTTGGTTCCGCCCCCCCCCGCCCCCGCCGTTAAACCTTGAGTGGGTCTTCAGACATTAATCTGTGAAGCTCCATGATGCGGAGTCAGACATTGGTCTATCTGCCCCGGTACTGCCTGCTCTGACCGGCAGCAGTTTCCCCTGATTTCAAGTATAGTTCTTTCCTACTCTTGTTCAGGGGAGCAAAGGGAGGAAGCCACCCATGACTCCCACAAAGCGGAAGGGCCCCAATATACTGTTCCTAAGGGTGGAGAGGTAATCTTGTGGCAGCGAGCGTGAATTGTCCCCTTTGCTAAGCAGGATATGCCCTGGTTGGTGACAACATGGGAGCACTGTCTGCTGTAAGATATTCCCCTGAGAGGGCATGAGGCTGTAACTCAGTGGCAGAGCATCTTCTTGCATGCAGAAGGTTCCAGGTTCAATCCTAGGCAGCATCTCTGAGAAGGGCTGGGAAAGACTCCTGTAAGAACAGAAGAGGAGAGCTGGTCTTATGGTAGCAAGCATGACTGGTCCCCTTGGCTAAGCAGAGTCCGCCCTAGTAGCATCTGAATGGGAGACTAGAAGTGCGAAGGCAGTAAGATATTCCCCTCCGGGGATGGAGCCACACATGGAGCAGAAGGTTCCCAGTTCCCTCCCTGGCAGCAGCTTCAAGATAGGGCTGAGAGAGACTCCTGCCTGCAACCTTGGAGAAGCCGCTGCCAGTCTGTGAAGACAATGCTCAGCTAGATAGACCAATAGTCTGACTCAGTATATGGCAGCTTCCTATGTTCCTAACATAAGAGCAGCCCTGTTGGATCAAGCCCAAGGGGCCTATCAGGTCCAGCATCCTGTTTCCCACAGTGGCCCACCAGATGCCTCTGAGACACCCACAGGCAAGAGGATATTGTGACAAGAGGACTGTAGCTAGGTACTGTATGTAGAGCACCTGTTTGCATGCAGAAGGTCCCAGTGGAAAAGCATCAGCAGCATCTCCAAGTTGGGCTGGGGGAGACCCCTGCCTGAAACCTTGGAGAGCTGCTGCCAGTCAGTATGGACAATACTGAGCTAGGTGGACTAATGGTCTGATTCTGTATATATTGCAGCTTCCTAGGATCCTATGTACCTCAACCAGTGGCACTCTTATCCCTGGACTTCGGGGCCGAAGTCCAGGGCCTCCACACCCCTTGGGGGCCCTCAATTCCGCTTTAGTCTGTCCTGGGTGGTGTGGTGCTGCTGGCCTACACTATGCCATATAGCCAAGTGTGATTATGACCTGTTCTGGGTACTTTATAGACAGAGTGGGGAGTGGGGAAAGAAATATATGGGATAAGAACAGGGGGATGGTGCTTAACTTGCAATGGGGGAGGGGTCCAGAAGGGGGCGGGGCTCCAAAGGCCTTTAGGTCCAGGCTCCAAAATTACCTTGGTGTACCTCTGACCTCAACTGACAGCATTTGGGATAGAGTGCAGGAGGAAGGCCCCCCCAGGCTATGTTTAGCCCTCATCCACCTCTCTGCCGCCGCTACCAAAGAGACTTTTAGTGGGGGATTAGAGGGATGAGCCTCTGCACGGGGCAATTTCTCCTTTAAACAGGGACAGTGCAGATCTCTACCCAAGTGCCTCCTGCTACCCAGCAGACTTTATGCTTTTCAATTTATTCTTTGCATATCCTAGTGCAAAAGGGGCTGGATCCTGACCAGGGAGATCACATTGCCCAGGTGCAGACTGGAGAGTATCCAGTGTGGATCCGCCCCTCAGATTTGCATCCATGCACACAGCCCCTTGCCATTACCAGCCCCTCCCTTTCCACCTTCCATTTATCCCCCTCCCCACATTTTATCAAACTCCCCATTGCTAACGGCTTGACAGAATGGCTTGCTGCCTGGTGCCTGCACGGAGCCTGCAAAACAAAAGTGTCACAGTGACACAAGAGAGAGAATGACTAAACATTACTAATGATAATGATGAGCGGGGCAAACGACCTGACTAATATTTCAGCTACTGCCTGATTATGCACGTCTATGCATGTTTTGCTGGAACTTGAAATAAAAAGGAGTCTCTCTTTTTGAATGTTTCAAATGCTGTGGGTTTCGCCCCGAGCACTTAAGCTGAAAGTATATTGCATGATCTCTTCTCACTGGGTTTGGTGTCCATGATGTTTCCTTTTCTTCCACTGCTCCCAGGGGTCAGTGCAAACTCATCTCTCTCTCTCCTTCTCTCTCAAACATGAAGAAGAAGATGAATAGAGATGGGCTAGCAGCTTGGTGCTAGAACATCTGCTTTGCCTGCAGAAGGTCCCGGGTTCAATCCCTGGCAGCATCTCCAAGTAGGGCTGGGAGAGACACCTGCCTAGAATCTTAGGGAAGCTGCTGCCAGTCAGTGTAGACAACACTGAGCGAGGTGGACCAAGGGTCTGACTCAGTATAAGGGAGCTTCCTATATACCTATGGAATCAACAAAAACACTGCTTGGCTTTCAGCCTGGGCATGTAGACAGGATACTATTCTAGTCTTTCTCGTGTCAGCTGACAAGTTGGGACCCTGAACTGGGTTGTGGGTCAACTGAAGAAGACGATTGTCTCCAGGGCCTGAGGGCAAAGCTTTAGTCTTTATTAATGGTTATTTTAGAAATGATCCACATGGTCAGTCTCCACCCATATGGTTAGGACATTTTTTCTATAGAATCTTACTGTGACATCACAGCAGATCAGCCACTGGCATCACAGAAATGTAGCTCATAGGAACATAGGAAGCTGTCATATACTGAGTCAGACCATTGGTCTATCAAGCTGAGTATTCTCTACACAGACTGGCAGCAGCTTCTCCAAGGTTGCAGGCAGGAATCTCCCTCAGCCCTGTCTTGGAGATGCTGCCAGAGATGGAACGTGGAACCTTCTGCTCTTCCTAGAGTGGCTCCATCCCCTAAGGGGAATATCTTACAGCGGTCACACTTCTAGTCTCCCATTCATATGCAAGCAGGGCAGACCCTGCTTAGCTAAGGGGACAAGCCATGCTTGCTACCACAAGACCAGCTCTCCTCTCCATATTAATATCTTAAGGTGCTCACACATGTAGTCTCCCATTCAAATGCAAACCAGAGCAAACTCAGCTTAGCTAAGGGGACAAGTCGTGCCTGCTGCCACAAGACCAGCCACGTAAGGAGGGTAACCTTTACAGGACCTCCTTAAGACAACACTTACTGCTGATGTTGTACAATATACAAGGACAGAGATGTACCTTTTCTCCTTTCTGCTCACACTTGTCAGGGCAACTTGCAGGCTGGCCTGACCACCTGAAAGTAAAAGAATGTTTTCCTTATCACCCATTGCATCAATTGCTGTCAGGTTGCATGATGGCTATAGGGTTCTTAAAAATCACCTTTGGTATTTAATAATTAAAAAGTAGATGTATGCTTTGCAGATTACAATGTGCAACGTAAAGCCTATTATTAATCTCTCTCTCTCTCTCACACACACACACACAACACATACCTCTGCCAAAACAACATGGGTTGTTTCCATGGCATCCTCTCTACTGAATGTGATTGTTTCTTTTTAAGCCATGGCTGTTTATTCTTTTACATTTTGTTATCCACTCTCATAGTGCAGACAGATTTATTTATTTATTTTTGCTTCATGACACAGCTCTCAAGATGGTGCTGTGAAACCCTAAATATCTTCCTCCAGTTCCAATTTTAGCTATTGTTATGAAGGTACAGAAAGATACAGTCAACAGTCCTGCAGTCATAGAGAGAGAAAGAGAGGAAGGAAGGAAGGAAGGAAGGAAGGAAGGAAAGCTAAAGACAAGGCCTGGCAGAATGGCAGTGGCTTCTCCGAGGTTGCAGGCTGGAATTTCTCTCAGCCCTATCTTGGAGATGCTGCCAGGGAGGGAACTTGGAGCCTTCTGCATGCAGGTGCTCTTCCCAGAGCAGCCCCACCCCATAAGGGCAATAACTTACAGTGCTCATATGTTGTCTCCCATTCAAATGCAAACCAGGGTGGGTCCTGCTTAGCAAAGGGGACAATTCATGCTTGCTACCACAAGATCAGCTCTCCTCCTATATTGTCCATAACTCAGGGGTTCTCAAACATGGGTTCCCCAGATGTGGTTGGATTACAACTCCCATCATACCCAGCCAAAATGGCCAAATGATGATGGGAGTTGTAGTCCAACCACATCTGGGGCCTCAAGTTTGAGAGTTCCTGCCATAATGTACAGTAATCCTTTAAAAGTCCTTTCAAAGTATCAGATATGGACAATCCCTTCCTGCACCCCACTGCATCAGAATTGGTGCAAGGTAGGTTTTTACAACCCGCACGACCACTTTGCTCAGGCGCTCAGCCCTGAGAATCACATTCAGACCACTGAAGCAAGCTGGGCACCTGGCATTGAATGAAAGCTGCCCCTCTTAGGACAAATAAACACAGAAGAAAGATCAAGAGGGATCACGGTGGTGGTCCACAAAGAGCTTTCTTAACTCCAGGGAGATGTTGGCTATTTTCCATTTTCAGCCAGGCAAACTTAGACCACTGTGCTGAAGGCTCTCTGTATATCATACTTTATGATCTTGGAGGACACGGGCTCTGCTGTGGAGTGATCTACAGCCACAGGGCTGCCAAAAAATCAAAGATCGGTCTGTTTACAATGTGCCATATAAACCTGCCATCAAAAGTGTTGGTCCTGCAGGCTGTGAAATACCCCGTTAGGACCTGGGTCATAAGTAAGCAGGCACAGGAGTATAACTTTTCGGTCACGTGGTTTCTCCCCTGCAACTAACAAGCTCAACCTATAACAGGGTCTATTCCTCTTTTAAATGTTTGCCCCTTCCTTCCTTCCTTCCTTCCCAATATGAATGACTGACTCTTTTCGTACTTTGGAAGTTTCAAAGTGGATGATCCTCACTGAGTTTTGTGATGCAACTTCTCATATTTTCAGAACATGTTCAGAAGTAGTGGTGGCTGTTTGGGTGGCCAATTTATCCTGATTCTCTCTAACTTTCTTCCCAGTGCAGAATGTGTCAGATCTATGTTGAATGCCCATTGCATGAAACTTCAGAAAGAATTCAAAATGGCTTTTTCACTCTGTGCCAATCACGGCTCTCTCAGCCTAACCTACCGCACAGGCTAGTGGTGAGGATAGCTGTAACCATGTGCACCGCTCTGGGCTCCTTGGAGGTAGAGGTAAGGTTTCGTTACTCGGGGTTTCCGCATTCATGCCTATAGGCGAGAACACAACCCTTTCGGATATTAAGGGCCACCTGTAATAATCACAACTTTTATTTATAAGAGAGCAACAGTAGTTGTCCTGAATGAGTTATTAGTATATTCAATTAATACTAGCAGGCCCAGCGCAGAACATCTGCGCCCTAGTTCTCCGTCTCTCAATCCTCCACGGCTCCCTGCCTTGCCTTCCCCCCTCCTTAAGTTGCCCCCTGCCAATCAGGATGGCAGCGGAAGTGGCAAAACCTTCTCCACTCTCCCCCCAACAATTCTCTCCCCCAACTCTCGTTCTCACTTTCTCCTAGGGAGAGCGGCATTGCGACGGCCTAGGTCAGCTCCTACTGCCGGCCTCTGTTGCGTCACCCTGCCGAGTCCACTTATTATTATTATTATTATTTCTTGTTTACACAGTCAGACAGGTGTTATTGACTGGTTTGTTTTATCCAGACATCGAGTCCTTCCCAAGGACCTGGGATGCCAGAATTTTATTGTCAATTGTTATAGATATCGTCGCAGAATATAGGCTGTTCCCAGTAAAGCTGCTTTTTGTAACTGGCTGATGGTGATTTCTGTGGCCCCGATGGTGTTGAGGTGCTCTTCAAGGTCTTTTGGAACTGCACCCAGGGCGCCAATTACCACTGGGATTATTTTGGTCTTCTTCTGCCACAGCCTTTCAATTTCAATTTGTAGATCTTTGTATTTGGTGATTTTTTCTATTTCTTTTTCTTCTATTCTACTATCCCATGGTATTGCTAGGGGATAGCAGAATATTATTATTATTTACATTTATATCCCGCACTTTCTCCAAAGAGCCCAGAGCGGTGTACTACATACTTGAGTTTCTCTTTCACAGCAACCCTGTGAAGTAGGTTAGGCTGAGAAAGAAGTGACTGGCCCAGAGTCACCCAGCTAGTATCAAGGCTGAATGGGGATTTGAACTCGGGTCTCCCCGGTCCTAGTCCAGCACTCTAACCACTACACCACGCTGGCTCATGAGGAGGATGGCCAATTTGGGCATGAGAGCTCACTGAGGACTGGCCTCTGTCGCCCTGCCGAGTCTCCTGGCGAGGAGAACAGCTGATCCAGGGCTTCTCTTCCAGCCTGCATGGACGGTCTTCAGTGCAGTCTTCCTCCCAAGCCATCCTCCTTGTGAAGAGACTTTGCAGGGTGATGGAGGCTGCTGCATCAATGTCTCTTCTTCTTTCTTCCTTGTTGCCACAGCGTTGCCTCCTCCTCAGCCGTCGCTCCTCTTCCTCCTCCTCAGCAGCTGTCTACTGCTCAGCCCTACTCCATGCCTTCTCTCTCCTCTAGACAACTCCTGCGAGATGTGCCATGTACCATGGGATGTGCGACGTACGTCATAAGGCTTTTAAATATATAGATTCTACCTTTCGACAGCGTATTCAAGGCAATGGGCAATCAATAGCTAAAATAATTCATATATAATAATACACAACATTCATTTTTTAAAAGTATAGATCTAAGCCATTAAAACAGCACCATAAAAACATCTATATATATATATATATATATTTCTCTAAGGTGTACCCGTCACTAATCCTATGTGTGGCAGCTCTCGCGAGAGTTCGCAAGCAAGCTGCTGCCAGGGGGAGAGGAAAGTGGCAGTGGCAGACAGAGGGGCTAGGCAGGAAACAAAATGGTGGTGGGGGGAGAAAATGGCACCGGCAGCAGGTGGAGGGGGTGAGGGGAGAAAATGGCAGTGGTGGGTGGGCAGGGGAAGTAAATGGTGGCGGGCAGACGGGGAAGGAATTGGCGGCAGGAGGCGGGCAGGGAAACAAATCGGCGGCGGCAGGTGGGGAAAACTAGAGGTGCAGATGCTCTGTGCCTGGCCCAGCTAGTATTTAAATATTTTGGATTGGTTTAAAACAAGAAGCAAAGAGCGAGAGCAGGGGAGGGAGGAAAAGGGGGGGGAGCCAAACCTGAAAGTTTGTAATATTAGCGAAGTGAGCTTCTAATGTGGTATTTACTACAGCTGAGGAAAATATTAGTGCCAATGCCGTCAGCATTCACAAATCAAAAGGATGTTTTTATTACATACCAGTATCCTTTCATGTATACCCTAATTAGGAATTAATATTATGAAGTCAGGACTTGATTAACAAAGGCTTGACGTAGGAAGTAGAACAAAAATGCATTTTGATCTTCTTGCCCTGCCAGGCTTGCTCAGTGGATCTCTCCAGGGTAGTAAGACATGTTTACATGCCAGCAAAATACTTGTGACTGGAAGATCCACAAAGAACAAACGAAGCCGCTTTCTTTTTTTTAATGCAGCCCCCCCCTCTTTTTATCCCACCCCCTCTTGCTGTGTTACTCACTGGGCTGTTTCAGATCAAAACTTAATGGTACATTAGATAGTTCAGGAAAAGGTTGTGAAGGGAAAATCCGGTTTCCATGCCAACTGGATCCTTTAAAATACCTTCTGGTACATTATGTTCTACCCTCTCCGCTTTAAAAAAAAAAGGGCGACATTCAGATACTATAGCAGAACATGTCCTGACTTTATGGCAGCAATGCTGAGAGTGAAACCTGAATCTAGTTCTGAATGTTAATAGCTAGTCCCTATCAAAGCTGTTACCTTCCACGCAAAAGTATTCCAGTTTATACGGCATACGGCATTTCTCATACAGAGAGCAAAGAATGGCAGATAAACTGTGCAATTGTGTTATGCCAGAATTTGGACTGTTTCACAGTGACAGTGGGCAGCGTCTAGACAAAGTTAGGAACATAGGAAGCTGCCATATACTGAGTCAGACCCTTGGTCCATCTAGCTGAGTGTTGTCTACACTGACTGGCAGAGGCTTCTCAAAGGTTGCAGGCAGGAGTCTCTCCCAGCCCTACCTGGAGATGCTGCCAGGGCTTGAACCTGGGGCCTTCTGCATGCAAAGCAGATGCTCTGCCACTGAGCTACAGCCCCACCCGCTAAGGGAAATCTCTTACCGGACTCAAATGTAGTCACCCACCCAACTGCAAACCAGGGAAGACCCTGCTTAGCAAAGGAGACAATTCATGCTCATAACAGCAAGACCAGCTCTCCTCCCCTAACCCGAGTTAGTCATGCCTAAGTCCCATTGAGATTAATGGGACTTGTGTTAGTTATAATTAACTGGTCTCATTGATTTCAATGGGGCTTAACGAGCCTGGATGCTGCCCCTAGTTTTCCTACGTAGAAATGATCGTTGATCATATAAATATTTTATAATGTATAGATTATAGTGCATTGATTATAGTTTGCCATGTTATTATCATTTGTGCACATTGCACTTTAGAAAGTAAGATAATTTTTTAAAAAGGGTCCCTGCCCCAAAGATCTTGCAAGCATGTGTGTCTTTACCAACGTGTGTGTGTGTGTGTGTGTGTGTGTGTGTGTGTGTGTGTATTTTATTTCTAGACAAAGATGGGGATGGGGCCTAGATCAGTGGTAGAGCACCTGCCATGTAGAAGGTCCCAGGTTCAACTCCTGTCAGCATCTCCAGGTAGGGTTGGGAAAGACTCCTGCCTGAAACCTTGGAGAGCTGCTGCCAGTCAGTGCAGAAAATACTGAAACTAGATGGATCAAAGATCTGATTCAGAATAAGGCTGCTACCTATGTTGGACTTGGAAAAAATCAACATTGGAAAAATGGATTGATTGGTTGGTTAAATGCCGTCACGTCGGTGTCGACTTTCAGCAACCACATAGATAGATTCTCTCCAGGATGGTCTGTCTTCAGCTTGGCCTTTAAGGTCTCTCAGTGGGGAGATCTCCCAGAAAAGTCGCAATTTATTATTACGAGCACCTTTAATAAGAAACGATGCAAATGGCTGTGAGCATTAACTGAACACAAGAGCTGAATGTCACAATGTAGCATGGGAACAGGTCTCCGTGGATTTGTTCTCAAAATAGGGGAGCCCTACATTTCAAACCTGTAGTGGCTATCACAAGCTGTCCTGATTTCTCAGAGAAGAGCGGAATACAAAGGTGGTAAAGCACAGTGGCTAAAAGAATGTGCTGTGATCTGGGAGGCCACCGACTGAAATCTTAGCTCAGCCATGAAACACTCTCTTAGCCTCAGATCTACAAAATAGAAAGAAGACTGGTCTGTCCTTCAAAATTGTTTTAAGATACTCAGTGGCAGAGCATCTGCTGTGCATGAGAAAAGTCTCAGGTTCAATCACTGGTGACATGTTCAGGTAGGGCTGGGAAAGACTCCTGCCTGACACCTTAGAGAGTTGCTGCCAGTCAGTGTAGACAATACAGAACTAGATGTACCAAGCAGCATGTACATGCATTCAGGTGTCTGTACACCTGTTTATGTGTGAATGACTATCTGAGAATTCATTTTAAAGGTGAACCTGAGTACAGAGCAGCTGCATTTGCACATAACACAGAACCGCAGTTGAATGGGCCAGTGGTTCCGTGGATGTTACGTCCGAATGAGGGAAATTGGAGTTAGGTGCAGTGACGAAACCAAGGGTTCAGAATTTGAACTCCTATCTGAACCCTTGGGTTGTAGTTGAGTTTCAATGTTGCAACCTGAGGTTTTACGCAGCCTGCATGCTGTGCAAATGCAGAAACGCAGGCTGTGTTAAGCTCCTCCCTCAACTCCAGTGTGATTGGCTGTGCTGGCTGTCCTTTAGTCAAAAAGGAAGCCTGCTCAGCCAGCTCCCCGCCTCTGCAGTCTTGCTGACTGCCAAGAGGGAGCTCTCCATTACATCCAAATTTGGGCGGGGGAGCAGAGGGAGAGGAGGCACAGAACATGCGAATGTGGAGGGGGACACAGATGCAGGTACAGAAAGGAAGTGTCAAGTCAAGTCAAGTTTTATTTACAGTCCTAGACCAAACAAAAAGGAAGTGTACCGCTCTACATGTATTCAATATAATGTGTGAACAGGACTCTAGTGAAACTGGAATTCAGGAGGCATGGAATCCTTGCAGACCATCAAAAGTCAGGAGTGTGCCCAGCTCCCAAAATAAGGTAGGATACTTCTACCCTATTCTTGACCATGTGGACTGCTTTCGTCCACAGCTAAATGAGGGATATGGTCCCCGGGCACAGTCTGAGGACGATGATACAGCTACCTAGCTGCAGCTAAGCACATCAAGGGTTGGATAAGTGAGTGGCCACCTTGAGTCCCATGACGGAGGATATAAATGAAAAAACATGACAACAGCAACAATAATAAATCCATCCCTTCCCTCAGGATCCTAGCTCTCTCTGGAACTTTATTCCATCCCCTTCCCCATGGTTTAAGTGTTCTGTGTTGCTCTAGATTAGCTTGCCCTAAAGTTTGGGAACTACCAGCCTAATGCGAAAGAGAGTGGAGTGGGGAGGAAGAGGCAGAACCTGGCAACAGAAGCGATCTCGTGCCCCAGAGAATCTGCTGCTAAGTAACAACGCAGCTAATCAACAGGCCGAGCTACCTCCTGTTCAACGGACACGGCGTTTGGTTTGACAATGCGACTTCTCAAAACCCGGGTTCTTTATGACCAGTTGTGCCTGGCGGCGTGCCAGGCCACCAAGGGATCTCCTGTGGGATTCCAGAGCTTCCACGGACACCACAGGTCACTTTCCCACTCACGTGGCCTGAAAGCAAGAGACTGGAAACACCCAGGGTTGTCTGACTGACTGCTGGAATCAATATGCCAGACTTGAGTGTGTGTGAATGCAGTGCAGGTGGGTTAAAGGGAAATTGCCATGGACTTCGGTGTGGACTTTTTTAGAGGAGCATGTATCAAACTGATGGATGGCTAGGATGGGAAACAGAAGGCTGGGCCATTCGGCTCTCAGGATACAGTTTAACTTTACTTTCCATTCCAGTCCTGCAAGTGAAGTGTCCACTGACCATCACTGGGTGTTTCTGCCATCCTACGTTAAACCCTCGCTATTGAAAATGTCTCTTCTGAGAACAAAAGAACAGCCCGTCTGGATCCGGTTCAAGGTCCATCTAGTCCAGCACCCTATTTTTATTTATTTATTTTATTTATATACTGCCCTTCCAAAAATGGCTCAGGGCAGCTTCACACAGTGCCCACCGGATGTCTCTGGGAAGCCCACAAGCAGGGGCAGGGGCTTGCCCCCATTTCTGCCGTTGCTCCCCTGCAACTGGTATTCAGAGGCATCCTGCCTCTTAGCTTGGAGACAGCTGGTCGCCATCAAGCCATTGGCATTTATGAATGTATCAAAACCTCCTTTAAAGCCAACCAAGCTGATGGCCATCACCACATCTGGGGCAGAAAATTATATAGATTAATTAGGCACTGAAGCTATTCACACAAAACTGGGCGAAGGAAGTCCCGATCCTGGTGACGCTGCCGCGGCAAACCCCCCTACATAGCTACCCTCCAAAACGAGGTTAGGAGAATGAGCGCTCTCCTAATCCCATTTTTGGATTGTCTGCCAGATGGCTGTTTGTGGGGCTCCTGGTCAGCTTTGGGGAGGGGGGGATCCCCATAAAGCACCACACACTCACGTGGTGTATTGCAGGAGCTCTGGGGGTGGGTGGCGGGACGATGGGATCATCCACGGTGGGATGCATCTGGTATCCCGACACTCGTTGCTACCGGTAGCAGCCGTTTATTGTCTGGGTAGGCAATCTGTCTGCTCAAAGGGAAGAATAGGATGGTCTGCAGGGAGGTCGGCTTCTTAAGGTTTCCTCCCCATTAACTCTCTTGCCCTTTCTCACTGCTCGTGTGAAAGGGCTCACCACTGTGTATTAATTACGCACCTGCTGCATGCAAGACCTCCGTCTCAGAGCTTGGAGAACAGCAGCCAGTCAGAAGAGACCGCACTGGACTAGATGGACCAATGGTCTGAATTGGTAACAGGCACAGCTCCGTTGTAATGCAAATATATCACAGCTCTCTATGCATTACTAAAATATGTATTACTATATGCATTCTGACCCAGGATTAGGCTCTTTCTCGTTATCACCTCTCTAAAGGGAGACATGATAGAGGTTTATACAATTATACATAAAGGTCATTCACACAATCAAAAACTGTGTTCTACCCAGGTTTGAGAGCTGTGTGTGGTCCCAGTTTTTGTTTGTCTGGATACAAGGTAAGAGGAAAACCTAGGCAGAAGTGATTGAGGCGGGTTTCACGATCCGTGAGACCCGCTTTTGCCCGCTCTCCCCACAGATGATCCGGGCAGGAGCCCTGGATGGCCAGATCAGACACCCACATGATTGCCGGCTCCGTGACGGAGCCGGCAGGGGGCTGGGGGGAGCGGGGGCCGATCAGCCCCCAGAAGCTCCAGCATGCCCTGCGCGAGCGAGCAGGGCATGCTGGTGAGACCCCCGGAGCCTGGAGGTGGCTTTTCGACTCCCCTCCGGGGGTCTCCTCATGAGTAACCATTGCGCGGAACCGCACCACAGCTACTCACGATCTTGAAAACCAGGTTTGCGGAGCACTTGCTCCGCAAACCTGGTTTTAGGGTAGGGGTACTTAGGCGGGTTACCCACCTTGGAACCACTAGGCTCACAGCCGAGCCTGGTGGTTCACATGATGGGGCGAAATCAGGCTAGCATCCGCTAGCCCGATTTTGCCCCATTGTGTGAATAGCCTCATTGTGTTGATGCAAGGTAGAAGGAAAACCTGGGTAGAAGTGATTGTGTGGATGCAAGGTAGGAGGAAAACCTGGGTAGCTTTTCCTCCTACCTTGGTTCCTCACAATCACTTCTACTCAGGTTTCCCTCTTAAATTGCTTTCATACAACCAAAAATTGGGAGTGCACACAGCTCCCAAACCTGGGTAGAATACAATTTTTGATTGTGTGGATGACCTCATGGTGTGGAGAGAGTGGACAGGGAGAAGTTTTTCTTCCTGGCTCACAACTCTAGAACCAGAGGTCACACCCTGAAACTGATTGCCAGGAAATGTAAGACGGATAAGAGGAAGGATTTTTTCACACAGTGTGTAATTAATCTATGGCATTATCTGCCATGGGATGTGGTAATGCTGACCAGCCTGAATAGCTTTAAGAGAGGCTTAGACAAATTCACAGAGGACAGGTCCATCAATGGCTACTAGGCAGAGACAAGATGCCTCTAAATAACAGTTGCAGGGGAGCAAAAGCAAGAAAGAGGGCATGCCTTCATCTGCTGGTTGTGTGGCTTCCGAAAGCATCTGGTGGGCTACTGTGTGAAACAGGGTGCTGGGCTGGATATGCCCTGGGCCTTATCCAGCCAGGCTCTTCTGATGCTCTGATATTAGTGATGTGAATAGAGAACAATTGAGGAAAATTGGTTCTCTCTCTCTCTCTCTCTCTCTCTCTCTCTCTCTCTCTCTCTCTCTCTCGTTTCCCCCTCATAATTCCTAGGGGTGTTTTTTTGAGGGGGGCGTTTGTATAAAAAAAGATAAAACCATAAATTTTTCTATTTTCCAGGGCTTCACAACTCTAGTTCTTATATGTATAAATCGTATTTTCCTGCATCAAATAAAACAAAAATGGCAGCAAAAAGGAAAACATATGTTGCAATTGTCAATTTCTTAGTGGGAGATACAACACCAGGACATTAAAAAAAGAAATCCATGAGGAACAAAGCCCAGTAGAATATGTTTCTCATCAGGAACCAAAATGAGTAATTAACATGTCTGGGCAAGCACCTGAGGCCTAACCCAAAGCAAAACGAGAGTGATTTCTGTGTGCTCTTGGAGAATGAGCCTCAATCAAACTGAAAAGAAAATAAACAAGGAAGCAATCGGCATTTGGAAATGAGCACAACAAGAGGGTGTTGCTACTCTGCAAGGAGAGGGCAGACAAACTGGGAGTGAAAACTTCAGTATTTCAATGTTTAGGATGCTTTAATGGCTTTCCCAACTTTACTACATTTGATAAGCTGGCAATGCTATGTGCATAATTACTTCCAAACAGTTCTTTCTACCAAGACCTCTTTATTACACAAAGTTAAAATATCCACCAGATGTCATAGGTTAAAAGCAAAACAGTTTCACTGTAAATTCACCAGATGCTAATACAGAGGACATTCATACAGTTAACAAGTTGTTCTAGTAAGAACGTATCAGACTACTTTCCTTTCACTGTCTCCACAACTGGACTAAATTTGGTTCAAATCGAGGTCCACAAGTTAGATCTCTTGCACCTTAAATGTTCATGCACCTGCCGTCTTGGATTGGGGTGGATGACATCATCACAAACTATGCTGTTGAGGTGTCCCTATGTGTCCTTACAGCTGCAGCAAATTTGGTTCGAATTGGTTAAGCGGTTCACAAGTTAGCCCACTTGTGCCTCAAATGTTTACGCATCTGCCATCTTGACTTGACATGGATGACATAATCACAAACTATGCCATTGAGGTGTCCATGTGTGTCACTCACTGCAACTGTACCCAATTTGGTTCAAATTGGTTAGACAGTCCACAAATTAGCCCACTTGTGCCTCAGATGTTCACGTGGCTGCCATCTTGAATGGGAGTGGATGACATCATCACAAACTATGCTATTGAGGTGTCCCTATGTGTCCTTACAGCTGTAGCAAATTTGGTTCAAATCAGTTAAGCGGGTCACAAGTTAGCCCACTTGCGCCTCAAATGTTTACACGTTCACCATCTTGGATCAGGGTGGATGACACCATCAAGAACTACGTCGTTGAGGTGTTCCTATGCGTCCCTACAACTGTACCTGATTTGGTTCATATTCATCCAGGCACTGCGAAATTGATGGGAAGGGGTGTGACACACACACACACAAAGCTGGGTGATATCATAAGCCTACTGGAAAGTAGGCTAACCCCCCCCCCCCATTCTACCTGGATTTGAGAGCTGTGTGTGCTCTCAGTTTTTGGTTGTGTGGAAACAAGGTAGTAGGAAAACCTGGGTAGAAGTGATTGTGTGGAAGCAAGGCAGGAGGAAAAGCTGGGTAGCCTTTCCTCCTACTGCTTCCACACAATCACTTCTACCCAGGTTTCCCTCCTACCTTGCTTCCACACAACCAAGAATTGAGAGCACACACAGCTCCCAAACACAGGTAGAATACAGTTTTTGAGCCTCTTCTCACAAGCAGTGAGAAGGGCTGGAGAAGTGTTCCTCAACGTTTTTTGAGTCATGGGCTGCTATATTATTTGTACGCAGTTTCCCGGAACAGCAGTTAGTAAGGGGATCTCCAAAAAAACAAGACCTCATTTCCGGGTAGCCCTTGCTGCTGGATACTGTTCATTTTGAGGAAGCGGAAAGAACATTATCTAGCAGTGAGGGCTGCCTGGAAATGAGCTCTGGAGAGCACCCCTGCCAGCCCAAAATTGTTTTTTGTGTGTGTGGGGGGGGATTTTTATTAGTGATGCCTCACAGGCAACACCTTGTGGTACCTTCCCTGTAGATTAGCAGTTCTTCCACTTTGTGTGTGGTGGGGGGGATCGCCAGCTCAGACGAGCACCAGCTCCTGCTGGTAGCTCCGAGGGTTGGGGTACCGGAATGCGCTGCCCCATGTCCCCACCCCCCAAGCTCTGATAATGCACGGCGCAAGTGTGTGGTGCATTCTTGGGATTCCCCCCTCCCCCTGAATCTGCCAGCCACGGCTGCTAGCAGCTGCGGCTGACACACAACCAGGGAAACAAAGTTAAGGGAGCATTCGCTCCCTTAACCTCATTTGTAAGGGTGACTCGCTGGATCGGCCCAATGTTGCTGCTGGATCAGTCCACCTGCGTGCAAAACTGAGCTGGGCTCCCTTAGCCCCGTTTTGTACACATGTGTGAAAAGCTTCTTGGATGGTGCGAATGACCTCATAGACTGAGTGAGGCGGTTCCAGACCACTGCCAGAACTCTAACGTTACAGAGCCGGCAGGAGCTGGGAGGATCGAGGGCCGCGCGGCCCCCGGAAGCGCCAGCATGCTCTGCGCAAGTGTGCAGGGCATGCTGGAGAGACCCCCGAGCCGGGAGGCTGCTTTTCAGCCTCCCAGTCATGGGTCTACTTATGAGTTGCCACGGCGCGGCGCCACACTGCGGCAACTCACGATTGCGAAACATTGGGTTTGCAGAGCGCTTGCTCCACAAACCCGGTTTAAGCACCGGGCTACTTAAGCAGGTGACCTGCTTAAGAACCACTGGGCTCACAGCCAAGGCAATGGTAGAAAATCAGGCTAGTGGAGGCTAGCCTGTTTCTCTACCATCGTGTGAATAGCCTCAATGTCTCAGCAGTTCTTACATTCCTTCCAGCCTACTGTTTTGCCACATTTGTTCCCTGAATGGGTAAAACTAAGGCTGTTCACACATCCATTAGTTGGGTAGAACAAGCTTCCTACCTAGCTTCTGGAGCTGTGCATCTTCCTAATTTTCAATCATGCCAGAAGGAGTGGGAAGTGATCATTTGGGAGCCTTGGGCTGCTGGGTCGTATGGCATGATTCTACCCAGCAGCTGTACCCAGCTGTTTAATGAGACAGGAGGAAAAGACATCCGACCCAGTGTGGGGCTCCCACACAATCGCTTTCCCCTCCTCCTGGTTTTTACTTGCACATGATTGAAAATCGGGAGCCTGCAGAGTTCCTCAAGTTAGGTAGTCGATGGTCATGAGAACAAGCCTACTTTTAAAGCAAGGTTTCCTGAATTGGTCAGTACTTGCCTTTTCTCAGCAGTCACCAAAATCTTACTGGACAATGGGGCACTTTTCCATGCTGCTGAGAGAGTTAATGACAAGTGTCCTTTCAGTTCATTTCTAATCACTTTCTTAAGGTTAAATAAAATTCACCTTGAAATAAAATGTACGGATATCTGAATTATATCATACGAGGACTAGGTCTAAGGAAAGCTCTCTAGAACTCTAAGAACTATTAAGAGGATGTGTATATATAAACTCTATGAATATCTAATTTTTATTTTTAACGATGTTTCCATGGAATTGTGGAACTTCCAAATTGCTCTGGAACAGGTAGATGCAAACTTCTATCATAGTTCAAATGGCATGTATTTTCAGCTATTATCATGCTGCTTTCTAGTTTTGTCTGTAAATATCTTTCTACTATCCTTCCGTATACAGGTGAAACTCGGAAAATTAGAATATCGTGCAAAAGTCCATTAATTTCAGTAATGCAAATTAAAAGGTGAAACTGATATATGAGACAGACGCATTACATGCAAAGTGAGATAAGTCAAGCCTTAATTTGTTATAATTGTGATGATCATGGCGTACAGCTCATGAAAACCCCAAATCCACAATCTCAGAAAATTAGAATATTACATGGAACCAATAAGGCAAGGATTGAAGAATAGAACAATACTGAAAAGTATACAGTATACTGTGCTTGATTGGCCAGCAAACTCGCCTGACCTGACCCCATAGAGAATCTATGGGGCATTGCCAAGAGAAGGATGAGAGACATGAGACCAAACAATGCAGAATTGCTGAAGGCCGCTAATGAAGCATCCTGGTCTTCCATAATACCTCATCAGTGCCACAGGCTGATAGCATCCATGCCACGCCGCATTGAGGCAGTAATTGCTGCAAAAGGGGCCCAAACCAAGTACTGAACACATATGCATGCTTATACTTAAATTAATGGACTTTTGCACGATATTCTAATTTTCCGAGTTTCACCTGTATATCAGGACCCGACATGATAAAAGTTCATTGGGCCTCAAAATTCCCACAGGAAAAAGGAATTACATTAGTCTCAATTAATTTATTCCATTGGTTTCAATGGAGCTTAGTCACCATGAACTTCAGCTGGATTGGGGCCCATGTGTGCACCTCTCTCTTGGCTTTACTTCTTTGTAGCCTCTTACTTGCTGGCAGGGATGCAGCTAGGGTTTTTGGCAAGCTGGGCCAAGTTTGACTTTGCTGCCCCTGGCCAAGAAGTGCAGAGTTCCAGCTTTAACTTAAGCCGTGCAGGCTGCTCATTCACCAGGTGCAGCCTGTATGGGTGGCCAGTGAATGATTAGCCTGCGCTGGTTTGAGGATACTGTGAGAGATAATTCCCAGTCTATTGTGAGGGCAAAACTCTTAACACTTCAGAGATGGAAAGTTGCTGCTGTTACTCTGGATATCCAGCCTGAGACCATTTCTTTCTGGAAGTGAATGCTAAGGCCAGCCATTCATATTCAAGAGAGAGGACACATTCAGACATCGCACTAAACCAGAGTTACAGGTGCCTGGGGTTCATGTAACTGCGTGTCTGAATGCGTGAAACTGCAGTTTGTATTCTAACTCAAATTGAGTTAGGGTCAGTCATCAAACTCCAATTTGAACCCTTGGTTTGAAGTGAGGTTCGCTGCTTGGGCCTCTGGTTTGCACCTGGCTCCGTTATGTCTGAATGCAGAACTGGAGGCAGCCTTCCCTGGAACCGGAGTCAAGGGAAGGAAGCTCCTCCCTCTCTCCATCCTGATTGGATTCTGTGGCTGTCCATCAATCAGAGGAGGAAGCCCAGAAGCCAGCTCTCCCTCCTCTCTGCAATCTCGCAGACTGCAGAGAGGAGTAGGGATGTGCACAGAACCGGCCGGCCTGGTTCGGTTCGAGTCCAGACTGCACTCGAACCAGACTGGGCCAGTTTGACTTACCCCCTTCTGGGGGAGTTTTGGTAGGCAGCGGTGTGTGTGTGTGTGTGTGTGTGTGTGTGTCCTCAGAGGTTCCCCCTCCCCCTGCCAGCCTCAATGCAGCCCAAACGGGCCAGCTCTTCAGCCTGATTGGGCCTTCCCCGTCAGAGCGGTGGCCATTTTGGAGGCTGCCACGCCAAGGGGGAAGACCCAAACAGGCTGAAGAGCCAGCCTGTTCAGCCAGTTTGGGCTGCACTGAAGCAGGCGGGGGGAGAGGGAACCTCCTCGGACCCCCCGCCACCTCCTACAATTCCCCCGGAGGGGGTAAGTGCCTTAAATTTTTTAAAAAGTTTTTTTTTTAAGTCCACGAACCTCCAAACAGTCCAGGGGTGTTCAGTCTGGGGTCGGACTGAACAGGGGGTGGTTCGGTTGGACCCTGAACCGAACCGGCTCGACATCGAACTGCCGGTTTGCACACCCCTGCCCTGGAGAGGAGGCCAACCAGGGGTGTAACTATAATAGGGCAAGGAGAGACCGTTGTCTGGGGGCCCAATGCCTTAGGGGCCCCCTAGAGGCACGTCACATGACTGACTCCCCCAGCCACGCACCCGCCCGGGCTTTCTTCAGTTGTATTCATCCTCCGAAATTGATGGGAGTGTTAAGACCTGGAGCTACCAGAACTTCATGTCTTTCTCTAGTACCATTCAATGACTTGCATTGTCCACAATTTACAAAACCTTTCTAAAAATAATTTAGGATGATGTTCTATTGTGGCACATAGGGGTGTGTGTGTGTGTGTGTGTGTGTGTGTGTGTATATATATATACACATACATACACACACATACATATATACATACATTTTACTCTGCTTTTTGTTACTTTTTGTTACAGCCTCATTAAGATTTCTTTACTTCATGAACTGAGCTTCAGTGAGTGGGGGGCCCATTTTAAAAGCTTATCTCTGGGCCCACTCCAACCTTGCTAAGCCCCTGCGCTTATGTCTGAATTCAGACAGATAAGCCTGTGAGGGGCAGAACTGGGGTTTCCAGTTCTGTGTTATGTCTTAATTCGGCCAGAGAGTGCAGCTTATGAGTCTTGCTGTTTACTGGGGCCAAGGTGCACTGAGCAAAGAATACCGTGACTTTTGGGGTGCAGAATGTGTGCAGGCCCTTTGGAGAGCAGGGTGCAGGATTGCATCCTTACACCACAGTGCAGTACTTCAGGAATGTGATACAAGAAGGAGAAGCAGAATCATGGGCAGTGTTATATTCCGGCACTGCTCATGCAGCGCCCTAGAGGACTGCCAAGGTCTGCCTAGAGGATGGGCTGACCCTTTGTGTTGGAGCCAGGTAGTCACTGTGCGAAGGTTTGCATTCAATCACCATCACTTTGATAGGACACAGGGCTCCCAAGGTCATTTTGACACAAGAATCCAGAGTTCGGCTTGCTTCAAAGTCTCTCCCTCCCTCCTTCATTTTTGTATATGGTCGAGCTTGCTGCTCAAACATGGTCCGGGTGACTCAGATCAAAGTTGCAAAGCTTCACTTGTACAGCAAGATTGTGTTGTTGTTTTTCTGCGGAGATGCTCTGACTCAGTTTCAAGTCATCAGCCACAGAGTAGCTGAGTCTCTCCCTCCAGAAGCCCCGGAAACGTTACTCTACAGCTCCCAAGGGAGTGGCTCAATTAAAATTAAAAGGTTTGCAGTACACGGCGGGATGACCAGGGGGGTTGTCAGGGTGTGTGCAGATCTGCTTTTGCAAACAGTAGCAGCTGATTCCCACATTAATTGGCGCAGGAAAGGGACTTGGCTTTGATGCTGCTGTTTGCATCACTGTGTCCGACACTGTGGGGCTCAGATGAGGATCCCTGTGGCTTAGGCTTCCTGCATCACCACCGCCAGGACATGAAGGCCATCTCAGCCAGGAACTTGCTGTATCTTCACTACATTTCAAGCGTGGGCCACTTTAGCAAAACGCCTTCCATGCGAGAGCCATTTCCCCTGTGCTGACCTCGGCACAGGACTGCGCTTTTCCAATCCCAGTGCAGGGAGGGCTCTTGAAGAGAGCTGGAGCCCTCTCTGAAGAGCTGGAGGAAGAAAGCGCTGGGAAGGGCGACACGTCCCAGTCTCCTGGGCACACCGTCCAAGATGGTGCAGGGGCTCAAGAGGGCTCCGTCTCCCTCCAAGGAGCCCCACCGGCATGGGGCAAATTGCGGCACTGTGCTGAGAATGGTCACCCCTGCACTGTGCCAGCAGGACTGTGCCGAGTCATCAGCTTGGGCTGAAGCTTCAGACAAGCCCAGGAAATAATTAGTCAGGGAGACACATTTAGGCTTGATTTTGGGGGGTGGGGGGAAGGCCGCAGCGACCCCTGAGCCTTACAGTGAAGAACACGGTTGTGTTCTATCAAACCTCTGCCCTCGGAAGTCAAGAGATGCTGGTAGAGGACCCATCTGGTGCTCTTGAGGACTATCACGCCTTGCAGACCTCTTGACTCCTGTCAATCTGGGCAACTTGCCTCTGGGAGAGTTTCCCTGCCCCTCCCTCGGCACCCGCCTTGAGCCTGCCTGCCTCTGATGTACTTGCCAAGGGCCGAGTGCCAAAACAGACATGGCGTGAAATGTGTCCATGCATTTCTTAAAAGTCAGCTTGTAGATTTCAGAGGGTTTCCCCCTACTCTTCTGCTTCAAAGAAAAAAGGCTGTTGCATTGGATTGGAATCATGCACAGCTCGGGTTTGTACATGCAGTTCCCCGCCCGGCTACAAATGCATATGTGAAAGTCAGTTGCCACATGCATATCGCTCCTGGCCAGATCAGAGTGGTTGGACTTCATCTCATTTTAAATTAAATGACTTGATGCACTTTCAGTTTTTGTTGTTGTCATTTTTATTAATGGAATAGTTTTTAGCTGTATTTTATCAGATTTTATTTTAAGCCATCTTGCAAAGACTTTAGGTGGAAAGAGATGAAAAGGGTGGGGGGGACCACCCCAACCTCAGTCTATGACTTTTAAGCGTTAACAGTGTAAGCCATTTGGTACTCAAACCTATGTTGAGTCCTCTGAGTTGTACCATCTTTCACTACAGTTTCTGGAAATTAAAAACCGATCCTCATATATAAAGCAAGCTTTCTCAAAACGCCATTCTGAACATTTGCACTTGCTGTTCACAGAGGCGCACCTAGGTAATTTTGGAGCCTGGACCGAAAGACTTTTGGATGCCCCCCTCCCCTGCAAATTAAGCATCATCATGCTCCTCTGGGTGACCACACCACCTGGGACAGACTAAAGGGGATTTGGGGGGCCCCAGGGGCTGTGGAGGCCCTGGACTTTGGCCCTGAAGTTCAGGGGTAAGAGCGCCTCTGGCTGTTCAACAAGTGTGAATATTTTCATAACATCATGGAAGTGCAAAATCCAGAGCCTCCTCTTTGTTTGTTTTTGAAAAATACGGCTTGCAGAAAGATGAATAAAATTCGCATGAGGATGGACATATTTGCATAAAATGCGACAGCCCTTGAGGCAGGCAAACACGTTGAAGGAGTGAAATGATGAGGATGGAAATATAGCCAAAGCTAAAGTTGTATGTGTCATTTTTGCTGATGCAAAATGGAGACAACATGATGCAAAAAGAGACTGATGTGGGGATAGCAACCCAGGCTACAGTATGGTTCACAATCGCACATGCTCAGGAGTTGCCCGTAACACTGCACTGAAAACATCACAGGTATGTTTGCCCTGTGGTACAACTTTAAACATCAGATAACAACAAACGAGCATATTTTCCCATCAAAACATTTCCCCCCAAATGTACATTTGATGACTTTGGTAATTATAAGGACAATCTATTATTACGCATCCTGGTCTTCCTTCTTTGAAAGGTTGGTGGGCAGTGAATCTTGACAAGGATAAATGATTAACAAGAGTAAACCAATCTTGTCCCTAACAACAGAATCGCAAGCTACAGTTACAGTAAATATTGAACAATGTACAGTCCTGTCCTTTTCAGCTCACTGCAATTTTTTTTTCCTGATCTCAATACCATGTTACCCGTATAACAGTTTACTCCCCACTCTTTACTGCAGCTTAACAACTTGTGAATCTGTGAAAACTCTGAGTACTGTGACTGTCAGGGCCAAATATCATTTTTGCTTTCAGACTAAGCAGGTGGAGAGAGTTTGTTTAAATCTCTCACGTTAATGAGGAACTGAGAAACTATTAGGTTGAACTGCATTTATTATAAAATAAATGCAGTTCTCCTGCTGATATCAGTGGGGCAAGATAAGCCATCAAGACCCTTTCCAGCTACGACAATATCCCTTTTCCAGAATCCTGGGAATCCTAATAACATAAACTGGGTCCTTTGGAGAACAGATATTCCCCATTTGTAGTATAGTATACCAAAACAAAGGTTAGAAGGCAAAAAAGTGGCACTTTTTTCTGAAAGAGGAAAAGCATAAAGGGCTAAAATTGTTCAGCATGCTGCTAATCAAATAATATGCTTACATGGAAATTATATAGCAATTGTTAGGTACACAGAACCTGTAGAAGATAAGGAAAGTAAGCTTATGAGATCACCTGGCATTCTGTGTGTGTCCATGTGTCCGTCCCCCTATCAACTCTGCAGTGCTTGGACCAATATGAAGCAAATTGGGTACAGCTGTAGAGACACATAGGCACACCTCAATGGCATAGTTTGTGTTGATATCATCTAACCCGATTCAAGATGGTGGGCATGTAAATGTTTGAGGCACAAGAGGGCTAACTTGTGAACCACCTAACTGATTTGAACCAAATTGGGTACAGTTGTAGTGAATGACAGATAGGGACACCCCAACGGCATAGTTTGTGATAGTTTGTAAACCACCCAGAGACTTGCATTTTGGGCAGTATATAAATGTGTTAAATAAATAAAATAAATAGTTTGTGACGATGTTATCCACCCTGATTCAATATGGCGGACACATGAACATTTGAGGTGCAAGTGGGCTAACCTGTGGGCCGCCTAACCAATTTAGACCAGCCTAAATGGCGTTGTTTGTTATGATGTCATCCACCCCAGTTCAAGATGGCAGACACCTGAACATTTGAGGCACAAGAGGGCTAACTTGTGAACCGCCTAACCAATTTGCTACAGCTGTAAGGGCACAGAGGGATGCCTCAATGGTGTACTTTGTGATGATGTCATCCACCCCAATTCAAGATGGCGGATGCGTGAACGTTTGAGGTGCAAGTGGGAGCTGATTTGGACCAAACTTGGTACAGTTGTAGGGACACATAGGGAGACCTCAAAGACATAGTTTGTGATGATGTCATCCACCCCGATTCAAGATGGTGGACGTGTGAACATTTGATGTGCAAGTGGGCTAACTTGTGAACTGCCTAACCGATTTGGACCAAATTTAGTTCAGTTGCAGGGATAATGAAAGGAAAGTAGGCAGATTAGTTCTTAGCAGAACAACTTGTTTCTTAGTCAAATTGGCTTTCACTGCAACTCACAAAGCTGGACAGAGGTTAATATTCTGTTGCAGGCAACTTCCCTTAGCAGATGGAACATTTACAAACATTCTGTGATGTCCCATCAGCTCAGCAGATTGTTTCTAAAAACTTCATCACTGTCACTTTCACCAAGTCCAAATTTACTTTTTATTTATGGAATTTATGATACACATTTCAACATGGATGGTCCCTATGTCACAAACAAACCAACAAAATACAATAAAAAATGTAATGGTTTACAAAAACCACAATAAAACATAAAACACAAAGATATACAAAGATAGCAGCTGAAAAAAAGCATTATAATTCAAATACCATTACAAGCATGGGGGAACAGGACAAACCTTGCCTGCTACTTCCTAAGCAATCACATAAATGGTATCAGGCAAGCATGTCTAGGAAAAGCATTCCATATTTAGGCAACACTACAGAAAAAGCCCTCTCTGCAGTAGCTACCTGCCTGAGCTCAGAAAGTGGAAGTACCCAGAGAAAGGCCTCTGAAGACTTAGTAGGCAGGCAGTTTCACATGGGAGAATGCCATCCTTTTGACACCTGGGCTCCAGGCCATTTAGGATAGTAAAGGACAACATTCCAGTTAGTCCAAGAGTCAGGCCCACAAATCAGTACCATCTCAGGGGACAAATGCTCATAGCAATTTTTGGCAATGTCTGCTCCCCCAGAGATGGAAAGTTGATGATAGCATCATCGCACTTATAGCTTCCTCTGTGTTATCACCCCTTCTTTATCCCTAGCCCCAAACAATTTGGGTAAAATTGCAGTCATTTTTGCACAGAGGAAAGGGTCAGGGTAATAGTTAGGGCTAGGGTAATAACGAGCAAATGGTTGTACTTTCTCCACCGAGGAATCTTTGGGAAACACACCTGCCAATTTCCATTTCGATTTCTCTGACAACACTGATAACATTTTATAGTAGTTTTTGGGGTTTTGAGATGCGTAAGAGCTTTTAAAACACCATTGCAAATTGGTCGCTGCAGACCGATGGTCAGGACAATCAAAGTGTGACAACACACGAAAAGCTGCAAGTATGGGAATTCAGTTACCTCTTTTCCATCCCTAGGGGTGTAGACCTTATCAAAATCCACAGTGAGCATTCATTCCCCCAGATAGTAGCAAACACCCCTGTCGGCCCGGCCCCCCATGCCCCATCGCAAGAACCACCATGATGTTACCAGTTCTGATGCACTTCCAAAATGCAACCATATCTGTTCAATTACAAGCATGCCCAATTATTTACAGCAGTGAACTTCCCTGTGACTTCTTTGTCCTGTGCTGAGCATCCAAAGCCCTCCTTGGCTGCCCGCTTCCAGCCCACAGTTCTCCCTGTACTAGGACACATTTCACAAGAGCCTATGCAAGAGCACAAAGCCAGGCTTCACCGGCTTGTGTGTCCTTCTTCCACAACAGGCACGTACATTGGAGCTGCAGACCCCTTCCCCTCTACGTGAGCTTACAAAACAGGCTTATTGCTGGCCCCAAGGGAGAGAAGGCACTGCTCCTGGCTGCGGGCCAACATAGCATGTTCATTTATGCAATGCAGAATGGGGAGTGATGACTCAGAGGGCCTTTGAGTAACAACTGTTTATCTGAGCCACTCCTGGGGTTACCATATGTAGGTAAACTCTGCCCAGTACTCAGGGCTACAAAGAACGCCCAGTGTAGCCAGAGAGTCTGAACTGCGTAAACAACTTCAGAGCATCTGACGGAGCTCTCTCCCCCTGAAGCATTTCTCACATGCAAAACTTTAAAATACAGCCAATCTGTGTGCTGAGTGAAGTGAGGGACAGCAAAGAGAGCTTGAATTTACCTGGTTAGGCAATTAAAGAAACTGAGGGGGGGGGGGTGAGACAACAAACAGCAGCTTGCATTTTAGAAGGGGTAGAAAAGGGACAGCTAAAAAGCGAAGAGCTGGCTGAAGGCTGAAAGCGCCACAGGGCGCATGGAAGATTTCCACACCCAGCTTTTAGCTCGCATCTCCTATGGAATGGAGTGTGTGTGTGTGTGTGTGTGTGTGTGTGTTCACATATCGGCCAAATTTACCCCCAAGTCTTTTTGCGCTATTGAGGAGCACTTTGCACACAATTCGGGTTTTTCATTGCACATTCGTGTGTAGTCCAGTTTACATCCAGGGTAAAAAAAACCCACCAATTTTGCGTCAGTTTTTTTGCACAACTTCAAACTTGCAGTAAAGCCTTGCAGTCAACTCACAGTAAAGCCTGCTGTCTGGGAAAGTTCCTGGACTCTTTGGGGGGATCTCCTGTGGAGTAGTAGATCTGCTCCTTGCGCTCCCCTTTTGCTCTGTGTTGTTAAACTGAATTCACAGCCTCATCTTTTCCAGGTTTACCCTGGAGAGAAATTCTATTGCGCTTTAGCCCACTGTTCTGTATGGCTTCTTAGATGAAGAGTCTTGCTGTCCACAATGCCTCTGATAGGCCTTTCAGAAGCCAGTTTTAAGCATGCCGTCACAGTGAGTGTATAAAGAGGCAGGGCTGGGTAGACGGGCGCAGGTTTTCTTTTTATGAGCTGAGTTCATTGGGGACATGAAGTACATAGGTACACAGAAAGCTGTCTTATACTGAATCAGACTATTGATCCATTTAGCTCAGGATCTCCACCAGTGTTTCTTAGCCATTTAAATAGGAAGTACATTTACATTTAAATCCCGCTCTTCCTCCAAGGAGCCAAGAGCAGTGTACTGCATACTTGAGTTTCTCCTCACAACACCCCTGTGAAGTAGGTTAGGCTGAGAGAGAAGTGACTGGCCCAGAGTCACCCAGCTAGTTTCATGGCTGAATGGGGATTTGAACTCGGGTCTCCCTGGTCCTAGTCCAGCACTCTAACCACTACACCACGCTGGCTCCTACCCCCTTCTGAACAATTTAAGGACTATCTCCATTACCCAGTGAATGTCCAGTTTGCTGTGGGTAGGGTTGCCACTTTTTATACTAGAGGGGCACACCTGGAGCATGCAGGAAACAACAACAACAAATATTTATACACCGCTTTTCAACAAAAGTTTTCAACGTGGTTTACGTAGAGAGATAATAAATAAATAAGATGCACCTGGGCTAGAGGTGATGTTGGTCAAAGCTAGGAGGACCGAACCCAGTGCTTGCCAAAGTGTGGCACAGCAAATGATTGCTGGGAAATATGAAGTGCCACGCATCATGCAACATGCCAAATGTTGCCACTGTTTTAAGAGGAGGCAGGGACAAGAAAGGGAGATCCCTGCCCTACCCGCTGCTCGATGTGTCTCATGTGCCCCCAGGGTCATCCAATGAAACTGATTGCCAGGAGATTTCGTATAGGCCAAAAGAACGTACTTCACACAGTGCATAATTAATCGACGAAATCTGCTGCCACAAGACGTGGTGATGGCCACTAGCTTAGATGGCTTTAAGGGGGCTTAGACAACTTCATGGAGGACAGGCCTATCTAGGGATGTGCACGATATTTATCGGCGCCGGCGGGGGTAGGGCTTTAAGGGCGGGGGAGAGTGTACTCACCCCCCCCGCCGCGTTTCCCCCGCCGGCGCTCTCCGAATTTGAAGCCCCTCGGGGCGGCAGCGTTCCTCCTTGCCGCCCCGTTTGCCCCCTCGGCCGGAAGTGGCCGGAAGTTCCAAGCGCGCGTGCGTCCGTCGTGCGCGCGCACGCGCGCTCGGAACTTCCGGCCACTTCCGGCCGAGGGGGCAAACGGGGCGGCAAGGAGGAACGCTGCCGCCCCGAGGGGCTTCAAATTCGGAGAGCGCCGGCGGGGGAAACGTGGCGGGGGGGGTGAGTACACTCTCCCCCGCCCTTAAAGCCCTACCCCCGCCGGCGCCGAATCACCGAATCTGCCCCGACACCCGAAACGTTTCGGCGGCCTTTTCAATGGCTGCCGAAACGTTTCGGGCACAAGCCTAGGCCTATCAGTGGCTACTAGAATCAATCACGATATGCTATCCTCAGGTGCAGAGGCAGGATGCCTCAGAATAGTAGTTGCAGAGGGGCAGTGGAGGGAAAGGGGGCATGCCTTCATCTCCTGCTTGTATTGTGGGCTTCCCAGAGGCATCCGGTGGGCCACTGTGGGAAACACGATGCTGGACCAGAGAGGCCTTGGATCTGTTCCAGCAAAGCTTTTCTTATGTTCTTCCTGTTTCAGAGAAAACAAACTTTGCTCTCAACGCCCTGAAAAGGGAGGAGAGCTGCTCTTGTGGTAGCAAGCATGACTTGTCCCCTTTGCTAAGTAGGGTCTGCCCTGGTTGCATATAAATGGGAGACTCAATGTGTGAGCATGGAAAGATATTCCCCTTAGCGGGTGAGGATGCTCTGGGAAGAGCAGAAGGTTCCAAGTTCCCTCCCTGGCAGCATCTCCAAGATAGGGCTGGGACTGGGAGAGACTCCTGCCTGCCACCTTGGAGAAGCCGCTGCCAGTCTGTGTAGACAATACTGAGCTAGATGGGCCAATGGTCTGACTCAGTATATGGCGGCTTCCTATGTCCCTATGTCACTGGGTGATCCAGCCATCAGGGATAAAGGATTCTGTAGAAGGGTACAGTGTATCCCTAAGGATCCTGGCAATACACAAGCCATCCCTACACACACACACACACACACACACACACACACACACCCCTCTACCTGTTTATAATGATGATAGGTATTTTGCTAGTAGTTAATAATTGTCTTCATGAACATGTTCTATAAATAAATCTCAGCTACTACTCAGAAGCAGCCCTTTGACAAACAATTTAACTCCTCAGTGATTAGACAGTGATTCTTCAAGTGCATAGAATAAAACTGTCAAAACACTGATTTATCAAAACCAGCAGCCCACCAACTTCCCAACAGAATGCACTGTTTCTGCCGTACAGAATGTGGCAGAACGGGTTACTTTTCCGAAGATAATATTTTCTGACCTTTTATTTTAAACACTGCCCCCCCCCCCGCGCCCCGGCATGTGCACACATACTACATCCAACTCAATATAGTTCCCAGACTAAAAATTCCTTATTCTCCTTGGACTTCCAAACAGACATGCAGATCCAGATAAAGTAGTACTGAATGTGTATATTAGGCAGAGAGAGAGAGAGAGAGGGAGAGAGAGAGAGAGAGATATGTGTATATAAAGCAACAAATATGCTTCATTTTCTGGTTAAATTACCTGTTGGATTGGGGGTAGGGGGAGGGTCCTACAATCTGATACGGTTATTTTAATTTACCTGTATCTTTCAGAACATGTCTTAAAACTTAGTTGCCCTGGAAAATCAAACTAATTCTGACTATACTAGGCAGAGTCCAAGAGAGAAACCAAGAAAGAAATAAAAAACTGCCAGTAAAAAAGCTCAAGAGATAGAAATGGAGAGTGAATATTGTGGAGTCAGCAGTCAGATTTTTTTTTAAAAGGTTACAGTGCTTAAGAGGACAGGTTCTTCCACATTCTGTTTTTAAAGAGAGACTACTGTTGCACCTTATTCTAAAAGACACTCTGCTTGTGTCCATGAGACATCTTTTCTCCTGAACTGATGATGACTGCATGATGAGGATGCCCTCAGAGAAAAGAACAAGGTCTCCGAAGACATTTTGCTTTGTAATCTTCTGTCTCCTGCATGTTGTCAATATACTTACTAGGGAGGAAGCCCCATTGGACACAGTGAGACTTACTTAGGAGTAAAACATACATAGGATGGTGATGAAAAGTACATTTTTTGTAACCTAAATAGTCACTCCCCATAGTGTAAAAATGAAAAATACCACTCTGTGACTCTTTTTACTCAATTATTCCTCAAATTTTGGAAACCATAAATACAAATAAACATGTAAATATTTGAGGCATACATTTAAGGAACAACACTTGATGGAGAGAGGGTGGAAGGAGTTTCAGAGGGCCAGATAAGCCCTGTACATACGTGGTGTTTCATGCATGTTTTCCATTTATGCAAGAGTGGGAGTTGGATGCAACCTAGTATGTGTAAACATCTCAAATATAACAGAAGTTGGATTTGAGTAGTAAGTTTCCCTAATGGTTTCACCTTGTGGCATATGTGTTATGTACCTTTAAGAAGACTAGAAGGTTCCCTCTGGCTACTCTGTGAGCGTGGCTAGAATTTGTGTTTGTGTTTTATATACCTACAAGTAGTAGTATGTAGTACCTTCATGTTTGTGTTTAGTTTCAATAAAGATATATCGGGTGCCCTTGCACATAGTGGCAAACCGTTGGACATGCGGTTTGCCCCCATTCCCCCTGCTATGCTCCCAGACAATCCTGATCTAAAGTCTGGGAGCCTGAAAGTGGGGAGGAATTACCTCCTTCACATGAAGGACAGCCGTGGCAGCCAATCAGAGGAGACAGGGAGGAGCTTCCTATGCTCAACTCCAGTTTCAAACACTTCCAGCCCTCAGACAACACAATGCCATTTTCTGACCTGAGGTTTCAGCGGCAAGACTGGAGTGCAACCGAGGGTTCAAATTCAGGTTTGGGGTCAGAAACCTCGGGTTGCTTTTCTTGCGGAAACGAGGATTCGCACATTTGGATGATTATAAACCTGAACCTCTGGCATGGTCGCCTCTGGTTTGCCATGATGTAAGAAGGCGGCCACTGTTTTAAGAATCCCTCTCTCTGGCTGATGCTGACCAAGGACAACAGAACATACAGGGGCTCTACAGACTGAGTACTCCCTTGGAACCCACTAAACAAAAGGAAATTGCACACCTAAAGGCCTGCCCGACAATCAACTTTATTGACTCAACATTTCCATGGTTCTTGGTTTCCTGTTAACCAAATATTATTTTGCTGTACACTAAACAATAATGTACAGTGCACAAAGCACAAACGCACCACAAATTACACAACTCCAAAAACACTGAAACGTCTGAGTTTTCAGTTACATTTCAACTGGAGCAAAAGTGAAAGGCTATGGATGTAAGCCTCGATCACCCCATGGTTGAGTCTAGCATTGCAGATGTGATGGGTATCACAATCCCAGGAATTTCCTTAACAAGCATGTACTAGTTAGTACATGCTTAACAAGCATGTACTTGTTAAGAGTCTGGCATTTAAGTATTTATGCAACATATCAATAGCTAAAGGAGGGAAACTTAAGTAACATAAAATAATCATACTTTAGTAGGAACTACATAAACTTTCATGCAGCAAAGGATCAATTTCTCACAAATACGATTGCACTAAAACATGTTTGTTTGTTTGTTTGTTTGTTATCTCAAAAGAGATTTAAATTGTTGAGATTTAAATCATTTATTTAGAAGAATGAAAAACATTCCCCTTTTACAGGACTTTGACTATTAGAAACAAATGGGCAGGTAATCAAGAAATGTATTGGGTGTGATTAACTGATTTTGTGCAGATTTCCTCTGCCCAGTTGCATCTCTATCAAACCTTTGGCTGATATAATTGTGTAAGATTACACCTGGATTATGAACCACCTGTGATTTGTGTAATCTGCAAATAGGACTGCAAACAGGAAATGCTAATAAAGCAGTTCTTTCCCCTATACATAAAAACAGCTTTGTCATAGCGACTGTCAAAACAAGGCAGTAGACTAAGATGAAAGAGCAAGTAAACAAATACTTTCTGGGAAATTTTCTTCCTCTTTCATTGCCACCAGCTAAAATGCATAGTTAGGAACCCAACAATTGCTAACCCTACCTTGTAGTACCAGGAGAAAGTGAAATCAGAATCAATTTTATCACCAAAAATCTGCCTCTCCAAATACTGTTAGAAACCTATCCAGGATAATATTAGGATTATTTGGATATCTGGCAACCTCATCTGATCCATATTTACTCATAAGTAAGTCCCACTGAGTTCAATGAGGCATCACCAAGTCAGGATGTATAAGACTGCAGCTTAAGTTTTGTACTTTTCTAACATGACATTCTGATTTTCTTCTAAATGTCATATAATTCCCTGAGTTTATAATGCATTTTGTGAAGATATCCCAATGTTTCTATATGTAACCCACTGTTATAAATTAAATTTCAACACATGAAAATGTTACTAGTGATTATTAATTAATGTTAAACTTTCAAGATGGTTTTATTTGGAATATGCTATTTAATAGTACAAGCACCTAGTATTTACATTCAGTAAATACTACTATGGCAAATTAAGATGGGAGAAATTCCTGAATTTAGTTTTATATTGTGATTATTAATTAAATAGTCCTCATTTAATTAATAATTAAATTAATAATGCGAGGAAGCATTATGTTCCTGATCTTGTTACAGAAGGTATGTTGACGAGGGTCATAGAAAAAAGTGGATATTTGGGGGCAGAACTGCACTCTACAGCTCTCAAATACTGCATCTTCTGCTAAACAGCCTCAAGGTTCCCAACATCCCATCCACAACACATCCTTTTTTGGGTTACATATCATGTAAGGGGAAGAATCTAGACCTTTTAAAAACTTCAGCTGCAATCTGACATGTTTCACACTAGTGATTAAATGCCATTGCACTCAACAGGACTTATTTCTGAGTAAACATGCTTAGGGTTGTGCTATAATCACTTTATATCATATGAGAGAGAGAGAGAGAGAGAGAGAGAGAGAGAGAGAGAGAAAATATGCATGTGTGTGCAATGAAACAGGAATTTAAGTAATGCTAACTTCTGTCAACACTTGTATGTATGGCAGCGTCTTGATAAATGAATACTCCACAGGAAGCAGTATTCTTATAAGCAGTGTTCTTATGCAAAGCAATTCAATGTCGTTCTGTTAGAAAGCTGATGGGAGTAAATTATACTTCTGTGAACAAAAAATGGCTTCGTTTCAGTGCAATGTGAAACTTGAGCATCATTCAAAATGAACCCATGTGTTCTGTATCAAAATGGTGGGACAGAATTAGATTAGAATTAGATGCTACATGTAGGCAACAGGTTGGAATCAGTACAAGCTATATAATGCACCATATAAGTGCATGTCGTTAGGAATGTCTGGGAGGTTTCCTCTTATGAGGCTGAGACAGGTACCTCTGGTATAATGACGTTTTGCTTCCATCTGCAGAGACTCTTCAACTCTCCCCAGTGGATGCAGTCCTGGTTCCTCAGCTGCACCAATAGAGAAGTATATGGTTATGGGTTGTATTACTTGCATTTTTTGCCCATTCACTGTCTACAGCGAAGAGGGTGCCTGTGTTGGAAAGATGGGCAGCAAGGGTGCAGCCCTCAGCAAAACTTTGCACATTTCTGTTTGAAGGGTTACTTTTATACTGCCTACTCAAAAGCAATTCTGAGTCTGTTCCCTGTAAAAAACATGAATGGGATTTTTCTGCTTCTCCAATTTTCTGGGCAGCCACAGCATTACAGGAACAAGGCAAAGGGAAGAAGTAAAATAACAATGGGGTACATATAGCTGGTAAAGCAACCAGCCTCAGAATTGATAAGGAAGACATTGAAGTGGTGGAGAGCTTCTGCCTTTTAGGATCGACCATCAACAGTAAAGGATCCAGCAGTCAAGAAATACGCCGCAGACTAGCACTTGGTAGGGTTGCAATGAAGGTCTTGGAAAGGATATTTAGATGCCGTGACGTGTCTACACCTACAAAGATTAGAATCATTCAGACTATGGTTTTCCCTGTGATACTCTATGGATGCGAAAGCTTGACCTTGAAGAAGCAAGACAGAAAAAGCATTGAGGCTTTTGAACTTGGTGCTGGAGAAGACTTTTGAGGATGACAATGAACAGCCAGGAAAACAAACCAATGGATCATAGAACAGATCAATCCAGAATTTTCACTTGAGGCACAAAGGACCAGGCTCAAACTCTCATACTTCGGACACATTATGCGAAGACCCAGCTCCCTTGAGAAGTCTATAATGCTGGGGAAAGTTGAAGGAAAGAGAAGAAGAGGACGACCAGCAGCAAGGTAGATGGACTCGATGACGGCAGCAGTGAATGCACCACTGAGAGACCTTAAAGGCCAAGCTGAAGACAGATCATCCTGGAGAGAATCTATCTATGTGATCACTAAGAATTGACACCAACCTGATGGCACGTAATCAATCAATCTATCTATCTATCTATCTATCTATCACCTATAGCTGATGTTTTGCCCTCATTCAATTGACTTCCAATGGACCTGCAGTACAATTGGTACCATGGAAAGATAAAACTAGCAAACGATAGTTGAGAGGCCCCACTCAGTCCTGGCTTTCCTGAAAATGGGATTGAAGATACATTCTGAACATGCACATCAGCTTTAATTCCAACATGTCAGTTTCCAACACATACATCTCATAACAACTTGAATGTTTGGGAAAGCGGAATAGAAATGTCTGAGTAAAGAATAGGTTAGCACATTAATAAAAACAATATATTGTACATTTTGTAAACAGATGTGGGGTGAGATGGACTGAATCTTTTAGAATGTGTTCTTTTAGAGAATTATGTTGTAAACCTACATATCGTATTTGTTATCTTTCAAGCTACGTAATCTGATATAACATTGCAGAGTCTGTTACATATTTTCTTGCCTCCTTGAGAACAGGTGTATGTTTGGTGTTGGGGTCTGGTGGTGTTTCGAACTTGAAATATAAAATAGTGCCCTGGGCTAAATTTGGGCAGGACCAGGAATCCTCCTTTCCGAGGCTGACTTAATCTTGCACAGCACCAATTCTGAGGCCTTAAATGCAGGATTTCCCAGTTCCAAGCAACTACCTTCTTCTTGCTTGTTGCCTCCCAGCTTAGCAAAGCCTTATCACAACCCCCTTCTCCCACCCCACAGTATCATGATCCCTGTCCCAATGCCATAATAGCTCCAATAGTTCCTAATGATGTCCGTTTCTGCTTTGTTGGTCAGGAAGGAAGGCCTTGCTCTTTTGTCCTTCCAGAAGCACCCTTTTGTAGACAGAGTGACCTTTATAGAAAAGTGCATATTTCTGCTTCTCCTGTCTTTGACTTCTCATGTACTTTCCCCAAACTAACAGCTTCTTATGCCCTATTCATACAGTAGGTGTAACAGTTGTACAATCGGCCTAGATCCTTACACAGGTACAGATCGGCACGCAGTTACAGTCATTCGTATGTTATACTGAATGCAGGTACAGCCGAACAGTTCTTAGATCTATATCATGCATTCTAGGGGCCAGGTTTATTCATTCACACAAAACATGTACCTGTGTACAGACATCTGGATGAGAGCACAACCTAATGTCTGAATAGGACTTCAGTGTTTTGCTCAACTGTTTCCCCTCAGGATGCAAAAGTGGTTTAGTGAGGGTAATTAGAAAGATGGCTGGAGGGGAAAGGGTTGAGCAGCCCTTTTCTTTCACAAACGATCCTGCCACTGTGCTGGTCTCAAATAATATGCTTGGGGACTGCAGACCCAATGGGTGGCACATTCTGGCCTCTTGCCATTGAAGTAAGGGCTTCCAGGAGGTTGACCTGCCTCTTTTCCTGAAAGGATTTTGCTGAGTAAAAAGGCACCTTTAAAAATAGTGAATTTCCCTTGCAATGCAGGAGTCGTCGAAACCATTGAACATGTATTATATTGTTTATTTTACCATGACTCACAAAGTGAATTGCTACTCCCTTTATTACACAAATATCCAGGGCAATCAGATGACTTCCTTGGTTACTGTCAGATCAATATAGAGGAGTCACTTGTGAAGTCACTAAGTTCTGTGCTGCTGCATGTAAGTCACAAAAGTGATTAGTTATGGACACTCATGATAAAAAATAGACAAGATTTCAGTAGTTTTATCTTATGTGTACTAGCTCATGTAATGTACTCTTTGTTTTAAATACGATATTCTGTATTCTGCATCAAACTGGTCACTGTCCGCAATAAAGTTATCATCACCTTCTATTTATAACGGGGAGAGCAACTGGTCCCATCCAACCCCAGCAAAGCATTCCTTCAATGGCTGATGCTAGTGTTACCTTGCATTTCTTTTTAAATAATGAGCCCTTTGGGGAGGGGAGCATCTTCTTCTTTATTTTTCTTTGAAAACCGCCGTGAAACGTTTGTTGAAAATCGGTCTGTAAATGTTTGTAGTATTAGAGAATAGCAAGCGGGTGAGAGACCGTGCACACACCGCTGTGCCAGCATGCAAAGTAGCTGGCTCGGTAGCTAGCTGGTTGCCCTACCTTGAGCAGGGATAGCTGCTAACTGAGTAAAGTAAGGTATTGTGCCACTGTGCGAAACAGGATGCTGGACTAAATGAGTCTTGGGCCTGATTCAGCAGGGCTGTCCTTATGTTCCAAGTAAAGTTAGCTAACTGCTGAGTAAAGTTAGCTAACTTCTCACTGCCGCCGCCACCAGCACCTGAAGGAAGCAAGCTGCACCTGCCGGGCCCACCTATTCATGCTCCTGCATCACGTGGCTCTGCAACCTGCCACTGAAGCAGAACCTCCCATCCATCCCTGTTGGATGGATGTCAGTAGGAAGGGAAGCTGCTCATGAGAGCAAGATGTTCTGAGCGAACAAAATGTTCCAGCGGGCTCCCCAGAACTTTGGACAACACAACACATGCAAAATAGGTTGTTTGGTCCCCCAAAATAGTCTCTCTTCCTCCTAATGAGAAAAAAAAAGTCAGGTGGTCCCCCAAATAGTTGCATGTCCTCTATAAAAGTCCTTAGTTGGGAATCCTACAACTTCCTTCTACAAACGTCACTGCTGGGCTATGTGTGAATCAATGCACCTGGCTCCCCACTGCAGCCCGAAAGATTAAAGGGCCGATCTTGGGGCCAGAAGAGAAAAATTGGCCAGCTTTGCCAGGGAAGTGACATTGGTTTGGGACCTCTTGCTGCGCTGCTGATACTTCCAGGGACTTTTCACTGGCATTTGCTAGGTACACTGCTTTTGAGACCCTTTTTTGTTGTTGAAGAGTCGACACCGACTTGACGGCACTTCATCCATCCATCCATCCTTCCATTATTTGCTGTGGTGCAGACTTTTATTTGTAAGTTGCCTTGACTATGACTCACCAGAGAAAGGCAGGGTATAAATGCCTATATAAATAAATGTGCATGTGAGACACACCTCTGTTGTGTAAGGCCTAGTTGTTTGTTTTTTTAATCAGTAGCATGTTAAGGAAAAAAAGGTCATTCATTCAATAAGATAAAATGTTTTAAAAGCAAATATATTATTCCATTGCGTGGGACAAAGTTATCTGGAAGAAGCAAAGCCCTTAATAAGGGAGACTTGTTGCTATTTGATCTCCTCAAAATAAATGGTCTTAAAAGGGCTGGAAAGTAGTTATCCTATTTATCTTATTTGGGATCAGCTGCTGCTCCCCTTGCTTAGTGTTTCCCGAGAAATCCCCCTTCCTGTTTTGTTCCCCCCCCCCATTCTCTTCATGTAAAATCATGTTCTCCCCCCCACACACACACCTTCCTGAGGTAAAATTTCCTTAGGAAATCTCCCCATCTCTGACATTTTAAAAAAATCTGTAAAGACACATCTGTTCACCCAGGCTTTTAATTAAACACTGTTTTAATAGTTTTAACATTGTTTTAAAAGACTGTTTTAGAATTCTAATTGTTGTAATGTTTTATCTTTTTGCTGTCACTTATTTTAACCAGTGTTTTAATTTTGTCCTCATTTATTTGCTTTAACTAAAAACAACTTTTCTGTTGTTGTTTTGCTGTAAAGTGCCCAGAGACCTATGTTTGGGGCAATATAAAAATAGGTTCAATCAATCAATCAATCAAATCAAGTCAAATTTCCCTCAGCTTTCCGAAATTGCGGGCAATCGGGGGCCATACCACATTTGAAATGTGGCTATTTTATTACATTATTATTACTATAAATGCAAAATAACAACAACAACACTTTTACTATATTGTTATTATTGTTGTTCTTATGAGCGTTTATATATGGGTGCTTGCTGCTGCTACGAGAGGGCGTCTCCGCTCCTGGAGCAACCCCGCTCTCCTGGGGAGAGCAACCCCGACTGGGAGCCTGAGGGGCGTGGCCGCGGCACTACAGGTAAGGAGGACCCGCCTCCCGCCTGGGCCCGCCCCCTATTATCTTCACACACAGACACACACACCCCGCCGCCACTCAGCGCGCGCTCGAAACCGGCGGCCGTTGGGACGCCTCGCTTTTGCACACCGCTCCCCTCCAACGGTCGCCCGCGCGCTGACGAGTTGTTTACTTCCTCGGCCGCTCCACCCCCACTCCACCTCCCCTCGGCCCTCCCGCCCCGCGATTGGCTGTCCCTTCAGCCAATCGGAGCACCCTGGCAGGTCGTCCAACCTGGTCAGGGGTGTGGGCGTGGGGAGAGGTGAGACGTTTCCCTTTAAAAACGAAGACGGGGGGGGCGGAGGCGGGATGGAAAACATGTCGAGGGGAATGAAAACACCCCAACCTGTCTTACCGCACTGATTGGCCAGCAGATAGGCCCCGCGAGCGCCGATTGGCAAGCCGGCCTGCTGCTCATAGCCATTCCCCGTCCTTTCTCTGTATGCGTGTGCCTTCTCCCACCCACCGCTTTACTCACTCACGCACGTACGGAAGGCTCCCGCCTCGGCCTCGCGTATCTCTTTGTGTGTGAGGTTGTGATTGGACGGCGACCAAGCCCCTCCCCCCCGCTCACCCCCCCTCCTCTCACACACACAGACGACGTCCCGCTCCCCGTCGAGAAGTTTTAATTACCTCCGCGGCGCATTGGTTGAGCCCGCCGCCTGTCCGGCGGAGGGAAGCGCAGAGGGCCCGCCCCTCTAGCCCGGGACGGCCGCGGATTGGGCCACCTGGGCAGCGGCCTTCTCCTCCCATTGGCCGGCGGGCTCCTCCATTCTCAGAACTTTGCTCTTCGCGCACCGCCCCACGCTCCCCCTCCTCCCCGCCCGCAGGGTCACGTGATGTTTTCGCCGTGGTGCCGCCGCGGCTGCCTGTGTGAGTGAGGGAGAGCGAGCCAGGCAGAGGAGGCGGCGGCAGAGAGCGAGGGCTCGGCGCGTCCGGACCGCCCGTCTGTCTGTCTGTCTGCGCGTCGCTCCCTCGTTCGGTCTGGGCTGCGTCTGGAGCCCGTTGGACAGCCCGGCTCCCCCCTACAGAGAAGTCCCGGCAGCGGCGGCGGCGCGGAGAACCCTGCGGCCACTCATGTCCAGCCGGGCCTGGGAGCCGCTTCGCCTGTGAGGGCGGCTTCGGCACCCCCCGCCGGCCCCACGCAGCGCCTCGGACCCTGCTCCGGCAGCCCCTCAAGATGGCGAGCGAGATGCTTGGCCCCAGCGGCGGGGAAGGCGGCTGCCTTGTTTTGGAGGGAAAGGACGAGGCTGCGGGCGGCGCAGGGGGCTCCAGCCAGGGGGCCAGTGCCAGCAAGCTGGGGGCCCCTGCCCTCGCCGAGGAGGACCCGGAGCTGGTGGAGAGCGCCCCCTGCCCGCCCCCTGCTCACCACTTGATGCTCCTGCTGAGGAGGTCCCCTAGCACCTCCCTCTGCCTGGTGCAAGAAGAAGATGCCCTCCTTCCTGGGGGCAGCCCTGCTGCCGCTGCCACCACCACGGCTGCTGGGCGAGGCGGCCCCAGCTCGGTAGGGCGAGGTGGGCCCCCAGGGCCCTCCCCCCGGGGAGCGCCCACCCTACCGGGGAGTACAGCCATGGGGGATGATGTGAAGAAGTGTGGCTACCTAAGGAAGCAGAAGCATGGCCACAAGCGCTACTTTGTGCTGCGGGAGGAGAGTCACCTGGCCCCGGCCAGGCTGGAGTACTATGACAGTGAGAAGAAATTCAAGAGCAGCTTGAGGGCGACGGCGACTGGTGGGAATGTTGCTCTCTGCTGCCCCCCTCCCAAGCGGGTCATCCCCCTCTACCAGTGCTTCACGGTCAGCCGGAGAGCAGATGCCAAGCACAAGCACATCATCGCTCTGTATACCAAGGATGAGTATTTTGCCATGGTTGCCGAGAACGAGGCTGAGCAGGAGAGCTGGTACCAGGCAATCACTGAGCTCATGAGTCAAAGCAAGAGGGGGTTCTTGGAGCAGGACGACCAGGCTGATCAACAACTGGATGACGATGACGAGCATTATGGGGCTGCTCTTCGGCCCGGGACTGTGTTCAAGGAAGTTTGGCAGGTCAATGTAAAGCCCAAGGGACTGGGGCAGACCAAGAATTTGACTGGGGTGTATAGGTTGTGCCTCTCTAGCAAGGCAATCCATCTTGTCAAACTGAATACTGAGGTTCCCTCTGTCCACTTACAGTTAATGAACATCCGCCGATGTGGGCACTCAGAAAACTTCTTTTTCATTGAGGTGGGCAGGTCTGCTTCCATTGGTCCAGGTGAGCTGTGGATGCAAGTTGATGATTCAGTGGTTGCCCAGAACATGCATGAAACCTTTCTAGAAACCATGAAAGCTTTGAAAGCCTTCTCTGAGTTCAGACCTCGCAGCAAGAGCCAGTCTTCTAGTGGCGGTGGTAGCAGCACCAACCCAATTTCCTTCATCACTACCAGAAGGCACCTAGGAAACCTACCACCTAGTCAGACTGGCTTACAGAGAAGATCCAGAACTGAAAGTGTTACTGGGGGGACCCCACCAACCTCCAAGAGTAGTAGTGCTTATCGCTTCAGAACTTCTAGTGAAGGGGAGGGAACAATGACCAGACCTTTTAGGTCAGTGACTGGAAGCCTGATTCATCTGAATACTGCAAGGATGAATTTGGGGCGACAAGAAGGGAGTGGGCGATACGTTAGAGCAGCGTTTAGCTCTTCTTATCACACCAGGTCTGCCTCTCTGCCAGTATCTCATTTCCCTTCCACTACTAGCCCCATCAGTGTTTCTTCAAGTAGTGGCCATGGATCTGCTTCAGATACTCTTGTAAGGCCTTCTAGTTCATCGGTCTGTGGGTCCCCAAGCGATGGTGGCTTTATATCTTCCGATGAATATGGTTCTAGCCCTGGAGACTTCAGGTACTTTCGTGTGAGAAGTAACACCCCAGATTCCTTGGGCAATACACCACCAATCAGAGAGGAAAATTGTTTGAATGAATACATGTCTATGAGCAAACAGCAAATGGATCATAATAGTTCAAGAGATGATTACCGGGAGGCTGAAAAATGTTTCAGAAAAAGAACTTACTCTTTAACTAAACCTGCTTCTGGACCAGCACAGCAGAAAACAACCCAAACTGCAGCTGCTTTAGATGAGTATTCTGCAGGAAGCCACGGACACTTGCCTTGTTCTGAATCGCCAAAATTTAAAGATAACCCTGAACCTGAATATGCAGAGGCTGCTCTTGATTCTGTATGTAATCAAAGCAGGAACAAAGGTAGAGATGATGGATACATGCCAATGATGCCAGGAGTTGCATCCTCTCTTTCAAACAATGATGATTATCTGCCAATGACTCCTAAAAATGTGTCTGTTCCAAAACAGATAAACAGCTCTTGGTCGTCATCTCAGGCTGACTCCAGAGGATATATGATGATGTTTCCTAGGGCTGTCTCTTCACCTGTACGAAGTCCTTTAACTGGATTTAATTCTAGAAGTGGAAATGAAAAATTGGCCAATAATGAATATATGGATATGTCACCTGGAAATTCATCTGCTCCAAAGCCACCCGGTGATTCAAATTATATGCATACCAATACTGGTTCCAAAAATTTTGGCTCATACTTTTCTCTCCCCCGAAGTTTTAAGACTCTGACAGGGCAAAATGGTGAACACAATGAATATGTTCCAATGTCATCACCTGGAAAACTACTATATGGTGAATCTGAGAATGGTAAAAATGTCAGCAATGAAGTTTTGGCCAATGGCCTCTCCAAGACATCTCTTCTAAAAGCTTCAGATGAAGGCCTTTCACAGAACAGGGTTACGAGGCCAACAAGGCTTCCACTAGGTACCAGAGGTAGCAACACTATCCCAAGAATGTATGATCGTACAATTCCACTTGAGCCATCTAGCCCTGGTGAATATATAAATATTGATTTCGGTGAAAAAGCAAGTAATACACCATATTCTTTATCTGCAGAGGGATCACCCTCCTCTCTTGGCTCTAGCAGTGACCATAGGCAGTCGCCACTTTCTGACTACATGAGTGTTGATCTTGATGTTCAGTCACCGAAAGCAGCAAAAGATCTATCCAACTCTTTAACAGATATTTCTATTTATTCAAGTTCGAGTATCCCAAGAAACCCACCTGATGCTGATTATGCCAGACTCTCATTTCGTACGGCTTGTGTGAGCACAGCAAGTGGTAGGATTGATGACTACACTGAGATGACCTTCAACATGGCAGCAACACCACCTGGACCCTTTAGCACAGAAAGCAAAAATGGCGTAAAGATTGATAGTCCTCCTTCCATAGTAAATCGGCTCTGCATTGTTGACCAATATGCGGGTAGCAGTGACTTCTCTGTTCCTAGTCCTGATCCTCCAGTAGTACCTAAAGTTATTCGTGCTGACCCACAAGGAAGGAGGCGGCATAGCTCTGAAACATTTTCTTCTGCTGGCACTGTTACCACCTCCTCCTCCTTCTTTACTGACAGTAGTAAACGGCACAGCTCTGCCTCTTTTGATAATGTGTGGCTGAAACCCGAAGAACACATTTCAGATGGCCATGAAAGCAAGATGTCCAGAGATACTTCAACTGGATTTCAAAATGGCTTAAACTATATAGCTCTTAATTTACGAGAGAATTCTCTAAACTGTGAGGAAAGCCCTAGTACACCGAACTGCCACCTCCCAAATGGTACTTTGAATCTGGAAAGCGGAGTGTATGTAAGCATAGACTTTAGCAGATCTGATGGTTTGAAGTGCAACTCTGCAACAAAAGGTTTGTAGGTTTTTTTTTAAAAAAAACGCCTATACAACTTTAATGCATGCATAATTTCAACACATTGTCTTGGATCACAGGTTTATCAAAATGCTGCAGTTTCCGTTTTGTGCAGGGCTACAGGGCTTTGGCCCTCTAGCTGTTGTTGGCCACAGCTTTCATTATCCCCAGTCACAGTGGCCAAAATTCATGGATGATGTTGGCCTACAGGTGGTGTTGGCCTTGCTTATATAGTGCAGCCACCCAATTAAACGAATGCACTACATTAGGGCTGCACAACTTTTGTCCTCCTGCTGTTGTTGGCCTTGATTGTGCATTGGTTTAATTGGGTGGCTGCACTATATAAGTAATGCTGAACTATTACAGTCCAGATCCAAGAACTTGGTTACAGGTAACTCACTACTCTAAATCTGGATATTTGGCATGATAATTGTATTTGTCAGCTTGCCATTGGGGATACAGTAATTGGGCTATTTATAAAATAGTAGCAATAGTTTGGAAGTAATATTAGCACTTGCACGTGATTACCTACTTTTGGGTCAGTGTCTCAAAGGAAGTATCTAGCCCTGTTTTCCCAGCCAACCTTCTGAAGCTGACTACACTAGGTTTCACGAAAGGACTGGGTTTTGTCCTGATGCATAGTTTCAGTATCTTCAGCAAAAATCTCACCCCTTGGGGAATGAAACCTACTATTCTTACTTCCACAGTCACAATTTCTCTGCTCTCTCCTTTAGTGTAGAGTTCTGTTTACAGCTACATCAAAACTTTATGTTGCTTGATATGAGAGATCCAGAATGATTGGATACATTCTATTAAAATGACAGTTTTATATCACTTTTAAAAACATAAGTAACTGATATGTGTTATCTCAGACTATATCTGCATAACTTTGTCTGGTTTTATACTGGACCAGTTGCCATGGGTTTTCTCCAAAGATTTCTGGGGTCTGAAGTTCTCTGAAGAGATTTCAAAATGTCATGGCATACGACTCCACACTCCCTGCCCCAATTCCAAGGATTTGGGTGGGAGAGTGTTCAGCCATTATAAACTGGCATATGTTTCTTTTGTAGATCCTACTTGGAAGGTGTAAACTGCTTTCTCCTTTGTCTTGCAAGTTAAAAGAATGATTTTGAGAACCGCTAGTTTAGCTTCAGTTGCACAAAGGTGACCTCAACTGATTTCTGATTTCAACTACTACTGATACTATAGCACTAGGCCCACAAGTTTTGAGAAGGTTTTTAGTGTTCTCATGGCCATGAACTTTGTAGAACACTTCTCACTAGCATATTCTATTGTTGTATCTCTTTTAAAAGCTCAACATTTGTATTAAATCCTTTCTCCTAAAACTTAGCCACATGTCTTTGGAAACATAACAGTAGCCCATTTTTCATTTCTGTGCTTTATAGAGGATAAGTGATCATCTGTGCTCCACTGTAAATCTTCTTATTCTAATTACAGTTTGAGTGAAAACAAAATGTTTGGTCCTTATTGATTGTTAGTACTTGCTCACTTTTTGTATAAATACAGTAGTGTTTAAAAACACCCCAAGTACCAATATAAGAGTAATTGGTGTGCTGCTCTTGTCATTTGAAAATAATTATTCCTTTTCTGCATTATACATTGACGTGCAAAAATTTTACTAGACTCTGATAAGCTGGTTGAGGTGCTAAATCAGAACTTTTAGATCCCTGATTCAACCTTAACTCATTCTGAATTTATTCACAGGCTTTAAGGGATTGCATGAGCTCAAGTCCTTTATAGTCTAATTTTGGAAAATATTACATGTAAGATGAGTCAATGTGTAGGCATTGCTTGGGGTTTTGTAATGTATGTGGCTTACTGTTGTACATGTTTTTGGAGCAGGGGTGGGATCTGGCTACATCCAAGTGTAAAATTTAACACAATGTATCAGTACTCAAAAGGTTCTTCTAAACAGTAAATAACAGCAGGCTTGAAATAGTCTCATTAAACAAAGGCTAGTTAAAAGCTGTGAAGAACTGAACTTACATTGCCCTTCTCTGGAGGTTTTAAAATTCAATATGGACTTTGCCCAGTATCATTACAATCGAGCATAAACAAGAAGGGAGAGTGGGATGACTAACTCTGATCCTACTACTAATTTTAAACTTTGAACAATTCCAGTTTTTCAGTGTGTAACAACTCAGATCTAAAGAGGACAATTGCAGTGTTTTAGGGTTTATTGTAATGATGGGTCTTCAACCCTTCAGAACTTCTAAAACATGAAAATGGCAAGAACATTCAGTTGACAACAGTAGCCAAGTCTTGTAGATGTGTAGTGCTGCTAGAATCAGATAGTGACTTCTTGTCTTTTTGTTTAACAGTTATTTATACTTGTAAAATGTGTCTATTAAAGATAGAGAGATTCTGGTTTCCAGCAGTTGCCACAGTCTGACACAGTTAAGTGTGCTTAAGCTCACTGACTGTGTGTAGAATTGTGACCAGCATGTTTATTATTTTCATCTGTCCTATATAGCCAATCAGCATGTCAAAGCCTACTCCCCAGGGTAAAAAAGTATTGATGTATATGAAAATTGTAAGAAACCTGTGAGTGTCTACAAGTCGAAATTCAGAGACTCTCTGTGTACCTCTAGCCTGTGTCTGGACCCAGCAGGAAAGCGCTTCTGCAACAAGCCCTCATGCCCTCTTTCCTGTTTGGAGGTGGAGATCCTCCCACCTCCAAATAGTGATACTGCATTCCCAGAAGTACACCACAATTGTGAGGATGTTCCCCACCCACCCTCTAGCTCCAAGCTGGACAGACAGGCTGGGGCTCTCCTTGTTGCTCTCAGCAGACTGGGGAAGGGGCAAAATGTGTCTCCAAATTTAGAATTGGGGAGTTCTAAAACATGATTTGCAAATGGAATATAGGGTAGAATGTCAAAGTATGAAATGGAGTGTGGAAATATCCCCCCCCCCAATTAAATCTACCTAAATTTCGCAGTGGAGAAATGCTTGACTAACAAGCAGAAGGTTCATAGGAACATAGGTTGCCGGTTCAAATCCCTGCTGGTATGTTTCCCAGACAATAGGAAACATCTGTATCGGGCAGCAGTGATATAGGAAGATGCTGAAAGGCATTATCTCATACTGTGCGGAAGGAGGCAATGGTCAACCCCTCCTGTATTCTACCAAAGACAACCACAGGGCTGTGTGGGTGCCAGGAGTCGAAATCAACTTGACGGCACACTTTACCTTAAAGTAAAGGTAAAGCTGTGCCGTGGAGTAGGTGTTGGACTCCTGGCAACCACAGAGCCCTGCTTAAAACTTCTGCTTAAAACTCTGAAATGTGGCTTCATCTTTAGGTCAGTTGTTGGTTGCTATAGTGCCATTTGTGTTCATAGCATTTTACATAAAGTGAGAAGACAGGTTGCTTTCCTAAAGGCTCCCATTCTAAAAGAGATACAAAAGAGACAAAAGGGAAATGGAAGACAAGTGGGTGCAGAGAAAGACTTGGAGAAAATATGCAGTTTTCATGAACACTTACTTGGGTTTAGTTGTATTGTGGTGTGGGGCTTGGAGAGGTAGAATTGCTGACCCCATTTCCATTCTTGTCATCAGTCTGTATGCCTGCCTTTATTTATTTTATTTTATTTTATTTTATTTTATTTTATTTTATTTTATTTTATTTTATTTTATTTTATTTTATTTTATTTTATTTTATTTTATTTTATTTTATTTTATTTTATATTTATTTATTTATTTATTTATTTATTTATTTATTTATTTATTTATTTATTTATTTATTTATTTATTTATTTATTTATAGGATTGGTGTTCTCACAGCACAATACCAAGTTCCATAAGACTTGTCCAAATAAAACTTGAAAATGCTTGTGCTTACACTTAAAACACTGTAAAGCTGTTAACACAAGAAGCTGTTGAGTTTCTTTATTAGAAGCCGAGGGCCTCACTATTTACAGTGCTTGCAAAAGCCTCCAGTTCCTAACCAGTTTCTCTGCTGCCCCTCCTCCATCCATTTTGTGAATGGGAACAGTTGAAAGATTGCTCCACATGTGATTTCTCTAGCACACATCTGAAGCTTACATGCAAATGAGTATAGCAAAACTGGCTGCATTGTTGAAGAAAAACCCTTTTTGGGATGGTGGGGGCCCAGTAATTTGGATCAGAGAAGAAGAGAGAGTGTTTAATCCTTCTCAGCTGAGGGCCTCACCAAACTGCAGCTACATATTTGAGCAAGGGAAGGGTTAAGCACTCTCTCAGTGCCCTCTGCTGCTTTCCAAATTGCCCCCTCCAAAGTGGGTTTTCTGTTGTATGTATTTTCCTGCAGTGTTTAGTTAGGCCCTTGGGTACAAGCTGAAGTGATTTGGTTTTACTTATGAATCACTGATGCAAGACTTTCAAACACAGCAACTCCTCAGATGTTTTGACTCTTGTCCATATTGCTTTACCCAAACTAATGAGCTTACCAAAACAGTTACGTGGCGAAAGGGAGCTGAGTATATAAAGAAATAGTTAAATTTTTAAGATTTGATTAAGACACTTTACAAATGTAAATTGAGACCATCTGTATGAAACTGGAAGTTAACCCCGTTAATTATGTTACTTAGGATTCTAAAAATAGATGAATACTAAAGGACTGAGGGCTCTTTTTTACAGAGGAAGAAAGAACTGAGGAGAGCAAAGTTCATTGCCCCCAAATGTACTGAAAATATCACAATTAATCCGACACATTCCCTGCCCTTCATAAACATTAATTGTAATTTTTGATGTATCCTATAATGTGTGCCGTTTGGAGATGGGAGGTAATTAGTTGATATCCATATATCAACATAGTCTTGCGAATGGCTTGTAGTCACAGTCTGGTATACAACTGTGTGCGCTTCACCTCACTCATTTGTGATAGTGTCCAGCAATGACAGTATTTGTAAAAAAGTTTGTTCCATTTTGGCATTATCCCGATTACTTGCTCTGGGACAGTTGCATCTCAAGACTCTCTGCAAGCAGTCACTGCCTTGACTTAAATTGCAGTTGTGCCTGAAAACACAAAAGTATTGCTTTGCCTGCAATTTTGAGCTAGTGAAAGAGAACAGATTTATTTCCTAAGAGTGTGGAAATGAATTGATACTTGATTTAAAACAAAACACTGCATATTGGTTTGGAACCAAGATCGCAAAACAGTTTGGGACCAGGGTATTTAGAGGGTCCTTGTGTACAAGATCTTGTCTAGCCACTTAGATCTTCCGTAAAGGCCCTACTCCACATATCATCTCCAACTGCAGTATGGCTGGTGGGTAGATGGGATAGGGCCTTCTCCAGTGTGGTACCCTGGCTCTGGAGTTCCTACCTTTGAAAGGCTTATGTGGCCACCTTCCCTGATGGCATTTTGGTGCTTGATAAGGTCTAAACTATTTGAAATTTGATGATATTCCTTCCTTTTTAATATTGTTGTAGTATTGCCATGGTTAGGATTTTTAAACATTCTTTGTATCATTGTAATTGTAATGTAAGCTACCTTGAGTATTCTTTATAAGTGGAACAGAGAGTAGATATAAATGTGTTAGTACAATGAATAAAGCACGGCTGAAAATCTTTTAACAACAATATTTCTTGTTGGAGGCTTAGCTCAGCTGTTAAACATTTTATAGTGGATTTAATGGTGTTCTGAAGTTCTTCTAGCTAGGATTGTTGTACTTGGGTTCCTTAAACTGATAATGCTGATTGTGTAAAGGCAGGGACCCTGCCAACTTTTTAGTTGATGCTGCTAATCAGTGTTGGAAGGCTTAGCACACTGCTAGCAGAGATGCTGTGTCATGCTTAGTCAACATTCTTTTTTTCTGCTTGAGAACAACACAAACAAATGCTTCTCTACATTAGGACTTCATTGTAACTAGTTAAACAGGCAAGCTACACAACAGATTGCAGTCTTGTAGCGTGATGTATCTGTCTCCTTGAAATGATTAGAATTTTAAGGCCAGCACAACTGAGCACTGGATTGGTGCTTTTATGATGTGAGTTCAACTGAAGATAATAAAAATGTTTAGTTGGCTTATTGCTAGGACACTTGTAGGACAAGAGATCTGAGTGGCTGCAATAGTTCCAGAAAATAGGCCAGAATAAGCAAATAACCAGGTAACTGACTTTAGCAGTATATCTTCTTTCCCAATGATGAACGTAGGCAAGAGCATTCCTCATTGTAAAGCAATATAGCATCATTCATACTTCTATCAGGAAGAATTTATTGTTGACGAGAGAGAGAGTGCGCACGAGAGAGAGTGCACATTTTAGTGGTTAGGAGGTGGACCAGGGCTGCAATTTTACCTTGTATAACTTGTTTAGTTTCCCCAAATCAGGTTTGTTCCCACATCCTTGGTTTTACTTCTGGTATGAAAGCCAGGTTTGGTTTGCTGAACTGAAAGATTTCAAAAGTTTGAGATCTGTAACCAAAATGAATCAACTGAGTTTACTTTAAGGTGGGAGATAACTTAAAGAATTGCAAAATCTTTATGGTGTCGGGGGGCGGGGAGGAAGGAGGAGAGAGGAAGGATACATCTTCACTTCTGTTTGTCCTAAAACTGTGTGACTCATCCTTAAGTGGTCTATATGACCCAGAGAGCCGCCTTCTTGGCCCACCCTGCAAATTGCTGTTTGTTTTTAACTTTGGTCACGTGTAGCTTTGTTAGGCCTCTTAAAAGCGGCCTAATGATCACCTTCATATTATACATGTTGAAACAAATGTTTTGGTTTTGAGGATCAAAATGCCATTTGCTGGGTTGAAGGTGATGGCAGATGCTCACATTATTGGACTGTGACTATCACTGGGCAGTGATTAAGGTTACCAGTTTCTTTCTAGTAGGGCTTCTGTGCAACTTTATCTAAAACAGTTGGGCGTTGCTTTTATGGGCCTCTGCAGAGGTTCGAACCAGCCCCCAGTTCAAAGTTCGACGGAGGGGGAGTGCCTCTCTAAGGGCGGTGGAGGGTGCATACACCCCTCCCACTGCTCTCCCCCACCGGAGCTGTTTGTTCCTAAAAACCTTAGGGGCAGCAAATGGCACGAGGAGTGAGTACACCCTCCCCCGCCCTTAAAGAGGCACCCTCGTCACCTTTGGACCACTGAAGCACGGTTCCGTGCACATCTCTATTGGGTGACAAGAAGAAATTCAGCTATAACTCCACACTGGGGAAAGTTTCACCTGTTTTTTTTGCTTGTTGGATAAAGGGACAGGAGCCCTTCTAGAATAAATTCTAACAACTTAGTGCTGCTGCATTTCAAATGAGGATTAGTAGTTGCCTTCCTGTCTCACCTCTGACCCACATCCAGATCTAATCAACAATTGTGTGTGCACACCAAAAAACCTAAACTAGGGGCAGCTGTCCTGTGGGCAAACAGGGAGAGGCAATATTGGTATTTAGCCACTACAGTGGTTATAGGGTTATACAAATGAGGTTGGGGGAGACAGCCCCATATCAATTTTAAGTCTTGAGGATTAAGCATAGTGAGGAATTCTCTCTCATGTGAGAGACAAGGCACTGGAAGTTTATAAGAGGCCTTTTAAAAGGGTGTATGCATGGAAGGATAGTTTAAGATCCAAAGGCCTCTCCAGGAATTAGATAATCCAGGAATTAAGTAATCCAGCGATTACCTAGGCAGAGCAGAGGGCAGGGGTCAAGAAGCATTGGCTCAGTTCACTAGTCAGACAAAATAGTTCACTTACCAGATGGTTCCTCAAGCTATACTGGTACATTACTCTTCACGCCTTTTTTCATGCATCAGGCATTTTTAACTCACCATAGACGAGTAGACTAGTTGATTTCTTGAGCCCTGGCGGCAGGGTCTGTCTGTCTTCTCTGTAATGTTCTCCCCTTTGTGTAACACTTTTTTGCACATACGTTTCACCCTGATGTACTGTTTTCCTAAACTAGCACCCTTCTTCCTGACACATTAGCTTTCAACAGATAGGACATCATTATTCTCTGGTAACTTTCAGACATGATCTCCACTTGCAGGAAAAGGTGTCCCAAGAGGATATTTCTTAACATAACTTTGAGTTTTTGGTGAACATGAGAGAGAGAAAGAAATGTGCATTACTGTAATGGTGGAGAAGGAACAAGCCCAGGGGGGTGAACTTCTTGGCCCCACTGAAGCCACAGAGTTCAATTAGAAGTGCAGAGTGTCAGTTTTTAAACAAATTTAATGAGTAACTTAAGGGAAACCTAAAGACAAAGCTTTGTGTACTCTGCCATCCTGGGAAGTGCAGAAAAGATGCAAATTTTTCAAAAAGACCCAAGGCACATGGTTTCTAGTCCTAATAGTATCAAATATCCTAGAGGGGTCTTGGTACATTTTCCTGAGTGTGAGCAGATGTCTTTTACAGTAGAATCTACTTTTCCTAGTGCTGATTTTGGATAGCTTAGGATATGAGCCACATACAGATAGCCCTGACTAAAGCTTGAAAGCTTCCCAAGCTTAAGGAGAATTGAGTGTCCAAGTTCGGAGCCATAGATGTCTATTGTAAAACTTCACTCTTCCACCCACTCCCACCCCACCCCCACCCTGGCATGCTGAATGTTCAGCCTGCCTATCATTAATTTGGGGTGGTCCATCACGGAGTCTTTATCTGTCTTCTGCTTTTAACCCTTCCCAAAGCCCCTGTTTGTTTTCCTGTTCTAGGCCCCCACAGTAACCACTGAGCTTCTTATTCTCCCTATAACTGCTGAAGGGCCCACTGAGCTCAGTGCCGAGCATCTCCTGCACTCTGTCTTCTCTTGCATCTTTCAACAATTGCAGCACTCCCTTCTTCCCCTGCTGCTTCAGTTCAGCTGCTACTAGAAACTTTGACCTAGCGAATTTCTTCCTCTTAGCTGAACTCAAAGTCCTTCATGGATATTGCAAACCAGGCTGTTTTGAATGTTGTTTGGCTGAATTCTTGCTTAGGAAAAGAGGCAGTTTTCAGTATATTCATGTTCATGAAGATGGTCCTGACTTTCTCCTGAGTTCTAGTACAAATTAAGTCACCAAGGGGGGAAATGTTAGTTGCTCAACATGGCTGTTCAGCTGTGTGGTATACATGCCTCAGTTATGATATAAAAATTTCAAAATTGGGATGAAAATGTTGTTGGGCTAAGAATTGAGTTTTGAATGCCACACTGGGAATGATCTGATGGTCTTCTACCATTATATAGTCTTCCTGCAAGTGGGTGTGCGGAGAGGATGTGATGGGGATTAGATCATGCCCATTATATTTATAAAAGAATATGCAAGTACATGTGTTAGACCCATGAGAAATCTTCTTTCCTAAGAGATGAGAAACAAAGTAGTTTCTGTGAATGCTTGTTGATGGAATATTTGGCAATTGGCATGTTGTGGTGTGTTCCTGAGATGCTATTCCCATGAGATGCTTTACAATTTTTCATTCATTCTTGCAACCCCCTCCTTGCCATTACAACCCAAGAGCTGCAGTTTAGAGAGATTTGTCGAAATCTTGTTCATGTTTTGTATTTCGAACTGGATGGTGGATATCAAAGTAGAAGCAAATTCAGGTGCTTTTACTCTTCTAAAGTGTCTTCTCTTAAGAGTACTCTAGCCCAGCGACCAGAAAATGATCAGGCATCCAGACCCATGTTTCACAGATACACTGGATTTGTGGTTGGGAGAGTGACAGATAAGGAAAGAGTCAAAGGCCTGCTACTTCTTCACTAGAAATGGTGCCTTGCAGTGTCTTGGAGAAGCATTGGATGGATTTTGAAACACATAGTGGAGGAATGTGTTGCCACCAGTGTTCCCTCTAAGGCATGCGTGCACGCTCACATGTTTTTGGTGTGCACTTAGTTAATTTGAGATCCCGCTCAGGTTGAATCAGGAAGGCCCCACTCTGATTGCATGTGTGCATACACTGCCTTGATACTTCTGCCCAGAACAAAACTCATGCTGCACATAGATGAAAAACATTAGAGAACACTGGTTGCCACTCTCAAACAAGCTGTTGAGTGCATGGTTATGAAGGGATCTGAATTCCGTTTCCCTAGATCTGAGGCTGTGCGTTCATATTTTGTTCACTAGACTACATTAGCATCAGGAAAATTGCTTCAGTAGGACTATTGTTGTTGCATCATTTTGACATCAGTGTTAAACTATGATTGACTGAAGTAGATATAAGCAAGCTAGGTCTTGTGTACACAGGGAGGGGTTATAGCTCCAATGGAACATTGCTGATGGTATTGCACAAATATTTTCATATGAAATGCATTTATCTGCTGCCTCTACAAACTATTGGACTCAGTTAGATACCAGAATGGAGACTTGGATTTAATAGTTGAACTGTGGAGCAGCCGCCTTGCCTTGACTATTGGCATGGTTGCTTCTAGATTACTACCATTTCAGCACCCGCCATCATGCTTACAGTGTTTGTGTCTTCAGATGAAAGCCTGTAATCGTGAGCGACATGCCAGGGGACTGAGTGAGTGATGTTTCAGGGTGGGACTTTTGGCAAGCTTTTGGAAACTGTACGCAAGTACAGCCTCTGTAGAATAATGACTGAATAAGGCATCTATATTGGCTATCTTGGAGACAATTGGTGTCTGAGCTAGCTTTAGGCTGCACCATTGACTAGGGGCACTTTTCACCAAACTCGAATGCTGTTGATGACCATTGGTGCTTCTGGGTGACCAGGGCCAGACAGCTGTCCTCTACCTGAGGAGATTCCTTGAGCACATTGGAGTTTCTCGTTGTAGATCTTTGGTCTGTACTGACAGAGCTGATCTTGATCAATAAAGCCCTAACAGGCTTGGGTCCCATCTACGTGGGGTATTGCCTACACCTACATGTCCCATCACTGTCTCCATAAACGAGAACACTTGCTTGCAGTCCTATTGTGCCCTCCCCTTCACGAGGAATGAGCCCCTGTGAATCCTGTGGAAGCACTGCAAGGTATTTGCGTTGGGGGCTGGCATCTAGAGTCCAGGGTTACGCGGTTATAGGGAGAATAAGTGACTGGGGCTTGGATTTTATCTGTGTTATCAGTGTGTGTACAGGTTTGTGTATGTATTTGTGAATGTACTGTCGCTCCCCTCGAGTCTTAAGGCAGATTTCGCAGTTGACAGAAGCCTCTGCGTGTGGAGCTGCTATGACTGGGCTGCAGACAGACTGCTGTGCATGAAGCCCTTCTCCGTGTCAAGCACAGTCCCAAGGTGTTTGCGTGCGGGGGCAGCTGCCAGTTGTGCACTAGTAGAAATGCATGTGGGTATTGCTGAGCCTGGGCAGTGTGGGGGTACTTGTGGCCTACGTTGACCACAGAGCAGGGATGTATGTGGCTTTTTCTGCCTAATGAACTGTTGTAAGTCTACCTGGATGTCTTTTGAGTCAAAAATGGGGTATGATGTTTTTAAAATAAAGTAAACTTAAATACCTGGTGTGTAGGGGACATATGTCCTCTGGAAAATGGCAGTGTAGTGTCCCCCCCCCCCCCACTTTGTGTGCATCACCTCTGAGTAAATTCTGAGGAGTAAATTCAGTTATTTGAGGAAAGGTAAAGGGGGGCACTCAGTGGGACCATTGGGATAGGAATTAAACTTGCTCCCTTCCTTGAGTGTCTATAGCCACTGAAAATTAATCTGTCTGGCATCTGTCCTGGGTTTTCCTTTTTGGTAGTGTTGGGAGAATGAGTGAGTGTTGAGAACTGGTTTTTAGAGATTGATTTTAATTATTGTGTTAACTGAGGACTAGTAGGTGCCATATTTAGCCGCCTAATGGCGCAGTGTGAAAATGACATGACTAGCAAGCCAGAGGTTGCTGGTTCGAATCCCCGCTGGTATGTTTCTCAAACTATGGGAAATGCCTATATCGGGCAGCAACGATATAGGAAGATGCTGACAGGCATCATTTCGTACTGGCAATGGTAAGCCCCTTCTGTATTCTTCTAAAGACAATCACAGGGCTCTGTGGTCGCCAGGGGTTGACATTGACTTGACGGCACATTTTATCTTTATCTTTACCTACCTTATTTGGAGTGTGATTTCCCCAACCAGTAGAGTGAGAAGCTGAATTCCTTGGCAGGGAACTTGCATGCCTTTTCTTTGTCTCCCTTTTGGGTTAGACTCCAGTTCTGCTGTCTGGTTCAGGGTCCAAAAGAAAAGAATTCATTTGCTCTGCTATCCTTTGGAGTTAATGGCTGTTGTTAGAGCTCTGTGAGGAAGTATTATGGACAGGAGGGATCTGGCAGTTACATTGATGTCAGGTGATGCTCATTTTGAATATTAAGCAGGTTAATAGGAAAAGAAGGGGAAGGGAGGAAAAACACATTGCATTCCTTCCCATGCAATTTTAACTGCCCTCTTCCTGATCTGTTTAACTGCGGAGAGGTAGTGCCATTCCTGGCATGTTAAAAAGAAGCACCTTTCAAGGTGTAAAGGAGCAATAGTTCCTAAGTTTTTTAGAAGCCATTTTTAGCTTTATATTTGCATTTCACACTCAAGGGTACAAAGCAGTCTTTAAAGCATATGCAGAAAACAGTATCAGAGCCAACTTAAGTGAAACAATATTTGACAGGTTAAGTACAGAGATAATTTTGCTTTGGTGTAAATCGAAAGAATATTATCAGGGGTTTTACAGTTCTGTGCTAGTTCTTCCTTCTCTTACCCATATTGAAATTTTTTTGGCTTTGTGGGGTACAGTTTTCATAGCTGAGTTAACAAAGGATCAAATTGAAGAAGTGGGCAGACAGTGCTAATGATACTGTTTGGGGCAAATATACAAATTGGCTCACTTTATGAAGCTCTGCCTGATTTGGGGGTGAGTTATTGTTTGCCATATGGGTTGATTTCACAGTGGCCTCCACGTGGCAGCCTTGGACTATTTCATCTTTTAACTTTTGTTACAACTTTCATATGACCACTTGGTTTTTCTGTTGTCTTGCTGTAGAGCAGGGGTTCTCAAGCTTGGATCACCAAATGCTATTGGACTACAACTCCCATCGTCCCCAGTTACTGTGGAAACTCATTGTAGGAAATTTAGGACTGACAAAAGGAAGTAGTTTTTCATACAGCACACAATTTACCTATGGAGTCTTCTGCCACAGAATGTGGCGATGGCCACCAGCTTGGATGGCTTAAGTGGGGCTTAGACAAATGCATGGAGGGCAGGTCTATTAGTGGTGACTAGTCTTGATGACTGTAGGCTACCTCCAAGCTCAGAGACGGAATGCCTCTGGATACCAGTTAGTTGCCCGGGAGCAACAGCAGGAGCAAGGGCATGCCTGTGGGCTTCCCAGAGGCCCCTGGTGGGCCACTGTGTGAAACATGGTGCTGGACTAGATGGGCCTTGGGCCTAATCCAGCAGGGCTTTTCTTAAATTATGACCCAAATTTGAGTGGTCAGGGTTGTCTGAATTCCTATCAGGTTTGTTCAGTGGCCCAAGTGGATCTGTTTTTTTAAGACTTCAGTGTACAATTAATGTTCTCCTGATTGTATTTAAACCTTGACAGGGATGTTGCCACACAGCATTGGGGGGACCAGGACACTGAGCTATGATGTAAACAATATAGGACACAGCAGATCTAGACTGTATCTTCTGGGTGCTTCATAACAACCCACCTAATACCAGTTTCATGGACTGCACAAATGGAGTGGGTGTTGAGTGTGCTCTTAGCTTTTCATGCCTTTCATGTGTTGTATATGGCCCAGGCTCTGTGGGTTTGATAGTGATATGTCTGTTTGTAAGAAGAAATGAACATAAAGATTTGTACGTGCATTGATTAATCCCTTAAGAATGTCCTGGCAATTTTCACAGATGTCACATGCGCTCTACAAGCCATGTACAATAAGCCAAACTGGTCTCTTTCTGTTTTGCTTGCACTAAAATATTTTTGTTCTTCCCCTAGACTGATGGCATTACCATGGAAACCATTGTGAGAAGAGCAGGGTTCCCAGCTGGTATCTCCATAACTGTGTGGTGCTTTTGGAAGCAGAGCCCATCTCCAGTCAACTCTGTTCACTTCCACCAACACAGACATGGACATGCATCATTGGAATGACTTTTCATTGAGTGGCTGTTGAGTCTACAGTTGTGCTAATCTGAATGAACATTTGTCATAGATGAGCCTTGATGACGAAGGTCCCCCCTCCCCCCCCCCCGGCATCTCTGTCTGGGAGACAATGTGAATGCTGGAGTGGAATGACAACTTTCCATGCTAATTCTCCCCTTTCCCCATCAATTTCTGTTTTGAGAAGTCAAAGTTGGTGTCTGAGAATCTGCCTAATATGGTTTTTGCTTTTCTAGTACTTGAAGTGATAGCTTAAATGTTATAAATGGCTTAGAATTCTTTGGGCAGTTCAACAACCCATTTTGAGGGGTTGGGAAGAACAGGCGGAGGCTGGGATTCTGTGATCCTAGGCATACATTCACAAGTCCTCATTGAAATCTATGGGTAATTTTTTTTTAAGTACTAGAGCCTGCAGCTAATGATTTGGATGGTAAATTCCAGCTTGTACAACCTTCTCCATCCCTGCTAGCTACAAAGCAATGAGAGATTTTCTCTCTCCTGTGTATCTCTTACTCCCCACCCTGGCCTGGTCTCTTTCTCTCACATGGACCTCAAGAGAGTCTTACTCATTTACTGTTGCCTACTTTGCACTCTGGGGGTGGGGAACACCCCCACTCCTCTCTTCACCCACCCCAGCAGTCACATCTGTCTTGGCAAAGAAGCTGTTTGTTTGCTCTGGAAGCAACCACTTTGCCAGAACGCAAACTGCTTCTTTGCAAAGATACCTCTGACTGTTGAGGACCTAGGTTGTTTGTTGAGGGGTGGAGGGGAGTCTGCTGTGTTGTTTTCCCTCCTGGAGATAACATGAGAAGTCAAAGGTCATTATCCTGTGCATAAATACATAGGAGTAAGCAGAACTGTGCTAAGTAGGATTTGCTTCCATGCAAACATGCGTTGGATTGGGCTGTAACTAAGATACACAGACGTACACTCTCTCACACACATACTGTCTAGCTCCTTCTCCTAGGTTGATGCATGTGCTGTTCATGGCGAGGCTTCACAGCCGCATGTGCAATACACTATAGAGGGGAGAGAAGTGGTACTTAAGTGAGATCTCTCTTCTTTTGTTCTGTTTAATTTTACTTTATGGTACAAGAGGTTTGTGGAACCTGTAACTTTTTTAAAAAACTATTTCTACGTCCTCTTTAAATTGAAGATTATTGCTGGAAATATCTTTGAATGTAAAGGTAGAACTGAAGATTGGTTGTATCTGATTATAGATGAATTTTCTCTTACATCTCCCTGTATAGTTATTTCTGTTTAATTATAAATTTTGGTTAAGAAGAGTTGACTTTTTAAAAGCAAGTTCAAATGGTAAAACGGCAGACTCTGCAATTGTATATTACCCCTGCATTACAATGTTGATGTGCTGTAGAGCTTACCTAGAGAATATTCCTTAATCTTAAACTTTGGTAAAAGTTCCCTTTTTTTTATTTGAAGCCACTCTTTTTCAAAAATTAGGGAAAGAAAACCCCATACCCGGAATTAATACTGTCTTTTTACAATGCCTAATGTGGGGAATGAAATATGTTTTCTTACTAGGGGTATTGTTCAAAACTGTAGCCAGAAGTCAGGTGCCTCGCTTGGTAGGCTTATGTCATTAAAGAGCATGACGCTAGTTGTTGGTACATATAGTGTATACTAATAATTAGAAGCACTGATAACTGAAAGGGTTGAAAATGGTACGCAAATCCTCAGGCACCATACAGCTGGTATTCCTCTCCATTATATATTGTACGAGTACTGAGTAAGGGTTGCCTCACCTTTTTGACATCTGACCTTTTCAAAGTACTAGTCCAGTTTGTATAACAAACTAGACCCTGCTGTCAGTTTTGATGTTCATTACTGTGTACTGAAATCTATTTTTGGTTAGTCTTAATGTACATGTCACAAAATTATATAGCTAACTTTTGGCAAAATGTAGTTGGTATCCATGAATGGATGCGGTGCCCAGTAATCAGAAGGAAAAAATATGCTGCAGAGTTTAAAAAGCACAGATGACTTCCTGAATCTAGAAAAGCAAGGTTTTCAAGAGTACAGTTAACCAGTTGCTGCTAAACATATTTTAACTTTTAAAACATGACCACTTTTCTAGACCACAATACTGTCTTGCCATGTATGTTTTGTTTGGACTCTGTAAATTAACCATGCAATAGGTACTGCCTTTGAAGGGGTGGGGTGGGGGAGCTTTACATCTTCTTATTTTTTAAAGAAATGAAACTTGGGTGATAGTTTAAAAGATGAATTGTGAAAAAAAAGGTTAACAAATGTTACATTCTTTATATATTCGATCCTGAGGCTGCCATGGTACAATATACAGCACTGATTTTACAAATGCTGAATTAAATAAGCAAATGGGTAACCTCAACTCTACCGGTACAAATACTAACAGGTACAGCATAATAAAATATGCAATCTTTTTTGTCTTGGTTTACAGCAACTAATTTATTCAGTATTGTGCTGGAAGACCATTTTCCAACTATGTCAAACATATCACTACGTGGACAAACCTTCCAGCCACCCATTTATGCTGCTGTATAGTACAGAAAAACCAATGATGGAACAATGTTTGTCCTGTAAATTTAATTTGATATTGGACAGTTCTTGTCTGTACAAACTAAAACATATATGGTTGAAACTGTTCATTATATTTGCGATTTCTGCTTCACTGATCTGTTTAAAAGTTTGAGCTGATTGATTCGGCTGTGTCTTCCATTGTAAATATTGTTACATTGTTTTTCATGGTAAAAATGCAGCACATTTGCAGTTTTGGGAGACTGGCTTGAAGCTCTGTATAGTGTTTATATTTATCTGAATTGGCTTTCCATAGAGCTACTTGCAGTAAATGTGTTCATGGTAGTATTGTGTAGCTGAGTCTTTCTTTAAAATTGCTTGCTAAAGCAGTGCCCTTAAAAAAAAATTTTTTTTTACACTTTCCCCTTAACATTAAGTGGATTTAGGTTTGAGTTTGCTCTGCATGCAACACATGCTCCTAAGAGCCCTTCAGCCAAAAACCATTATGGCTTATTATAAATGCTGCAGGAATACTTAGGGTGGCTTAAAGCATTCATGAGCTGATCACGTTGATCAATTCATTGTAGTAGATTTTTGGTTTTCAGTTAAGTATGTGAAAGACCATTTGTTGCTGATTATGGTCTTGTAAGCCCTTTACGCATATCATTTCCTTTGTTCACAGTGTGGGGACTCCAGGGACTCCTGAGTCTTAGTGGTGGCCAGTTCTCCAGTCTCAACTTGAACTTCAGGGAATACAGCAGTTGCCGTGACTAAAATTCTGGAGTCGCTTATACACAACTTTCATTACACTCAAAAATAGGCCACTCTTATGAGTGAAGGCGTGTGGCCTAATGGGCTTCCAGCCATATCCTGTGGAGGAGTTAGGCACATCTGAAGTCCCTTTTAAAAGAGATGTAATTCTGACATAGCATCATTGAAATCAATGAGAGTTGTTAGTGGCATTGATTTAAATGGTGTTTAGATCTCTTTCTTTGTATACAATCCTGTGTGTTTAGTCCAGCCCAACTCAACAGGAGATCAGATTGTTTATAAGAACTGGATGGTACAAGGTCTCCTAATTAGTGTGGTTTTTATTTACGTGCTACATTATTTAACACATTTTTATACTGCCCCATCTGTAAGTCCCTGGGCAGTTCACATGGCTCTCAATTCTTTGATTTTTCAGATGAGAACAGAGGGGAAGATTCTCTGCAAAATAGGAATGACGAGTGTTGAGACAGGATGGGGAGAACATTTAATCTCTTCCCTTTGTAAACTACCTTTAAATATCTGCAGTAGGCAGTGTCCCTTTACTGTGGGACACGGAAGTCATATCTGTTGAACAATCTGCTTTGGGCGGGTTGAGTGGAGGCAGTTCTCAATTTTAAATTATAAATGCTAGGAAAATCCAAACCTACATTTTGCATGTATCAAACATGAGTTCCTTGTAAGATAGAAGAAGAAGAAAATCATCCGTATTGCTTATATTCATAAAGCTGGAGATTAGTTTTAGGACCAGAGTCAATTCAAGCCAAATTTGATAGTCCGTATTAGAGGGCAGAGCATGTAATCCCCATATGCAAAGCCCCCTTGTTAGCAAAGAGTCGACTAATTTATTTATTTACTTTTTATATCCAGCTCTTCCTCCAACCGTGTGAAGTAGGTTAGGCTGAGAGAAGTGACTGGCCCAGAGTCACCCAGCAAGTCTCATGGCTGAATGGGGATTTGAACTTGGGTCTCCCTGGTCCTAGTCCAGCACTCTAGCCACTACATCACGCTGGCTCTTCAAGTCTCCCAAGTTTCGTACAGAGTATAGAAAGCCAATTTTTAATAAATGATCATTTTATTTTCAAGCCAAGAGCTTGATTTTTAGGCTCAGATGAAATACAACACAGTCCTATTATTATTATTTATTTTATTATGAAAGAATATTCTCTGCTGCTCAGGCAGGCCCCCTCTACTCTTTTCTCTAAAGATTAAATCGTAACCAATCTCCAGAAGAAAGCCGTTTCTTCTCAGTGTTTTGGATGAAGCAGCTTGCTGGGACCAGCTCTGGCTCCCCTTTCCGTGGGCCTCATGTTATAGCAAGCAGCATATGTTAAGAAGAAAAGAAAACAGCTCTCCCCGTCCATGGCAGAAAGTCATACCAGCAGTAAATAAACAAGAGACATTATCCAAACACGGTCAGGGCTGTTGCAACATTTTTTTTTTAAACCCCAAATAACTGCTAAAGAGGCCTCTACTGTGAAAGGGCTTATTGGGCCTGAACTATGGTAAACGCTTACGTCTGTAGCTTGGCTTGCAGTGAAACAGCTCTGACTGGGCAGTAGGCAAAACCGTCAACGCTACACCACCCACAAGGCCCGTTGACTCGCAGGGCTGATCAACAACTCTCTCAGCTGCAGGGCACTTAAGCCACTCACCAGTTGGGAAACTCTCTTTTAAAATTCACCCTGGGAAAAAGTGGCAGAGATTGAATTTAGCTGCTAAGGTGGGGGAGAAGATAGAGGTGAAGTCCTCTAAATGCTGGGTGGTTTTAAACTTGGGGTTCCCCAGCAATTGTTCTCACACATTCTGCAGAGGTTTCTCAGTCAGAAGATCCGTCATCGTTGATATGTTTCCCTGAACGGCAGCTTGCCCAGTGCCCCATGTTTTCTTCAGTAATATGCAGCTGTAGGAGAGTGTTGGGTTTATTCTGCGTCGTTCTCTTACTTTGTTCAGGAAGATGTTTAAAGATGTCTGGCCAGCAGTGACCTGCTGCTGGTCTAATTGGAGAACATCTGATGATAAGGGGACAATCCTGATTTTCTCTCTCCTAGCATTACTGTAGGGAGCAGAAATGCTTTTTTCATTTCTTTGTAATGTAGATTTCCTTGTTTAAAAACAGGCTAGTGTAGTAGCTGCTTTACTTCCGATCAGAGAAAACCAAGACATACGTTTTTAGTACCTGCTCCTGGTAAATCACCGTCTGTTTGAGCATTGGGAGACAATAGGGATGTCTTTTAAAAGAGAACTAGCTTAACCCATGCAGAGCATCTGCGCGCGTTAGTACTGGATTGCTCCCTGCAGCCCCCCTCACCTCAGATCTCTCCGCCCTCACCTGAGCTGCACTCATGCTCCTCCTCCATCCTGTTGCTCTGCCCCTCTCACCCTCTTGGTCGCAGCTGCAGCATTGCTGCATCCCATCCCCAGATATAGTGAGGGAAATAAGTATTTGATCCCCTGCTGATTTTGTCCGTTTGCCCTCTGACACAGAAATGACCAGGCTATAATTGGAATGGTAGGTTTATTGTAGCTGTGAGAGACAGAATAACAACAAACAAACCCTCAAAAGCCCAGTGCCCAAAAGTCAGCGATGGATTTGCATTGTAGTGAGGGAAATAAGTATTCGATCCCCTATCAACCAGCAAGGTTTCAGGCTCCCAGGTGTCTTTTCACTATATGCAGGTAACGAGCTGAGATGAGGAACACCCTCTGTAAGGGAGTGCTCCTAATCCCAGCTTGTTACAGTACCTGTATAAAAGTTACCTGTCCATAGAAGCAAGCAATCACTCAGCTTTCAAACTCACCACCATGCCCAAGACCAAAGAGCTGTCGAAGGATGTCAGGGACAAGGTTGTAGACCTGCACAAGGCTGGACTGGGCTACAAGACTATCGCCAAGCAGCTTGGTGAGAAGGTGACTACAGTTGGCACGATAACTCACAAATGGAAGAAACACAAAATAACTGTCAATCTCCCTCGGTCTGGGGCTCCATGCAAGATCTCACCTCGTGGAGTTGCAATGATCATGAGAACGGTGACAAAGCAGCCCAGAACTACATGGGGGGAACTTGTCAGTGATCTCAGGGCAGCTGGAACCATAGTCACCAAGAAAACAATTGGTAACACACTACGCCGTGAAGGACTGAAATCTTGCAGTGCCCGCAAGGTCCCCCTGCTCAAGGCAGCACATGTACAGGCCCGTCTGCAGTTTGCCAATGCACATCTGAATGATCCAGAGGAGAACTGGGCGAAAGTGTTGTGGTCAGATGAGACCAAAATCGAGTTCTTTGGCATCAACTCAACTCACCATGTGTGGAGGAGGAGGAATGCTGCCTATGAGCCCAAGAACACCATCCCCACCGTCAAACATGGAGGTGGACACATTATGCTTTGGGGGTGTTTTTCTGCTAAGGGGACAGGGCACCTTCACCGCATCGAAGGGACAATGGACGGGACCATGTACCGTCAGATCTTGGGTGAGCACCTCCTTCCCTCAGCCAGGGCATTGAGAATGGGTCGTGGATGGGTATTCCAGCATGACAATGACCCAAAACACACAGCCAAGGCAACAAAGGAGTGGCTCAAGAAGAAGCACATGAAGGTCCTGGAGTGGCCCAGCCAGTCTCCAGACCTTAATCCCATAGAAAATCTGTGGAGGGAGCTGAAGGTTCGGGTTGCCAAACATCAGCCTCGAAACCTTTCTGACTTGGAGAGGATCTGCAAAGAGGAGTGGGACAACATCCCTCCTGGGTTGTGTGCAAACCTGGTGGCCAACTACAAGAAATGTCTGACCTCTGTGATTGCCAGCAAGGGTTTTGCCACCAAGTACTAAGACAACTTTTGTGAAGGGATCGAATACTTATTTCCCTCACTACAATGCAAATCCATCACTGACTTTTGGGCACTGGGCTTTTGAGGGTTTGTTTGTTGTTGTTCTGTCTCTCACAGCTACAATAAACCTACCATTCCAATTATAGCCTGGTCATTTCTGTGTCAGAGGGCAAACGGACAAAATCGGCAGGGGGTCAAAGACTTATTTCCCTCACTGTACCTCCCCGCCCTCACCCAAGCCCCACTCCTGCTCCTCCCCACAGAAGCAGCAGCAGTGGTTGACCGGGCCTTTCCACCACTGCCATGGCCACTCATTCCCCTCAGACCACTGACAGACCCAGGCCTGTCCTTTGCCTGCCTCTGTCTCCCCGCACCAATGGCCTTGATAGCCCCAAACAGCAGCAGAGATTGGGCTCGTCATTGCTGCCAATAGGTGCCGCCATGGCTGCTCATTCCCCTCCAGCCGCTGACAGGCTCAGGCCTGTCCCTCACCCTTCCTTCTTTCTCTTTCTGCCTCCCTTCTCTTTCTCTCTCCTCCACTCATGCTTCCCCTCTGCCTTTCTGAGTTAACAGATCTTATTCATCTTGTTGCCTCATTTAATTCATACAACGGCAGCTGCCTTCTCCTGAAGGGGCTCTTTCCTCCCTCACGACCCCTCTCTTCACAGACCCCCTGCCCACTATCCTTAACAGTTGCATTCCAACTAACTTGAACTATCACAGGCTCCTCTTCCCTATCTGCATATGGAATCCTCACTGGCCAATCACCACGGTGCTTCTGCTCGCAAACTCTTGTGAGAGCTGCCACTCACGGGATTAGCCACAGGTATGCCTTAGACAATTATATAGATAGATAGATGGTTAGCATGCATACATACACTCTAGGGAACTTCCAGAGAGGTAGCGATGTTAAAAGTCTGCTGCACCAAAGAGCAGAGCTTTGTGGCACCTTAAAAACAAAGAAATAAGAGCATGGAATCTGTGTTATACCGAGGTCCGTCTAGTTCAGTATTGAGCCTTGCAAGCAGCAGCTCTCCAAGGTTCTAGGCAGGAGTCTCTCTTAGACCCACCTGGAACTCTTTCACACAGAGCCTTTAGTTTGCATCCCCTCTGGAATTAAGAGTGTGCATTCACATATTAGCTAGATTTACCCCAAAGTCCCTGCGAGCTATCTGGGAGCCCTGCACAAACGATTTGTGTTTTCCTTTGTGGATTTGTGTGTAGCCTGATTTATACTTGGGGTAAAAAAAATCCATTTTGTGCACCATTTTATTATTATTATTATTATTATTATTGCAACTTCAGAGCTGCAGTAAAGCCTGCAGTCTGAAAATACTTCAGGAGATGCCACCAGGGATTGAACCTGGGACCTTTTACCTGCAAAGCTGCTGCTTTTCCATTGAGCTATGGCTGCACGTCTCGCACTTCATGACCATTCTACCCAAATGTTAACATTTTTTCATCCATATCTTTGTATATGTGTATGTATATACACCTGCTCACTAAGGATATCCATGCATCTGATGAGTGGTGTCTGGCCCCTGGAAGCTACAATAAATGGGTTAGTCTTTAAGCTGTCACAAGGCTTGCAGCTTGCCCTTTATGGCAACCACCAGTTCAGTGCTTTCTGAAGTGAAATGCAGCATCTATGATACTAAGCAAGCAACAGCAGAAAGACTTATTCAGAGGTAGTGTGAAACCCCACCCACCCCATTTCCCCCAAAGCAAGTGTCTCTGGTATCTTGTTGTTCTGAGCTACCTGTCTGGCTTTTCCACATTTCTGAAGGCAAATAAGCTGTCATTAAATCCTCCTTTACCTTTGGGGTCCTTTCCCCTTTATGTTTTGCATGAGGCCTGCACATATTAATATCCTCCCTTAGTAAGGCTAGGTGAGCCAAAGTACGGCTCTCATCCAGTGAAGAGATAACACTTTCCTCTTTTCTCAGCAGGCACTTTTATTATCAATGAAATGCTAACGTATCTCGTTTTCCAAAACGTTTTTGGAAATTGTTTATACAAGTGGTGGAAATGAAGCATTTGGATAAATAGGCAAACTTCAAGTCCCAATGATCAATAAGTAAAATCCAGTTTCTAACAAGTTTGTCTCCGCCTACGTTCTGCTGTGCTCACCTATAATAAATAGTATGTAGTCTCAATAACACTGTGTCCCAAATATGCTTATACCAATCAAGTAGTGTTGGGATACAAGATTTGCAGAAGGAAGCTACACAAAGCCTAACTGCAGTTAAGTAACTGCCAGTTTCATAAAACCGATCTTTTGGACGGTCAGACAAGAACATTGTTGCACTACAAGTAAGTGTATAGCCTTATTTCCTCCATCTTTTCCAAGGATTTCTACCCCCCAAGTTTTTATCCAAAGGGCACAAAATATAACTCTCCTTTTGGGTCTTTAATTAAATAATAATAATCTTTTAAAATGTCAGACTGTGTTTTTTCAGGCAATTTGCAAACATGTTAGACTGCCAGTGCAAGGTGTACAAAGAACATTTTAAAATGGCATAGCAATAGGGAAGCAAAACAACCACCACCATGTAGTGGCTGCTCAGAAAACTAGTAGAGAAAAGGAAAACTGTTTCCCCTCAGATGTTTTTAGAAACAAAAGAATGTATGCGCTGAAGCTCTTTTTCTGTTTTAAGCCACATTATCTTTGGAGGAATTAAATTCATGGTCCAAAGCTCCTTAAGTGACCAGCGAAAGCAGAAGCTATTTCTTTCTGAGCCATAAACATCTGCATCAGAAACATTGGAATTGGCTAAGTGACTTGGTTAGCTCTTGATCTTGCTACCAGAAGCCCCTCTCGTTCCCCTGGCAAAGAATACTGCACACATTTTCAACACCATAGAAGGCAGCCCTGAACTAGAGGATCGGGGGCACTGAAATGGCATTCCTGATCCTTGAAGGTGAGACAAGTGGAGCAAGTCTGCCTGTACTGGTCCTTGCTGGCCCCACATATCTGACAAGGGATTTGTGGAATCTACACTGTTGGCTTTATTGCCATGAATGTAGACATGTCCCAAGGAAATGCATACCTGGCTCTCCTTGGGAGTCTTCCCATGCTCACAGGTATGTATTGCAGTATGCAACTGATAGTATGGGCAGCTGCTGTGACCAGGACAAACTTCTTCATTCCACTTGCTTCCGGTGCTGTATTAATGAGCCATTATCCGCCTAATCAGTGATGACATCACGAGCGGGTCAAAACAGGCATGGCCCCTGTCTGTCCACCTGACCAGCCCTTGGCGGCATGAGTTGACCAACGGACTTGGGCGACCACTGCTTTTGCCCCACTGGCCAGTTGAAGCAGGCCCCATGTTGATACAGGGGCATGGGAGAATGCTCCCATTGGCGGGTGGAAGGGGCATAAGAGTTGCCACCAAAGGACTCTGCAGGGGCTGTTCCTTTTCTTCTAAGGGGCCGGCCCTGTCTTCCCCTTAACTATTTTTGTACCTATTCCACGTGGTGTAGTGGTCAGAATATTGAAGTAGCACTGAGAGAGAGAGAATTTCCAGTCCACACAGCCACAAAGCTCTCGAGTGTCCGTGGGCCAGTGTCTATCTGTCTCTCTGCCTAAGCTACCTCAAAGACCTTTTTCAGGAATAAAACAGGTGGGTAGACACACACCTTGGAGCAAAACCAAGGTAGGCCAGTCTCTGTTTAATGCAGCTTTTCTTTGCTCTCAGCCTGCTGCTTTTTCGTATTATTCTCTGCTTTTTAAAGCTAATTTAATCTTGTGAGCCGTCTTGGGCCTCTTTTCAATGGGGTAAGGTAGAGTATCACTTTACGAAAGACACACACACTAAACAGGTGCTCGTGTCCACAGTCCTGAGGAAGGCCTACCTGGACTGTGAACAGAGAAAGTGTGTTACACAGAATAGCAGGGGGAAAGTTTTGAGGCTGAGTGGAGCAAGCTTTCCCCAAATGGCTCCTCCTGAAAGAGAGAGCTTTGCAGTGCTTGTAGTTCCGTGACTCATGCCGATAGTATGCCTACTAGGAAATACCATACACTTTAAATAACAAAGTGTATCTGTGTACACAAATAGAAATGTGGAATTCCGAAAAGGAGTGGGGGGAGTTACCTTTGCCACCTGCATTTCTTTTTGAACATTGCTGTTATCTTAATCTATCAGCATCTTGACATTTTCAAGGTGAAAGAGATGGAAATTTTTCAGATTGGACAATTTTGAGAGAACCCACACACACACACCACCCTGTTTTGAAAGTAAACAGGTTCCCTATTTTCTCCTGCTGACACGGGCATTGCAAGCAAAGTGGAATTTTTTCAGAAACAACAAATCTCAAGTCTCCAATACCTTTTAAAACGTGGAAATTTTTACAGATGTTGGTCTTGGAAATCTTTAGCAACAGCTCTGCAATTTAATTAAAAGTGAAAAAGTCACACACACATTCACACCTCTCTGTGTAGTAGGGATGTGCGAAACGTTTTGGACACAAAACGTTTTGTACCCAAAACAGCCTGTTTCAAAACAAAACACCCATTTTCCGGATCCAAAAGTTTTGTATACAAAACAAAACGCCCCTGTTTCGGCTACAAAACGTTTTGTTGTTTTGGACCTCCATTTTGTGGTGATCTCTGAGTCAGTCTCCATTTTGTGTTTGACATCTCTTTGAATTTCCCACCCTTCCAACCTTCTGATTAGTGACCTAAATCATGGGCTGACCTGCTGACAATTCCCTCCTAGTTCCCCATTGGCTCTTTTGCTTCTTCCCACTCTTTACTGACCCCACATTGGCCAGGGGGAGGGTTGCTAACCCATGGGGTGCTGGGTTCTGCTGTTTCTGTGGTGTTCTGAGTTTAGATTCTCTGGTAGCATATGAGAGCGGATTCTTGTTTTTCACTCAAAATCTCATATGCTACTAGAGAATCTACAATGAACACCTCAGAAACAACAAAACCCAGTACCCCACAGGCTTGTGGGTATGGGGGTGGTTGGCATCCTATGTGCACTACACAACCCCCCGCCCCCCCAAGTGGAATTATGGGGCTGCTGAAACCTCCATTATTCCCTGTGGGAGAAATCTTAAAGACACGTAAACTTCAACAAATCACAAAAGATCAGCCCTTTGCCCAATTCCTTTGAAATAATTCTGGAAGTTTCCTTGCCCCCATTGGGCACTACCACGCACCACACTCTGCTCTGGGTCATCCCTTTCCCCTTGATTTGAAGCGATACATTTGCTGGAATCCCCATTATTCCCTATGGGAAAATTCTTAAAGATGTGTAAACTTTAAAAAAAAATCACAAAAAAATCAGCCCTTTGCCTAATTCCTTTGAAATTTGTGTGGTAGCTTCCACCCATTGGACACTACCACCACCACCCACTCTTTTTGCCCTGGGACCCTTTTTAAAAATCCAAATCGATTCCGATTCGGAAAATTTGGCTACAAAACAAAACAGGGCTGATTCGGACTCAGAAAATTTGAGTACAAAACAAAATGGGGATGTTTCGATTTGGATACAAATCGAAACAAGAAAATTCCAAAATGCACACCCCTACTGTGTAGGTGCTGTACATTGCAGTGCAATGTAATGGTGTGTGGTTTTACGGTGGTGTTGTGGTTAGAGTTAGGGGGTCTGTGAAGCTTCAGGGGTCAAATTGGAGTTGAATCAAAGCAGGTTTGGCCCAATTTGACCTGAACCAAATTGTCATCTGGCTTGGGTTGAACTGGGTCACATCCGGCCCAATCCAGCCCCTCCCCTGATTCCTTACCCAGCAGGAGATAGGTCCTATCTGATGGTTCTCAAAACCATCATTTTCATTTCTGGAGGTGAGGGTGCAGTGTTATCCTTCACATTTTAAGAAGCCCAGCTGGGAAGACACTGCTCCCATCCCGCCAGGAGTGAAAATAAAGAAAACCCTCTCCCGTTTCGTGTCAGGAGAGTAAGTTAAGGGCTAGGGATTGAAGGTACAGGTTCAATCCAATTGCAGTGGTGCTTTCTTATCCCCCCCAAGTGAATCAGATGCCTCTCCCCAAAACACTGAATTGAGGGGTGTGGGAGTCTTTGAAGACTTGAATGGGAGTCACCCCATTGGGGTGAAGAGCTGCTCTTCTGGTAGCAAGCATGAATTGCCCCCTTTGCTAAGCAGGCTTCACCTTGGTTTGCATTTGGATGGCTAACTACATTGCTCTAAGGTAAGCCCCATAGGGCAGGGGTAGACAACCTTGGCTACCAGTTTATCGTGGCTGGGCATGATGGGAGTTATGGTTCAGCAACTGGTAAGCCAAGGTTGCCTAATCTTGCCGTAAGTGGAAGAGCACCTGCTTGCATCCATCCAGAAGGGCCCAGGTTCAATCCCTGGCCGTATCTCCAGTTAGGGCTGTGAGAGACTCTTGCCTGAAACTTAGAGAGCCTCCTCCAGTCAGCGTAGACAGTACTGAGCTAGATGGACAAATGGCCAGCCCCCATAGTAGGCAGCTTCAGATGTGCTGTTCCTTATTCAACCGCAGCAGTGAGGGGCAGTTGTGAAATCAGCAAGTGCTCCGGGTACTATAGGAGTGTTTTGAGTTAGGCGATTTCCCGTTCAATGTCAAGTGCCAAACTAAAAGCCCAGGAAGCTGCTGTCTGGATGGGCCCTCAGGAGAGGAAGTCATAGCCGGGAAGGCTGCAAAAGAAATACAAGAGATCTACCCTCGAAAAGGTCATTTCTGATCCTTGCTCCTTTGGCTGGTCCCGTTTCCCATATTAAGAGTGGTAGGAAAAAACTGATTAGTGTTACTTTAAGAAACCAAACCCGTTTGGTTTTCTGCCGCTCTTCAGGCTGCTGCTCTACAGTTAGACCACCCTTCCAATCCATCCCTCAGTTCATCTGGTAAACAGCCCTACAGTTCCCCTGCAAGTGAAACAAATTATGAAGCAATGGAAATGAAATCTGGACTCGCCACATTTTTTTTTGAGACTTGTGGCAGTCACTTCCTCATTTCCTTTGCAGATGCTGCCATCATGTGGTTCAACTGAGTCTTTCCCAAACTTTTCCTCTGACTTCTACAATTTTAGACATTCAATAGCATTTGCAATATCCAGGTTACGTTTTACAATCTTCATCTTGCCTTTGCTGTTTCTATTCTGCAGAGGGTTAATGCAGCTCACATGAGTCTGGTTTGCTCAGGTGCACTAGATGGACTTGGCATACAAATCCCTCTAAGACCTAAAGACCAAGCTAGATATGAGAGGGCCGTTCCATCTTTGGGGTTTTAAATATGACCCCCACCCCCACAAAAAAAGCAACCATAGTGGTATGCAATTTGAATTTGGAACATAGTGTGAGCAGAATCTACCAGGATTATATCCAGTATAAAGGCTGGTAAGAGCACCAACTCAGAGTTAACATGTCAAGTGTTGTTTGGACCCTCCTCCACCTAATGGTGCAGCAGAGAAATGACTCGACTAGCAAGCCAGAGGTTGCCGGTTCGAATCCCCACTGGTACTATATCGCGCAGCAGCAATATAGGAAGATGCTAAAAGGCATCATCTCATACTGCATGGGAGGAGGCATTGGTAAACCCCTCCTATCAAAGAAAACCATAGGGCTCTGTGGGCGCCAGGAGTCGAAATTGACTTGACGGCACACTTTTACCTCTGTATTTAGGTCGATAAAATGGTTGTATTGCCAAGGCTGAGCCAGAGACAGTATCCAATGGAGAGTCAGGAATCAGAAGGCAGAGCCAGGAAGCAGCAGACCAAGAGCTGGAACCAGAAAACAGTGAGCCAGGAGTCAGAACCGAAGAGTCAAGCAGGAGTCATGGATAGGAAGGCATCAGCTTTGATTAATGAAGCAGCTGAGAAAGCCATTAAAGGGCCACACCCCAGAAGACTGCTCAGCCTTCCAAGGAAGCAGCTGAACCATCAGTGACCAAGCCCCAGAGAGCAAAGCAAGCAAGCTCCTAAACCCAACCCAAGCAGAGTCAGCTTCTCCTTATATATCTTGTGTCAGCTCAGTCCCTATGCCCCTGTGGATGGGCTAGGAAATAGAAGGCAGCTGTAGAAGTGGTCTCCACTGGGTTTGGGGAAAGCTTACATGGGGTTGGTAAAGAATAACCAGAAAGGGTCATCTGTGGTTATTTGTTCTTGGAAATCAAGTTCATATGGTGAAACTAACACTCAACAGAAAATGCAGCTAAAGAAAAGTACACAGTTTCCTCTCAATGTATCTTGATTTGGGGTGGAGTGTGTTTCTAAAGAATGATTAATCAATTAGGAATGATGGGAAACAATCGTGTAGTGGTATTTCCCCATTAAAAAATTAATAATTGGGTAGAGTGCTAACATCAGTTTCAGACACGACATGCGCGAGCACACTTGTCTGGCATTCCTAAAATCATAAGAGGAAGTTGGTGGCAGGCTATTATGAACATTTCTTTCTGGTGTGTTGTATTACTTGTTGCTCTTTAAACAAGACAAACTGATCAGAAATGCTAAAAACCTATCCTGGAGTTTACTGTGCTCCAACTGCCGATACCACCCACAGGACCAAAATAAGCAAAGTAGCTCTGGCAAGCTTTGGATCATTATCTGATGCAAAGGAGAGGGGAGCTGGTCTTGTGGGAGCAAGCATGACTTGTCCCCTTAGCTCAGCAGGGTCCACTCTGGTTGCATATGAAAGGGAGACTAGAAGTGTGAGCACTGTATGGTATTCCCCTCAGGGGATGGAGCCGATCTGGGAAGAGCAACTAGGCTCCAAGTTCCTTCCCTGGCAGCATCTCCAACGAGATAGGGCTGGGAGAGAGACCCCTGCCTGCAACCTTGGAGAAGCCACAGCCAGTCTGTGAAGACAATACTGAGCTAGGTGGACCAAGGGTCTGACTCAGTATATGGGAGCTTCCTAGGTTCCTATCTCTTAGCTGACAAACCAGTGCAATCCCATAAGTATAGGATGCAGGAAGGTGTAGCTCAAGCATGAAGAACACACCCTAATTGTGGGACTAGTTGCTTATACATGCCAAATGAGAGTTCCTGATGTAGTCTGTTCCTTTCCATGGCCTATTATACTGCGGCCAGAAGTAGTCTATGGCTCACATCCTGGAAAAGAGCTCATCCAGCTGAATTTATTTATTTATTTGTCAGATTTGTACAATGCCCCAAACTTTCGTCTCTGGGCAGTTAACAACAACATAAAACAACATAACACAAAAATCTTAACCATTTGGGCAATCTAAAAATTAAAAACAGATTAAAACTCAAAAATTTAAAAAGCTGAAAAAGCCTGGGTGAAGAGGTGGGTTTTCAAGTGCTTTTAAAAAATTCTCAGAGATGCGGAGGATCGTATTTCAGTGGGGAGCACATTCCACAGTCTCAGGGCACAACCGAGAAGGCCTGTCCCATGCTATCCAGGCAGATACCCCTTTGAGTGAAAACTGTGGGTAGAACTATTGCAGAGCTAAAATGTGGAGGAGGAAAATGAACTGCCTCTCTTTCCCGAACAAAAGGGATTCATGCAATGGTAAATAGAATTATTTCTTGCATAGTGGTAGACTCTCCAATTGCTATGAGCTGCATCGCTGGCATGAATAGAATCCTTCAATACAAACTTTTCCTGACAATTGGTGCTATATGAACAAACACCAGACTGATGATACCCTGAATCACTACCAACCTTGCCTTTCTGGAAAAAGAAGGCACCCATAGAAAAACTGTAGCATCACTTGAGGCTTAAAGAGGACATGCCTTGAGCAAAATCCATGGTGCTACCCTGCAAGGACATAGCAGCACTCCCTTGAGAGCTCCCTAGTAGAGGACCTGCTCTGCCTGTGTAGAAGCTCCCAGGTCCAATTCCTGGAATTCCCAGGAGCAGGGCTGGGAAAGACCTCTCAGTCTCTTCCAGTGTAGACCCTACTGAGTTAGATGGAGTAATTCTCTAACTTGGTATCGGGCATCTTCATACATTTGATCATAGGAGTGCTCTAGAACCACCACACCAGAAGGATGTTAAGGACCCCACACTTGGCAAGGAGAAAATTAGAGGGCGACAACGACGACAACAAATGGAATTTCACAAAGTCCTCAAAGAAACAGATAGCTAGGTCGAAGCCTGGGTTGCTCTTTCAGAGCATTGTCAGTGCCTTATTTATGTGAATGGCCAAGACTGAGGAAGACATTCCTCTCTGTTGAGTCATTCTTGCTAAACAGATGAGGGTCCCCGTCTTTCAGCTCTTCCTTTTTCCACCGCTGCTGGAAGTTTACCAAACGGTTCCTCTCCCTCTTATCCCGGCTTGTCACATGGTTGATCTCCCCTCCTGTTGCATCATGGGAGGCATATTAAACCCTTCCTTCCCCTTCTGTATGGACCTTCCTGGAAAAACACCAAGATTCTTCCTCTTTTCATTCTCCTATTAAATTATGACTTCCACATGGCAAAGCTGCAAGGCAGAGTTCTTCTCTCCTGCTCTTCATGGATCTTTATGCCTCATTAGGGGGAGGTAACCTCTGCTGTACCAGTTTGGGCCCCACTCACCAAATAGCATCTAATAAAGTTGTCCCAGCTAACAATGGAGCCAGGAGGCGCCTGATGAGGTCCCCAAAACTTTTAAGATTGTTCCACATAAAGAAGATAGCTGAAGAAATTGTTGTGGAAGCTTTAGAATATATATGTTTTAGGATGAGGTGAGCTGGAAGCCGTGACATCTGCCTGGGCAAGATCAATCCCTGCTTCTCATGTGACTGTCTTTCTCCAGTGCCAACAACTTTGCCCTCAAGAGCCAGAAGCTACAGATTGGAAGGAACATAGGAAAGGCTGCCTATTGAGTCAGACCATTGGTCCACCTAGCTCGGTTTTGTCTACTCTGACAGGCAGTGGGTCTCCTCTTAGTCCTAACTGGAGATTGAACCTGGGGCTCTTTGCATGCTATGCAATGCTCTACCACTGAGTTACGGCCCCATCCCCCAATTTGCCCAAGGAAGCCTCGAAAAGACTCAACGAGGAGCATCGATGAAACTCAAATGAAAGTTTCAGACTTAAGATGCTTTAATTGTTGTCCAATTTTACTACGTAAACTGCTTTGACAATCTCGTTTAAAGACAATCTGTAAATATCAGGTGGCTTCCAGACTCAGTCATGTCTTGAGTCTCACTGAAATTATATGGCATTTAAGTCATGACTAACTTGTCTCATTCCTTTCAGTGGTGCTTAGTCATAATTAACTTTTGGACACTACCTATTGTAAGTAAATCAATCAATCAATATACAAGGGCTGCTCAGGCATCACACTGTACATGCATACAGGTGTTTGCACATAGTTTCACGTAAATGAAAAAAAGTCGGCCCAGGGACTGGAGCCCTCAAAAGCAGTGTACAGATTGTATGTACTATTGAAGTGCACTGAACATATGTGAATAAGTATGCAATGCATACAATACAGATCAACCATCTCTGTATGCCGCACATGTATACAACCATCTAGCCTGACCCCCAACAACTGTGTCTGTATAATCAGATGGGATATCAAGGCGGGTAGAATTAAAAGAAAATAAAGACTTGCATACTTACTCAGCTTCTTCCTCAAGATCATGGATCCATTTGATCCCAGCTCTCACGTGTACACAAAAGAGTTCACTTATCATATGAGACATGATATAAGATGTCCTACTAGCAAACATTAGAAAAACGTCTGATTTGGAATCAACTACATAAAAAGCACACATGGAATAACTGAAATGCAGGTATGAAAAGGTCCGTTTTTACCAGTTTTCACTTTATTTCAGTCAAAAGGATTTCCTAAAGTGTACAGTTATTCTGGATAAGATATATATGGCATCATTTCTGGAAAAAGTGGATTTGTGTGTGTTTGTGTGCGCACACGCGTGCATATGTGTAGAAATATTTATGTTAATTGCTAATTTTCCAGGGGGCATTTTGCTGAACAAAGGTGATATACAAATGAATGTGACTTTTTCTATAAAAGAATATTGAATATGGTGAAGCATTTCATTTATTTCACAGAATATGCAAAAATAAACCCCTTTAAAATGCTCTCTCTCTTTTTGGCTTCTTAAGAACATAGAAAATCTCCCAATAGTGTGGCATATAGACGCAACAATATGCTACAAATGCTATTGTACATTTCCCAAATAAAGTGTGACTGCAACGCACGGCAGAAAATAAAACTTTAAAATTCAGTAGTAGTTGGTTACAAGAGGGGACAGATCTCTCGTTGCCATTTATTGCTACACAGTACTGCTGCCTGCTTTAGATGGGTATTTTGAGGCTTTTATATATTTTTAATATATAATATATATTTATATATAGGGTTTTTTCTTTTTCCTGTGAAGGCAAGTGATTTTTAGGCTGGTTTGTGTCTAAATGATTCAGAAGTTGAAAACTAAAAAAAAAGTGTTTACACAATATACACATTTCATTACTTACAAAGGGGGAAAAATAAGCTTAAACATTTCATATTAAAATCCTGGGATACAGTAGGGTTGGTAGCACCATGAAGACAGGGTTTCTCAGAACTGGAGTCTCATCATTGTGAAAGATGCCCTGTGGCTTCTTTTCTCTTCGGCGATTTAAAAACAGGCTCTCTAGGCACCAGAGGGAGGTGGGGCCATTTCGCCTTCAGATCCTTTAGTGTCCCTTCAGCGTCTCCAATATTTCCAAGAGATCAGTTCCCTTGACAAAAATGCACCAGAAGACCGCCTTTGGGCTGGCACTTGGGAGAGGTACACCGGAATCTGCATCATCTGGATTTTCTCTTTTTTTATTTTCTTTTTTTTTTTACAAAAAGAAGTTCTTTCTTCTTCTGCACAATAGCACCATTGTTATAGCTGAAGGACAGTGCACCAAAAGAATTTGCAGCGGTTTTGCAAGTCTCCAAGGTATTACGTCCTCTTCATACAGACTTGGCATCGACTAATCCGCGTCCTCAGGTCTCCAGCCTTCAAGGTCTCTGACTGAGGTTTACTGGTTAATTTTTTAGGGAAAGAAAGACAGTTAGTTATGGCCATTTGAAGGGTTTTCTTTAAAAGGGGGAGAAAACCAGACACTAGAGCTGCTCTCACGATCTTTAATGAGGCAGATGAAGACTATGAGAAGTCTGGGATGGACACAAGGTGTGGGCGGCAGCCCCACCTCTGGAGCAAATCACCTTGTTCCCTAGCATCTCCACATCCACTGGAACAAAACAAGTCACTATCTACATACCAGAGCTTGTGAAGAAGCTGGCATTTCCTAATCTCTGAAATATATCTACAAGCCATAACTCAAGGCAGAATTTCTGTGCACAACATGTAACTGCAGCTTTTAAAGAAATGAACCCTCTCTGAGCAGGATTGTAGATGGCCAACGGCAATGCATGTAGATCATGCATTTCATTCTTTCATCCTTTGTGCTGGGAACGGAAGGCTTTGCATCCTACCGGGTACAGCTGCTGGGTATGACGGAGCCCTCCGACTCTGCTGCTGCTTAGCTGACAATCATTTCCTCCCCCTTATCTGCTTTGTACTCACAATGGAAAATGGGAGCGTGCACAGCTCCCGAACTTGGGTAGGATGTGTCTCCTACCCTAATTAGGACTGTGTCAACCAGCCTACTGGGAATTGTTGCCATCTGAAAGTATTGATCTAGCACAGCATAATCGTAATCATTATCACTACTCCTCCAACTATCATTGTTAGCCTACCCTTTCACTAAAGAGCTCAGGGGGTAGGGTCCAAAATTCTCCTTATCCTATGTTATTTTCACAGCCACCATGTGAAGTAGATTAGGCTCAGAGACAGGAAGAGGGGGAGAGAGAGTGGCCCAAAGTCATCCGGTGAGCATTGAGGAGGATTTAAATCCACAACTCCTCAGCCTAGTCCAGGCCTTATAGATAAATTCACAGAGGGCAGGTCTATCAATGGCTACTAGTCTGGTGGCTATAGGCCACCTCCAGCCTCAGAGACAAGATGGCTCTGAATACCAGTTGCAAGGGGAGCAACAGCAGAAGAGAGGGCATGCCTTCATTTCTTGCCTGTGGGCTTCCCAGAGGCATCTGGTGGGCCACTGTGTGAACAGGATGCTGGACTAGATGGGCTTCCTTGGGCCTGATCCAGCAGGGCTGTTCTTAAGACCCAAGTTTGAGTGGTCAGGGTTGTCTGAATTCCTAGCAGGTTTGTTCAATGGCAGGTTTGTCCCACACACTTCTCTGGTGCGGGGCCTATCTGTGGAAGCCGGTGAGAAGGAGGCAGGAAACCAGGGCTTTGTACTCTGTGGGGATCATGCCACATGGGGAAATCTCGTGCCTTTTAACCCATACATAGCACCACTACAAAGAAATAGAGTTCACTGTACTTGTGAAAACAACTTGTCAAAAATGTATAGCAACATTTTTACGATGAAGTTTGGTCTCTCATGATACTGTATATAATGAAACAACTCTCTGTATCAGATTACAGTGTAGCATTGTTAGCTCTGGTTTAAATTTGAAAGTTGCAGTACTACCGTTTTGTACCTGGAATTAATCTTGATGTACTGCAGTTAAACGCCCCACCACCACCACCACCACCACCCCAGTTTTATTTACTGGTGTAATACTTGTTGCATCTGATGCACTCAACATTTACTGCCTGCTTATACTTGAAAATGAAAATGAAAAACAGCAGCATTAGATTTAGAGATCGTGAAACATTGTTTCACAAAATCAAAAGAGAAGTGACCTTAAAAGATACCTGAGCTTTTGTGAATTCTGTTATCAGTAAGAAGTCCTATCCTCCCATTTCCCTATGCCGCGGAACACCGTACACTTTCACAGGCATGCTGAACACAGGGATGCCCAGGTGTGTAGCCAGCAAGCACAGGTTTTGCTTCCTTTCTGTACTTTAGATGAAGAAGGGGATAGGAGTGTGCACGGAACCAGCTGGTCTGGTTTGGCTCGAGTCTGGACTGGACCCGGACCAGGCCAGTTCGGTCCGGCACGCACTCAAATCCCCCCTGGTTTGGTCCGGGGGGATTTGCGAAGATTATTTTTTTAAATTAAAAAACTTTTTTTTTTACTTACCCCCTTCCAGCGGGTCAAACCGAAGCCAATTGTGCCTCCAAAATGGCTGCCGCGCCAGAGGGGAAGTGGCCAGACGGTATGGGCATCAAGGGAGTCTGGCAGGGGGAGGGGGAACCTCCCCACACCTCCCCACTGCCTCCAACAACTCCCCCGGAGGGGGTAAGTTAAAAAAAAATTAGTTTTTTAAAAAACCAATCATAATGTCTGCAACACCGCCCCCACCCCTGGCTGAACAGTCGGGGAGGCGGGGTGTTCGGTCTGGGGTCAGACCAAACAGGAGATGGTTCAGTTCGACCCCGAATGGTTGAACTGAACCCGTTTGACGTTGAACCTGTTTGCACATCCATAGAAGGGGAGGGTGAAATGCAGACTACAGACAAGAATATATTTAAAAGACATAATTACCTGAACATTTCTGCCACCTCCACTGTTGCCAGCCAGAAACTGTATGAATTGGCATAATAATTGCAGGTCCCACGACCGTGACACTCAATGAAGGGAGCCGAGCGGAATTCCTCCAAGCAGGAACCGGGGGAGGCCAGAGCCTGTCCAGATCCTTCTGCGCCGGCACTTGTGTGCTGAAAAACAAAAAGAGCAGGGTCTGTCCTACTGCATTCAGCTGGCAGTTGGAGAAGGCCATCAGGCCTAAGAGGACCCACTGGCATTTCCTTCCCCCATAAAGAGAATGGAACGGCTACATCCATCCAACATGAGAAGAGCCTTAGCGGATCAGAGCAAAAGCCCGTCTAATTCAGCATCCCGTTTCCCACAGTGGCCAATCAGATGCTTTTCTGATGCTTATCCCCAGGTCAGGAAAGAGACAGCCCCACTATGCTGTTGTCCCCTACCCGCACCCCTAAAGCTAGCATTCATTGGCACACTGCTTTTGGACAGGGCAGATGAAGATGATAGGAAGACCGGGAATGACTCAAGGCATAGGGACATCAGAAGCTGCCTTATACGGAGTCCGACCATTGGTCCATCTAGCTCAATACTGTCTACACCAGGGCTGCTCAACTTTGTCCCTCCTGCAGATGTTGGCCTACAACTCCCATAATCCCTGGCGATTGGCTACTGTGGCTGGGGATCATTTATTTATTTAAATTTTTATTTATTTATTAAATTTATATCCCGCCCAAACATATGTCCCTGGGCGGCTCTCTGGGAGTTATAGTACAAAAACAGCTGGGGGGGCGGGGCGGGCAAAGTTGAGTGGGCATGGTCTACACAGACGGGCAGCAGCTTCTCCACGGTTGCAGGCAGGAGTCTCTCTCAGCTCTGTCTTGGAGATGCCAGGCAGGGAACTTCCTACAGATATATCATCCGTGTCTCCTATTAAAATGCAAACCAGAGTGGACTCTGCTTAGCAAAGGGGGCAATTCATGCTTGCTACCACAAGACCAGCTCTCCTCCTGCGTGGAGGAGGCTCTCCTCTGGGACAACAGTCTCATTCTCTACCCTCTCCATATTCATGGTACAAAACAAGTCACTATCTACACATCAGAGTTCATGAAGAAGGCCCCCGCTGCTGCTTCCCTTAACATCGACAAGCTGTAACTCATGGAGCAGTTTCTGTGCAAGTTTGCATGACATGCAATTGCAACTTTTTTTATGGTTAATGGCAGTGCATTTTGATAAGGCATCTTATTCTTTCATTCCTGGAAACTGAAGGTGGGCCATTAATCAGCCAAAGGGGAAAGAAATCAGCAATATTTCACTGCTGCACCCAAGTTAGATTTCCAAAATATCGTTTACCTTTGAGAATGGAAGCAGTGCCTCAAATCCCTCTGAACTGGAAACCATGCCAGGAGAATATCCCAGGGTCACATACACTTTGCATGCTTCACCCTAACATCTCTGGCAAATGGCATATGTAAATGCAGCCAAACTGATGGTGAGTGGATGGTGATTGCCCACCTCCGTCTCCCCCTGTTGACTTCAGATCCCTTGTTTCTATGCCTATTTAAGCATGATGGTGATTTGCTCCCTAGTGTGACAAGTTGGTTACTAGGCACGCAAATAGTTCTGGGATCAAGATGACAATTGGTGTGATGGCTGGCGATGTCACAAATGTGTTTCCTAGGGGGAAGGGGCATTTGAGGGCTCTCTCTCTTTCAAAAGACTGCAGATCCCCCCGACCCAACCTCTGTGACCTCCCTTTCCTCTCTCAGATGTACCTCTCTCATGTAAACGGTTACATGACCGTTGTTATTGTAAACCGCCCAGAGACGAAAGTTTGGAGTGGTGTACAAATCTGATAAATAAATAATAAATAATCATCAATTCACCCCATTCAAGGAGGAGAATGCAGACACAGACAGACTCGCAGATCACAAAACATCATTACAGAAGCGTTTCAGAGTGGGCACGTACCATCATGAAAGAATAACCAATCCATAGTGATTCCCAGCCTTGTGGACATGATGGAATTTGAATGGTCTGGCTGTGTACTGCTATAACCATGGCAGGAGCTTCACAGACTGTGCAGCTGGCGGGGTGGGGTGGGGGGAAAGATTTGAAAATAAGTTAGCTTTTAGTGGCAAGATGCCTCTGAACACAGAAATTGCACTCAAGGGCCAGAAGTCCCTGTTAAAGGCCATCTAAGCTGGAGGCTATCACCATAAATAATGGAACTCACTGCCATAAGGTAAGTGTGTGTTACAAGAACAACAACCTCCTTGTGTCAGTCCTCAGCCCATATGCCCATTGGGTTGGACATATGAAGCTGCCTTGTGCTGAGCCAGGCCATCGGTCTATTAGCTCAGTATCACACACATGGACCTTTGATGGGTTGGAAGCCAGTTAAAGGACAAGAAGCAGAGAGTAGGAATCAATGTGACAGTTTTCTCAGTGGAGGGAAGTAAGAAGCTGGTTCCCCCAAGGATCTGTCTTGGGTTGGGACCGCTGCTTTTTTACTTGTTCCTAAATGATCTGGAGTTAAGGGTAAGCCGCAAGATGGCCCAGTTTGCAGATGAAACTATGAATAGTTTGGTATCATCTACAAGCTGGGCCATCTTGCAGCTTACCCTTAACTCCAGATCATTTACGAGCAAGTTAAAAGTTTCATTACTCTGCTACTACTGCTACAAAAACTACTACTACTACAAATATTGAGATACCGTTTTTTCAAAATCAAAACAGATTGCGAAGAGCTCCAAGAGGATTTCTCCAAATTAGGTGAGTTCAGTTCTTGATAGGCTCTTAATGCTCACCTCAGTGCAAGAAAAGCTTTACAAAGTTGAAGGTTTTTCTCCAGTACAGGAGAAAATCCAACCTAAGGAGGGCGGGCTTGTTCCTCACATCTGCCTCCAAGCCCCTTCCCTCTCCTTCCCACCAGGAGAAAGGATGGGGAGGAATTGGACCATGTTCTGCTCTAGAGGACAACATCAGGGGTACAACATGGTCTGCAGCTGGTTTGGAATAAATTATGGATTTCAGGGGCATCGGTAATCTACACTACTATTTAAAACAACAACTCCTCCTCCTCAAGAATTCTCTGTTCAGCCCCAAACCCAACTCTTTTTCTCTCACCGACTAATAAAAGGCTGGATGCTCTTCCCGGTTAATGGCTCCATGCTCATGGGCATCGGCTCGGGAGTGGAGAGCCAATAGGAATAGTCATTTCTAGATGCAAAGTTACAGACGTTGTTGATGTTGCAGAACATGAAGGGCATGGTACTGAAGCGGCGAAGGCAGCTACCAGCGGTACCTAGCAAATAAAAGGCATTTTATATGATGGGGGAACACTCTTGCTTTCCATCCATGGTAGCAAAGGAGCTCCAGGCAACTCCTAAAGCTTCCATGTTCTACGCAGGAGACTCTTCCCAACTGCTTGTCCAGGGGATGAGTGGGCGCTGGATGCATAAGGGCGGCTCTGCTGCAGACTCGCTTGCTGCCATATCATTTTCTCACAGCCACCATCTGTAAAATGGGACCCGTAGTGGTCTACGCTTCAAGGCTGTTGTTGTGGCAAACACAGTAAAAGTTGTAAAGTCCAGGGCCAGATCATGGCCACTGATTAGCTATCTCGGGGACCTTCAGCCCTGTGCAGATGCCTTGTGGGGTGTGGTTGATGGTGCCCTGCTGGATCAGGCCCAAGGCTTATCTAGTCCAGCACTCTGTTTCCCATAATGACCTACCAGATGCCTCTGGGAAGCCCACAGGCAAGAGATGAAGGCACACCCCCTCTTCTGCAATTGCCCCCCTATAACGGGTATTCAGAGGCATCCTACCTCTGGGCCTGGAAGCATCCTCTAGCCATCAAGACTAGCAGCCATTGATAGACCTATCCTCCGTGGATTTGTCTAAGCCCCTCCAAGCTGGTGGCCATCACCACATTGCTTTAGAGAGGCATAGCCCTAGCAGTAAAATGATCTACATAAGGACAGCTCTGTTGGATCAGGCTATCTAGTCCAGCATCCTGTTTCACACAGTGGCCTACTAGATGCCTCTGAGGAGCCCACAGGCAAGAGCTGCGGGCATGCCCATCTCTCCAGCTATTACTCCCCTTGATTACATCTTGATAAGGACCAGGGTCTGCACTTGCAAATTTAAAAACTGGTACATACAATATAATCAAGAATTGCAGCAGCACTTGAGAGCTCGTCAAAGCACACAGAAGCACACATGGTCCACTCAGCTCTTGTGTGTGGCCCATGGGGGGCCCACACACAACCTGTACCAGAAAATCTCTACATTCCTCTGGTGTCACATTTGCAGCCAACAGGATGCCTCACCCAAGTCCTGCCCATGGGCTCTCTCATTCCCTTGCACGTAGAGGAGAGAAAACCCATCGTAGATCTGGATTGTTCCTCGTGGGCACAGCGGAGTGTCTGTCGTTTGGCTGTGGCGAGTTATAAGAAATCCGTGGGCGACTGAAGCAGTTCCTGGAGGACCAGGCGGTCCTTGCAAGCCGTCTGGACCTGGAGGGCCCTGTGACCCTCGAAAACCTGTGTGCATGGGAGAGACATAGCAGACAGTCAGTCTCTCTGATCAGGCCACCTTCATTTCATGCGGGAACAGAGATCAAGGAGCAAGTGCCAAAGGTCTCAAGGTGATCAGAGGGCTGAATGATCACCCAAAGCTGGGGTGGCTTCTCTGGGGCCTCTCCAGAGGACGACAGCAGCAACACTTTGTCGCAACCCTCTAACGCGGAAGAAGGTGGACGCGTTCCACCCAGCATAAGAATTTGTTCGCCCCAAATCTTGCTTGTGCATTTCAATGGAAAACCCACCTGGCTTTTGCCTTTGGGGGTTTAAGCTCCTTCATATTCTGCCACTTGAGTTAATAAGCTTTTTGCTTCTTTTATGGACCACACCTGCCTCCAAGTTCATGCTCACCAAAGCCTGATTCAGACATTATAAGATGCACCGCTGCCACCATGGACAGCAGGGCAAAGGGGCAGGAAGTACCGCCCTTGCCACATCAATCAGCAGTGCACTCCACCACTTATGCTTACAGTGGGGCTTATCTGAAGAGGGAGGAGCCTTATGCGTGATGGCAAGCACTTCCATGATTGCAGGCGCTTCCGTGTGGCTGGATCGATCCAGCTGTGCAATCACAGAAGCTCCCACCATCATGCTTCGGGGTCTTCCCACATCTGACAAGCAATCATGGAATGCCTGACATCTTCATTCTTCAAACAAGCCCCACTCTAAGTGTGGGGGTAAATCGGCAGGGGGTGCTGCCGATTTACCCGGTGGGGGCGGGACTTCTTTTGCTCCGCTGTACACTGCTTCTGCAGGGCGTTTTTGTAACATCTGACTCAAGCTGTCTTCACATCAGCCACCAGTTCTAAACATGTGACTCCCCCTCTTCCAGTCCCTACAGTGGACTTATTTCAGTTCCCAAAGCAGAGTACCTGGCTAGCAGTGCCCTCCCCTTTTTATCCCCCTTTAATATCTACCACAGCTACAGATGGCTGCAGCAAAAGACTCTGAAGAAGACCCATATGCATTTATTTATTACATTTCTCGGCAGCCATTCAGCCAGACAACATCCTTATGGGCCCTCTTTACCTATAAAGTTCTCAAAATACCCCGTTCCTTAAAATGCAACTGATAATCCCATCACTTTACCAAATTAATAAAATCATGGCTTCTACATTTCTGCACCCACCCCACAATTCTACTTAACTAAACAGGGATAGGGTGCTTACCGTACCTGGTTGACCTGGAAGTCCTCTCTCCCCTTTACGGCCATCTGGCCCACTAAATCCAGGAAGCCCATCTTGCCCAGAGTTACCAGGAAGGCCAATTGGACCTAGAAACATTTACACACAAATGAATTAACAGAATTATGGCAAATGTACCTGAGCTGTCAATAGTTGGGCCACAACATTTCACTGTGAATAGTAGCAGGGCTTGTTTAATCCCATAGCTAGTCCAGTTGCCAGATGTTGTTGAACTATAAATCCCATCATGTAGTCCAAAAACACCTGGGGACCCACGCTTGAGAGCCCCCAGGCTAGCCTACCATTAAGTGTGCAGTGGAGTGCATTCAGGAGTTGTTTACACCTCTAACGAAGAACATACCCAGCAATCCTGGTGGGCCTGGCAGTCCAGGCTGACCTTTAAATCCAGGCTGTCCCGGAGGCCCCGGGGGACCCGGGTCACCTTTCACTACAATGGTTTGTCCAGCTGGGCCAGGTATCCCTGGAGGACCTAAGATAAAGTCAAGACAGCATGAAATCAGAGAAGGCTAGATGGTCATCTCTGTGACTCATAAAAGAGGACTGCACCAAAGAGGGATAGATCAAACATCCGCCAAGTCAAATATCCCAGCAAAAAGAAAATCAATCAGTCAATCTATCTATCTGTCTGTCTATTGTATATCACCCACTACCGAAGTCTATAGACAGTTTACAACAATTAAACAAACCAAGACATTTTAAAACAATTAAAATGTTCAAATTAAAATAGCTGCCCATAAAAACTACTAGATAGCTAAAAAGCTTGACTGAAGAGATATATCTTCAGCTGTTTCCTGAAAGTCAACAGGAGGCTTTACACTTTGTTGCCCCAAATCTGCTTCAGAAGAGTGTGTGTGTTCACTCTGTAAGGCCTAATCAGGTCAATTTTATATTGAATAAGTGCATAGATAGGTTAGCCATATTGTATTATATAGATGCTTGACATGGGTCTGTTTGCTCGACACAGTTTAGGCCTTGTAAGATGAGACCATGCCAACTTCCCTTGTTCTAGCAAAATTTTCCATGCTGTCAAGAACAACCCCCACAAAAAGCTACTGTCTAAGATGAGAGAGAATCAGCCTGTTAGCTCAGGCACACACTTCCTCATTTTTCGGTAACTCATATCGAGAATGCTCCCTCCCAAATGTTCCATCTGAAGGAGGGGAGGGGGTCATTCGACCTACACCTGGTTCCTCTTTCATATCTCTCCTAGCCGTATGGCACACCTTGTTCCTCTTTCGGACCTTCCCTAGCCAATGGTGTTAAATGTCAAAAGGGACAGGTTAGCCGAGGGTCATGGATGGTCATGACCCTTCTTTATCCAATCACTGTTAGTGCATAGGTGGGAAAGGTGAGGGTACTTAAAACCCTAATTTGAGGATAGAAGGAGAGGCTCCCTCCTTCAGGGAGGGTGGCTCAGGCACAGCACACAGGAGGAGGAAAGGTGGAAGTTGATCCGATCAATCAATTTGACGGCACCTAGCATCTAGCAAAAAGAGGAACAAGTTGAGGTTCCCTCGGGGTATAGTATATTGTGACCGCAAGGGTCTGGCTGTCCTGTCAGTGTCTCAAGGCTGTTAGTTTTGTGACTGCTTTGTGTGAGAGAAGTAATTTTGCTGCATGCTGTATGCTGTGATTCATCTGAACATTGGTAAGAAAATAAATCTGTTTTGACTAAATATAATCCCTTCATTCTCCTCGTGTCTTCTTGAATCTTGGGATTCTTGACAGCCAGGACCAGCAAAAGAACCCATAGGTCAGTGTGAGAATTTTTGGAGCCCTCATTTATTCCTGGTTGCAGGGATTCTGAGGTGTCAAAAATCTCTTACAACACACCAGCCAAACTTACCTCGAAGTCCCTTCGAGATTTTTGGACCCACTCCACACACACAAACAGGGCTTTGTGATGCAAATTCTAGCTTATCTCGACGTATGTCTGGGTTTTCAAAATGCTGGTTTTAAGCTACTTTTTCTGAAACGCTGGAGCAAATGGGAGAGGCCCTGACGTAGAATCATTAGCATGATAAGAGGCATGCTCTCTTCAGAAATGCAAATCTATCTTTGCAGGAGCTCTCTCTCCGCCCCGCCACACCACTCCCATTGGCTAGAAGGAAACACGGAGCATGCCATGTGGACTGGTTTCAAAAGAAAAGCGAGAGCAGAGGGGAGGGGCTGCTTCCCCCAGTGCCGCGAGTGCACTTCGAAGTGGTTTTGCTCAACGTTTACCCCGAAGCCTGAAGCCAAGTGCAAATAACTCCCAGGGATGGAACATTTCTAATCTCAGCAGGAAGTGCATCCCACAGCTTTGGGGCAACTACATAGAAAGTTCGCCTCTGAGTCGCCATCAGGCGAGTCGGCGGCACCCTCAGATGAACCTCCCCTGAAGATCTTAAGAGGTGGTGGGGTTCATAATGGAGAAGGCATTCTCTTAAATATCCTGGGCCCAAGCTGTGATCCAAATGGATTTGCTTCAGCAGAGGATTTGCCATCATTCTGCTGGTCAAGCCCATCAAGTACAGCACTAATTCGAACAGCAACCAGCTGGCTTTTGGAGAATCTGCTTTCCTAAAAAGTGTCTCCGCAGCTGGTCTTTCTTCATAGAATACTCTTGGTTTGTGGTAAGCAATAGATGTTTATGAATCCCTGCTAATCGGGCCAAGAGACACCTTTGTAATGAGTGGCTTTCTAACAAACAGGAGAGGAGGCGGCTGTCCTCATTTAACCTAGCAGAGCATCACATCCACTGGCTGTTGCTGGTGTTCTTCCTGTGTTTTTGTTGAGACTGTGAGCCCTTGGGAGGCAACAAAACATTTTCTCCTCTCTCTTGTTATGTTAATTGCTCTGAGAACTTTTCACTGGAAGGGGGTTTATACATATATTCTAAATAAAACGATAATGATAGCAAATGGGCCTATCTTGGGGGTATTCAGCATGGAGAATGAAGGACCAAGCCAAGTCTTTGCTTCCAAGTAGACTCAATGGCTCAGATCTTCTTCTTATTATTATTTTTAAGTCTTTTCAGACCCACCTCTCTTCCAGAGTAAGCGACAGTCAGGAGAGTTCCTCACTTTCTATTTCTTTAGCTTTTTATAATTTTTAGTTTTAATTTGGACCTAATAATGATTGGTTCTTAATCTGACAACTTGTTTGTTTGTTTAATTTAGCAATAGCACTTACATTTATATACCGCTCTATATTGTTCAAAGCTCTCTAAGCGGTTTACAATGATTTAGCATATTGCCCCCAACATTCTGGGTACTCATCTTACCGACCTCGGAAGGATGGAAGGCTGAGTCAACCTTGAGCCCTTGGTCAGGATTGAACTTGCAACCTTCTGGTTACAGGGCAGCAGTTTTACCACTGCGTCACCAGGGTACCACCAGGGTTTTACCACCTGCACCACCAACTAAACCAATTTAGTTGGTTTTATTACTTTCATTGTATCTTGTGTCTATCTTATTGCTGTGAGCCGCCCCAAGCAGTAGTGCACTGGAGGGGCAGGACATATATATAAATAAATATAAATATAAATATAAATATATATATATATATATATATATATATATATATATATATATATATATATATAAATATATATATAAAAATTTGGATGTCAGCAGAACGGAGGGACAGGATATAAATAAATAAATAAATAAATAAATAAATAAATAAATAAATAAATAAATTTGGATGTCAGCAGAACGGAACACCTACCTGGAGAGCCAGGTGGTCCAAGATCCCCTCCAAGGCCAGCTGGTCCTGGAGGCCCAGTGGGGCCTTTCATACCTGAAAGATCAAACCCATGGCGGTTCATACATAGTGGGAAGGCAAAATCTGTGGCCTCCCTTACCAACCGCAGTGCACGGAGCAGGTATCACACCTTGTTAAGGTACTGGGGGGACTGGATCAGGGAACCTGGCAGCAGAGCCCAGGACCTTGCAGGCTTAGCTCTGCAGCCTCAGGAATTCATTGCCAGAGTTAGCCTCGCAGACTCTGAGGCCCAGGACTCACCTTGCCTCCCCTCCACCTGGGCGGCTGCCTTTTGGAACCGATCCATCTGCCGGACCTTGACTAGGTAACTGCCTTGTGATCCCTCCAGCCTTTGCTTACTGTCCTGGACCTTAACTACAGATTTACCCCTGGCCTTTACCTCTAATCACTTGCAGGTTTAGTTCAGTAGTAAAGCACGAGCATTGCTTTGCAGAACATCCATTCTACACTTGTGCAACATATACGCTGCCTTCGGTATTGTAGATACTCAGAAGCTCTTTAGAGTCTCGGTAGGACAAAATTGAGTGGGTCATAGCTCAGTGATAGAGCATCTGCTTTGCATGCAGAAGGTCCCAGGTTCAACTCCTGGCAGCATCTCCAGGTAGGGCTGGGAGAGACTCCTGCCTGAAACCTTGGAGAGCTGCTGCCAGTCTGGGTAGATGATACAGAGCTAGATGGACCACCTGAGGTGCTGGCAAAGCCCCACTGCCTGTCAGCAGGTCTGAAGTTTCAGGTGGACTACTGGGCTAGATGGACTCTATAGAAAGCAGCTTCATGGGGTCATCTGGGAAGCATTTTGACAAAATTGCCTTTTAAATACCTGGGAATCCTGGGACGCCTGGGACGCCGGGATCACCTTTCATTCCATTCAGACCTGGACGGCCGGACTCCCCCTGTGACGACACAACGACGGTTATCACGCTTACCATGAAAATGTGGAAATGAAACAATCGCCTTGAAAGCAAATAAGCACCCTTTGAGCATTCCTAATCTGAACTGAAAACAGGGTGAAGAAAGCAGAACAATAAAGAGATCCTCGGTGCTCACGGGGGGCCAATTCATGTAGCACTAATTGTCTGGAAAAGGAGATGTTTCCACATTTATTCCAGGCATGGACAAGAAACACTCCAAACAGCCCTGGCAATCTCTGCAGTTAAGGGTTGTCTGGATATCGGGGTCCCAAGCCATTGCTTGGGAAGGAAACTTTTAGAGAGGTTCAGAGCACAATCCAAGAGCAAATTCATGGTGTCTGCCACCACAATAAGGGGACATGACCACTAGCTTTTTGGTTTAAATACCCCCCTGTGACATTTAGTATTGAGGAGTGACTTGGGCTGCCCTGATGGAAGGGATCTCACTGGACCTCTTGCTGCTGAACTCTTTGCACATGCGCAGAAGCCCTGCAACCGTCAGAACCAGAACCTCAGTGTTGTCCTTCAAGAGAAAAGCCGAGGCCTTTGCAGTTATGAGAGAAAGGCTGGAGGTGGCAAAGAAGTGGCTTTGCTGCCCATTCCTACTTTTTAGAAAGAAACCAGTCCGATGCTAGGCTTTATAAAGTTTCTGCCACTTCTGCAAGTCTGATTCTAGGCTCGATAAAGTTGTACATGCCAACGAAATCTTTCTTCTAAAACCAGCCATTGCTTTAGAAGCACATCCCCTCCTCCACCATCATTTACTCACCGGGCGTCCAGATAATCCTTGATCTCCTTTTAAACCGGGCAGTCCAGGCTGACCTGGCAAGCCAGGATTTCCTTTCTCTCCTTTAACTCCTCCAGTTCCAGGAGGTCCTCGGGCGCCTTCCGGACCAGGCAGACCTTGATGTTACAGAACAGAAGTCTGTGGGTCAGTATGACTTGGACTCCTCTTGAGATGTACATCTTCTTCTTCCACTAAAACCTGTGCTTATAGACCAAGGAGTGTATGTCCCTTGGGACTGTGGGTAAACAGATCTTCACACTCAGAGTGGAACTGATCTGAAAGTGAGCCCTGGGGATTTGGTAGTTGCTAATGTCAGCCCTGAGGAGTAGCATGGAGTCTGAGGAGGGATGTGTCAGGCTAGCCCCAGGCCCAGCCCTAGCTTTGAGCCCTGACACCAGCTTGAACTTGCTGGCTGGGAGACCCCAAAGCTGGAGAGCCTGGTCCCAGCACTAACAGAGCTTGAGACCCCCAATGAACCAGCCTCTTCTAGGGATGTGCACAGAACTGGCCAGACCTGTTCGGTTCAAATTTGAACTGAATTTGGCCTGGCCCAGTTCTGATTCTGGCCAAACCGGGCCTGGTCCAGTTTGACCACTGGACCAGTTCAAGGCTCTGCTCGTAAAGGGGACTCTGGTAAGGATTCCCCTTTATGAGCAAAGGGGCACGAGGCGTCCCTAATGTTAGAAGAAAGAGGTAGGGGAGTCTGGGGACGTTACCCCAAGCAAAAGGCAGCGGTGGTGTAGACAGCAGCTCCCCTCAATCCCCACTGGCCTCCCCCAGGACAGCCTGGGCCATCTTTGGTCTGGTTCGCATCTCCACACATGCGTAGAGGCATGGACCAGGCCACAGCCGGCCTGGGCTGTCCTCGGGGAGGCTGGTGGGGGTTCAGGGGAGCCTCCACTGCCACTGCTTGCTCAGGCTAAGGTCCTCTGACTCCCCTATCTCTTTCTTTTAACCTTAGAGAAGCCCCTGCCCCTTTGCTCATAAAGGGGACTCCTTACCGGACACCCCCCCCTTTACAGCAGAACCCTGAACCGGTTCGAACTGATCCTGCTCAAACCGGGGCCAGTCCGGTTCGAACTTGGACAGGCACCCCATTTTGGGAGGCCGGTCTGGTTAGAACCCAGACCACTTGGATTAGAACTGGTTTGCACATCAAACCAGGTTTGAACTAGAACTGGGTTGCACATCCCTAACCTCTTCTACAGCAAGTACTACACCAGTGCTGGCAATAGGCCAAAAGGGTCAAAAGTGGAGTGGGAAAGGAGGGCTAGATTCCAGGCCAGAGGGGACCCTGATACCGGGCACAATCCAACAGTGGGTTTTCTGTCTCTGGATCAATGGAAATGAATGCGAGTTGGGCAGAATGCTGGGGAAATCAGTGGCGCCATCAGCAGCACAAAGAATGTGCATGTGGAGTGGGAAAAGAGTACATGCCATTGGACTTCTCCTCCTAACAACCCCATGTAATTTCATTGTTAAGTGGGATGCAGAGGTGAGGTTTCCAATGGATTGTTTGTCCTCTCTTTCTCTCTCTTTTTAGCCAAGCTGATCAATAAAAGGTCATCTTTATACGGTAATGATACACAAGTTCAAAGAGTAGCCTTATATATGAAATAAAAGTTATACAAAAATAGGTTATACATTCATAACTTAAAGATGTGGTACAGGACAAAAGATATAGTTATATAAAGCTGATATTGCTGACATATGTATAGCTGATACATTTTAATACAAAACTAACAAATTGGGGGTCTCTTCTGGAGCCTTCTGAAATGTTCTCCTTGCTAATACTATTACAAAATTCTATTAATTTTGTTATTAATGTTCTACTAATGAACCTTTAGCCCCCTAATACCTCCTTAAAGGCTTAAGATTAACCCATGTCCTATTGATATTCAATAATTTAAAAAACCTCCGGTTTAAGATGAGAGTTAAGATGCATTTACATTTTAATTCGTGCTCTAAAAAGCATGGAAATTCTACGTTAAGCTGCCCATCTTAACTCCTGTGCCATATAAGCTGGAAAGACTTTGTACAGTGTGGCATATGATTGGGGAAGCAGCACCTCTTGAACATCTGCTTGGATGCTTCCCTCCACAGCCCAATGGCCCGCTGAAAGACAAGGCAAAGTGTGGAGGCATGGAACCCCATTTCTAAAGCCAGCATCATATGCCAGACTGAAAAAAGGGCTTCCCGGGGAACAGGGGTGGTTGTGGTGGTGTGGCCAGCACAGCAGCGCAGACCTGAGAGGAGTGAGTGGCCATCAGCTGGAGGAGCAGGTTGATTTGGCCCCAAGGGCAGAGTGGTGAAGCGGCCACCATACTGGTTGTGGGCAGAGCTATGGGCACCGTGACTTCAAGAGTACTACTGCATAGACTCTTCTTTTGTTGTAAGTGAAAAAGATGATGGGTTTTTTGGGGGGGGAGGGGAGGTTGCCTTGAAAAAAAAATATATGGCACTTTTATATATATTCTCTAGCAAAGAAGCTAATGATTTAACCTATTCAAAGGGACTGCAAAATCAATTAAACATGACTTCTTCAGTCCAAAAAAACTTCGCCCACACTTTAAACCCGTTCAATAGAGAACAACTTTAAACTGCTCTATCGAAGCCTTTTTTCATTTGATCTTCATCAAATTTGCAGGGGAGGTGTCTCTTGTCACCTAGCCGATGTGTGCTGATGGTCAGGCAGATTGGACAAAGGGTTTTGATTTTATAAGCAACAGGATGTTTGGAACCTATAACAGTGGAATGCTGAAAACACTCTTCATCTTAACTATACTGGCGCTATTGAGCCAGTATAATGAAAAAATAAAATCCCTACCCACAAAGCACATCTGGGTAATTAATATAATTCAGCAGAATCCATGCCAGTGGAAAAGCTGTTTTGGAAGAAAAACCTGGGTCTGATTCAGGATATAATAAGCCATCACTCCTGTTCAGTACAAGCAAGTGCAGGATTAATCACAGTCCTTAAAAATAATGCCAGCACAACAGTAAACATTACATTTTTTTAAAAAAACCAATGCAGTGTATCAAGGCAAACTGACCAAGTTAAGAATCTAACCTGGAGGACCTGGAAGGGTCAGAGATCACCAAAGCCCAATGTTCGATGTTAGGAAGAACCCAGACACCACACAGTGCAAAATAAGATTTACTCGTTAGAAGTAGCACAAATGAGATATTGACACTCAACAGCGAACCCATTTCATCATCACAGTTTGGAGCAAACAAGCATGCAAAGGAAGAATGCCGCCCGCCCCCGAACCTCAATATGCAGATATATATCTATAATGGGGTGTGTGTGTGTGTGTGTGTGTGTGTGTGTGTGTGTGTGTGTATAGTTTCCCCTAGCACTTAGGCTGCTAGGACCAATCAATTCTATCCAAACTTGGTTATTGTTTTAGTTTTAACCGGACTGTCTGGGGCTTGCTATCTATTCGTTCCAAAGATGTGTCCTGTTTCAACCATTTCACTGGTTGCAGAAGGGATTCTCCCAGTTGATGCCTTTATAAAGAGCAATCCGAGTTCTCTCCGCTTTTATGTATCTGTCTTTTGGCAACAGAATGGTTTAGAAATTGGAGAAGCCTGCATTCAAGGGGGCTCTTACCTACACCCACTTTTAAACTTTCTGCATTCACAAATGTCACTTTCCCTCTTTGCCATTACTGAGCCCTTCTGCCGATTTTAAAGCTGCACAGCATCTAGCTCAGTGATCGTCATTATTTTTCAAGTGGGGACCACTTTGCCAAAAGACCCTTCAGTGTAGGAGCCTTTTCCCTCTATGCTGACCACTGCACAGGACTGTGTTTTTCTCAGTACTGGGAGGGCCTTTCTTAAGAGCTCTAGGAGGAGAGAGCTGGAAGGGGTGACACTTCCCAGCATGCCGTATACCCTTCCAAGACAAGAGGGCTCTTTTTGCCTTAAAGGGGCCTCTGCCCCAGCCCTGGGCAAAGTGCAGAACTGCCCAGTGAGGACGGTCACCTCCACCTGGTGCCAAGGGAACTCTGCAGAGTCTTCAGCTTTGGCCAAAGCCTCACACCAGTGAATATAAATTTCAAGTTGCTTCTGTTGGAAGATTTTTATTTATTTTTAATAATTCATATAATGCAGATACTGTATACTATCCTGCCTTGCCTATTCCAGGAAAATGACTGGGTAGGAATTCAGTGATTCCTCAGTGTAGACCAAATAATCTATTTGCATTGCAGTGAAATGATTAAAAAGAATGAACATATTCCGTGCAACATACTTATAAACCAGGGAGTGTGTACACACACACACACACACACACACACACACACACACACACACACCAGTTTTATCTCACTTGCTTTCTCTCTACATTCTTTGCATGGCATACTATATTACTGCTAAACAAAAAGACAAGGCAAATATCAAGACTTCTCTATAATGTATGTTTTGCTATGATTTACATCATCAAAAAATTCAATGGCTGGTTGGAAGCACGAAGAACCCAAAGAGATCTTGCCATTTCTAGAAGTAATGTGGGGTTAACAGCAGACTAAGCATAAAACAAGTCCACACTGCTCTGAATTTTGCCCACTGGTTTTTTTTTTAAAAAAAAATTAAGTCATTTAGGGGGAAAATTAAGACTGTGGATTTAGGGAGTGACATGAGCTTCTTATAGTAATTCAACATTTAGAAGTTGATTGGGTTGTAGGCATAAAGGTGTGGCTTCTTAAAAGTCATCATAGCAAAACATTTAAGGCTTCATCCTAAATCATATGCGTATGCCAAGTCGTTCCTGTTCTATGGAAAGAGATTTAAATGATCATTACTAGGTCTGGCTAACATAACGCTAGAAAAGACACGTTCACTGATATCAGGACACGGCTATGGGAAAAACCTTCCTTATTCTTTTGGAAATAAACATGCCTTAGCAAACTCCCTGCCCTGCGCCCCTGGCAAATCAGATCAGCTATAGCAGAGGTGCCCAATTTCAGCCCCCCAGCTGTGTTTGGACTACAACTCCCATCATCCCTGATTAGGGCTACTGTGGCTGGGGGCTATGGGAGTTGTAGTCCAACAGCCAGGGGGCCAGTGCAGCCCTGAACTATAGACCTCTGTCAACTGAGCAAAGAGAAACCGTTTAAAGTGGTGATTCTCTTATATTTAGCAGGAGGAGAGCAACTGGCCCTATCCATCCCCAGCACAGCATCCCTCCAGTGGCTGTTGCTGGTGTCTACCTTATGTTTCTTTTTAGATTGTGAACCATTTGGGGACAGGGGACCATCTTATTTATGTATTATTTTCTATGTAAACCACTTTGAGAACTTTGGTTGAAGAGCAGTATATAAATATTCATAGTAGTAGTAGTAGTAGTAGTAATAGATGCAAAGAAAGTCTGCACAAGATGCACAGTGTCTAATGCAGGGCTATGCAATTGCAGCTTTCCAGCTGTTTTTGGACTGCAGCTCCCAGCATCCCCAGCGGCCAACAGTCAGGTGATGATGGGAATTGTAGGTCAACATTTTGCTCTTCAAAATGGGAGCTACTATATGGAGTCTGTCAGGGCTCCATTCTGTCACCGATACTTTTTAACATACTTTTTAACATCTAAATGAAACAACTGGGTGCGGTCATCAGGGGATTTGGTTCTGGGTGTTATCAATATGCTGATGACACTCAAGTTGATGTCTCCTTGACATCAATATCAGGAAATGGCATTAGCCCCTTAAATGCCTGACTACAGGAAGTAATGGGCTGGATGAGGGATAATAAACTGAAGCTGAATCCAAGGAAGATGGAGGTGCTCATTGTTGTGGGACGTAATTTGCAAGATGGGATAGAACTTCCTGTTCTGGACGAGGTTACACTCCCCCAGAAAGAACAGAGCTTGGGAGTGCTCTTGGACCCAGGTCTCACCCTGATGCTTCAGGTTGAGGTTGTGGCCAGGAGTGCTTTTTACCAGCTGTGATTGGTTCAACAACTCTGCCCATTTCTTGAGGAAAATGACCTGAAAACAGTGGTGCACCAGCTGGTAGGGCTGCTTTTGTACGTAGTTCAGAAACTTCAGTTAGTTCAAAATACAGCAGCCAGATTGGTCTGTGGAGTATCCCAAAGAGACCGTATTCTGCCTGTTCTTAAACAGTTGCACTGGCTGCCGATATGTTTCCAGGCAAAGTCCAAAGTGCTGATTATGACCTTTAAAGCCCTGAAAGGCTCAGGTCCAAGTTACCTGAGATCACCTTTCTCTACAAGATCCCTACCACTCATTAAGATAACTAGGAGGGATCCATCTTTGGGTGCCACCAAAGCATCTGGTGGCGACCTGGGATTGGGCCTTCTCAGTTGTCGCCTCAAGGTTGTGGAACATGCTCCCCATTGATATAAGAGGATTGTCATCCTTGGAGGCATTCAGGAGAGCCTTAAAGACCCATCTCTGTAGTCTGGCTTTTAAGGACGTTAAGTTTTCATTGTAATTTTAATCTGCTTTTAATTGGTTTTTGATTGTAATTTTAATCTGCTTTTAATTGGTTTTTTATTTTGATTGTTGTTGTTGTTGTTGTTGTTATTATTATTATTAGTTAAACCACCCTGAGCCACTTTAGGAAGGGCAGTAAATTAAATTAAATTAAAATTAGATAAAATTAAGTAGTTGCAGGAGGGCTGAAGTTGAGTAGCCCTGGTCTAATAGTTAAGCCGGGGTTTTCAAACTTGGGTTCCCAACAGTGCTCCTGTAATGGGGATTCTCAGATGACTACAACTCTCTTCATCCCTGGCCAGGGGTCACTGCAGTTGAGGATGATGGGTATTATAGTCAACAACATCTGGGAATCCCTGTTAGAGGGAATACTGGTGCTCAGATACTGGATTGCATACCCCCAGCCACAATAGCCTTAAATTCTGTGTTTAGTTAAAAGACTAGAGGGGTTGTGACCACTGTTAAGAACATAGGAACCTGCCATATACTGAGTCAGACCATAGGTCCATCTACCTCAGTATCGTCTACACAGACTGGCAGCGGCTTATCCAAGATTGCAGGCAGGAATCTCTCTCAGCCCTATCCTGCAGATGCCAGTGAGGGAACTTGAAACCTTCTGCTCTTCCCAGAGCGGCTCCATCCCGTAAGGGAATATCTTCCAGTGCTCACACATCTGTTGTGACAGCTGCCCAAGCCCCAAGAATAACCTCAGCTGCCGACTTTTGAGGGTGGTTCACAAGCAAACTCCTGCATTTTGTCACACTTCCTTACTGCAGCTTCTAATGCTACCACAAATTTGAGGTTTATGACTTGGCATACTCATCGTACAGACTGGTACATTTGCTTTAATCAAATGAGTACCCATTCAAGTTCATGCAAAGTTATGACACTGGAGTTAATGGGCTAACCTGTGGAACCTGGAAGGAGGGGATCAATAGTTCATCAAGGCCATCATTAGAAGGGTAAGGGAAGGGGGAAACATCAACATGGTTAGATATGTCAACAAACTAAACATCTTCATGGTCACCCATCTAAAAGTCCTTTTCAGACATCATGCATCCACCAAACTATTATGACACATGGCGAGCTTCTAAAACAATTCAGCTCTTTATAGTTATCACCATTTTTGACGACGTGGCCATTTAGGAGTCCTCACATCCAAGCAAGTCCATGACCAGACAGAAGGGGACTCCCTTTGAAGTCAAATGAATGTGTCACATTCCGATGCCAACAAGGACAATCAAGCTCAACAGGTATCCAATGCATTCATTAAGGCCTTGGAAGGAATTTTCCTTTGATCAGAGAGAAGTCTGCTTTTGTGATTAACTGCATAATAGTGTCATTTCATCAACTGCAGCCCATTTTGAGGGACTCAGATGTGGACTGCCTTGAAGAGCAATAATAGTTTGGTCTACCCACCCAGGGACATGCATGATGGAGTGAGACGAATGCTCCTCGTTGCCCAGGGCATGCAACGCAAAGATAAAAAGGACACACCTCTGAGCAGTTACTGGTGTTTTCTCATTACCATTAGCTGATGCAATAGTTTCTCCTCCTAAATACGAAACCGTTTGGGTTAGACCAGGAGTTCTCAAACTTGGGTCCCCAGATGTTGATGGACTACAACTCCCATCATGGGGAGTTGTATGGGGATGCTGGGAGTTGTAGTCCAACAACGTCTGGAGACCCAAGTTTGAGAACTCCTGGGTTAGATGCCACTTCACTAGCACAGAAGTCTGCATTTACTCCAGGAAACACACTGCAAAAATTTAAGCCAGGGTGATACAAATCCTGCACCATGGGAAATGGAATTTTGAGACCACAGAAACATGCCCATTCGCTGAGATTGTCTTCTGAGGTGATCTTCTCCAAGTATCCCTCACTCTGAGATTCTACCAGATTTTGCCCATAAAGGCTAGAAACTTGCTGAATTTTCCACACCAAACTAAATTTTATGTTTGTGTGCTGCTGTTACCAATGATTAAATTAGTGGCACGTCCTTATTGCACTAGCAATAATTAACTAATTAATTAATTAATTAATTAGCAAGACAGTTAATTAATTAACTAGCAAGACACAGAATAGGCACAGACCTGTGGCCAATATAAATAAAATCGTATCACAGGTGACAGTCACAGTGACAACGAAGCCATGGCTCAGCTGACCCACTTTGTTAATTTTAACACAGAAGTTGGAGGACATGAAAAGCACCGTGAAGGCTCACTGCGATTTCAGAAATGTTTCAGCCCCAATACAGATTTTGTCAGATGCCCAATATCTGCTCAGCGGTGTTTGCCCACGATGCAAATTATCATTTCCAGAATTAGTGCAACGGAGGGACGGGAACCAAGATGCGGGATGAAAGGATGAAGATGGAATGATGGTGCACTGAATCCGTCGGAGCCGTGGGACGTGCTGGATGCGCAAACACGACGTGAAGATGAATGAAAACATTATCCAATTTGATCATGCTGTGCTGCTAAGATGGATTGGCTTTCCATGGGTCCTGAGGGGTGGTGTTTATGATTACGCTTTGTGCACACAATGGTGCCAGGACGCAGGCAGATTGGCAGATGCTATTAAAGCCGACAAGGTGCCCGGCTGGATGATTGCTGTGATGACATGCGAAGGCCATCTCAAGTTGGCAAAAGGCACTGAATTTTGCTGCCAGGCTATCAGTGGGCGTGATTTTTGGTCTCTCTCTTGATACTGTTACTTTCAGGTAACCACAATGAATTATGGGTACCCAGAAGACATCAAGACAACGTTTTGCCATGTCAACCAAATCATAAAGAGGTACTGAAAAGGGCTGATCAGAAATTCAGTCCAGTCTAATAGCCTGCTGGCAAAATTAAGTTACTGGCGACATGTTGGCATATTGCTCATTTGCTCTCTTACCTGGTCTCCCTGGTATTCCTGGCGGCCCTGGGCTACCTTTAGGACCTTCTGAAGGTGCCCCAGGCAGTCCTGGAGGGCCTGGTGGACCTTGAAGGCCAGGAAACCCCTGGACACCTGTCTCCCCTTTCAGACCAGGGGATCCTGGAGGCCCCGGGGGTCCAAGCAAGCCTGAGTCACCCTTTTGACCTGTTTTAAAAACACAAGACACATATTGACTGATGTTGCAAGTGCCTCAAATCTCCATTTTGATTATAAAACAAAGGCATATGATTGGGAGTTTCTGGCTGTATTGTATCCAGAAATCAGGCCAGTCCACCACTCTTCTGACACGGATAAAGGGAAAAAATAAATAAAACTTTGCCTGATAGTCCTGGCAGTCCTGGAGGTCCGGGGCGCCCAAAGCCTGGTTGACCTGAAAAAGAAACCACCACACACAGGTTAATAGATCTGCGTACTGCCTGCCAACAAAGCTGAAACTGGCACAACTCTCATCTTACGTTACCCCCCTATAGGGAGAGGGGAATTACACATAAAAGGGAATACGAATACAAATACGACAAATATTTATATACCACTTTTCAACAACAGTCTCCAAAGCGGTTTACATAGATATAAACAAATAAATGAAGATGGATCTCTGTCGCCAAAGGGCTCACAATCTAAAACAGACACACAAGACGGACACCAGCAATGGCCACTGGAGGATAAAAGTGCCTCACCTGGTTCCCCCTTTTGCCCAGATGGCCCAGGTATGCCGTCCCGGCCGGGCTGCCCTTTTTCCCCCGGAAGGCCTGGAGATCCGGGGCGCCCAACATCACCTAACAGAAGAAGAACAGAGCATATGACTAAAAGCGGCTTTTCTGACTGCCTGTTCTCTGTCCTCTGTCCAGTCGGGCAATTCAACATGAAGACTGGAGGATTTCCTTACTGCTTTACATACACAACTATAACCCCAACTTAAAAGGGTGTAAATGCTCCACTCTCACACACACTTTCTCTAGGCAGCAGTGCCAAGAGGGACGCCAGTGACTGACTGCACACAGACACACCCACACCGTGCATTCTAGGACAGGGGTTCCCATCCTGCGGTCCTCCCGATGTTGCTGAACCACAACTCCCATCATCCCCAGCCACAATCAATTGTCGCTGGGGGGTGATGGGAGTTGTAGTTCAGCCACATCGGGAGGGCCACAGGTTGGGGACCACTATTCTAGAACATTTATAGGCAGCAGTGGCTCATCCTAAAGAGCCGGGGGGCGGGGGAGCGCACCCAGAGATGCAGCCGCTTCTGGTTCCCGGCAGCCTGGTTGTGCTTCTTTCATCCATCCCACTCTGCCCCATGTTAAGGAGGGCCAGCCTGCAGGCAGCACAGCTTTCCTTAACATGGGGCAGGATGAGAGAAAGGGGTGCAATCTGGCTGCCGGAAACCATACATGGCTAAGCCCCCACCTCCACCCCCAGCTCATTAGGACAAACTGCTGCTGTTCACAGGCAAGCTATATTAATTTCCACAGTATTTTTTTTTTAACCAAACTCCCATCCAGGAGCGAGAGAAAAAGAAAGCATCACACAAGTCTTTATTTCTGCAGAAATCCCTGCATTGCACCTTTCCTAATCACTAATCAAGACGTAACAGATCAGAGCCTGCACTTCAAGAGGATTCAAAGAAGCTAAAAGAACAAGTCTAGAAATAGACAAAAACTACCTGGGCTGGGCGCAGAGCATCTGCACCTCTTGTTTGCCGGCCCGACACCGCTGCCTGGCTGCCTTCTTCTTCGCCTGCCCGGGATTGCCTTCTTCCTCTTCCCTGCCTGCCACCCATCTTCTTCTTTTCTGATGCCCACCTGGCTGCCCACCCCCACCTCCATTTTCTGGCTGCCCACTGGCCGGCCATTAAACTGCCCGCCGGTCATGGCCCCCGCCCACCCACGGTTTTCTTCAGCCAGCCAGTGGGCCAGCCGCTGCTATATTCTTCCTCTCGCCCATCCCTATAGTTATTGGCAGCTGCTTGCAAACTCCCACAAGAGCTGCCATGCATGGGATCAGCAACTGGGAAGAGCAGAAGGTTCCAAGTTCCCTCCCTGGCAGCATTTCCAAGATAGGGCTGAGAGAGATTCCTGCCTGAAACCTTGCAGAAGACGCTGCCTGTCTGTGATGACAATACTGAACAAGATAGACCAAGGGTCTGACTCAGTATATGGCAGCTTCCTATGTTCCTATGACAGGTAAGTCTAAGAGAAATATATAAAAAGATGGTTGATAGATTTTACCCCTTTTACACATACCTTGAGGTCCAGGTGATCCTGGGACACCAGGCATCCCTGGAGGTCCATCAAGACCTTTTGGTCCTGAAATACCCGGTGGACCTGTGAAAGCAGTGACAACTTCAGCACATATCGCCCAAACTGCAGGATGCAGCAGAAATTGTTGCACCTAGTACGTTACAACCCAGACCCAGAAATGGCAGAAATATTGAAGAACACCCACCCCTGCACACGTGTGTGTGTGTGTGTATGCACACACACTCATGCGCGCGCGCGCGCGCGCGCGCACACACACACACACACACACACACACACACACACACACACACACACTTTGCATATTATGAGATCTGGGGAAACCAGACAATAAAATAGAACAGAATGTCAGGTTGAAGGACATCCATCAGAATTTGAGCTGAGACCCATCTAAATTATAAAACCGTATCATCATGTATGTAATAGTCTGAGAAACACATCATGCTGGTCAATAAAAGGAAGAAGAAAGTAGGTAGAAACATTACCTGTTTCAGAGGCTAAAGCATGACAGCATGGAGAAAAAGAAACAAGAAAAAAATTAGGTGGGGGAAATTACCTGGGAATCCAGGGAGGCCAGGTTCGCCTTTCGCACCTGAATTTCCAGGCAAACCAGGCAACCCAGAAGTGCCAGGAGAACCTTTAATACCAGGACCCCCTGGGTATCCAGGCAAACCAGCATCACCCTGCGGAGGGGAAATAAGATCAGGAAAGGGTTTATACTTGGTTGAATCAAGACCCACAAGGACCAGCAGCAGAGGCAACTGGATCACAGAGGCCTTGGAATATCCTTATCCACCAGTAACTCCTTTTGTGGCTGCTGAGGCTGGAAGGGGCAGTGCCAACAGCCAAATTCTGTTTTTGGAATTTACTTTTCCATGGCTCTCTATTCTTTTCTCTGTAATGTTGTGCATTATTTCTGCTGTTAAGTGCTATCCATAAAGACGCTAGGCCCATTCACACGTTATGTACGATGTACACAGGTACAGTCATTCCCAGGTCATGAACACAGGTCCAGAAGTCCATTTCCTATCCGCAGCTGTGCATTTGAAGGGACTGTATCCTGGTTCACTTTTAAAAGGAACACAGGTACAGTCATTCACACAAACACATGTACGAGTGTACAGACATCTATCTGTACACTCATACGGCATAATGTCTGAATCGGGCTTTTGTGATGGATTCCCCCCCCCCCCCGATGTTGTATGGCACTTTGAGAAGCCATCTTGGGTGAAAGCAGTCTATGTACGGATGCTGTAAACATCCATTCACTTTGTGGGCTGGAGTCCACTTCATCAGATACATCCTCTGTTGGCACTATGTACATATGGGTACAGGATGAAAGAAAAGGTAAACAGTGGGTCCAAAGGGCTATAAAATGCAAGTGGTGATCTGGAACAGGTGCATGGAGTTTGCCTTCAGTGGAACAGCAGGTAGGACTTATATTGATTGACAGTATAGCCAGCATAGCGTAGTGGACCGGGAAGATCCGAGTTCAAATCCCCAAACTGACTGGGTGACTTCAGGCCAGTCATGGATCTCTCAACCTAACCTACCTCACAGGGTTGTTGTGAGGCTAAACATAACCTCTGAGCTCCTTGGAGGAAGAGCCGAATATAAATGTAAAAATAAAATAAAATAAAAATAAAGAAAATAAGTTCCTTGCTCCTGGGGAGTTGAGGCCTTACCTCCAGTTCCACTGGTACAGGGCACTATTCACACCATTCACACAATCAGCATGGGAGCTTCCACAGGAACATAAGAGGCTACCTTATACTGAGTCATTAGTCCATCTAGCTCAGTGTTGCCTACACTGCCTGGCAGCGTCTCTCCGAGGTTTTGGGCAGGGGTCTGTCCTACCCTACCTGGAGATGCTGCCAGGGAGTGGATCTGTGACCCTCTGCATGCAAGTCCTATGGTGGACTAGTGTCCAGACATCCTAAAATAAATGACAGGGAATGTCCTCTGAAATGTACTGGTTCCTTTGAAATGGGCATGGAATGCCTTGAATTTCCAAATGCATTCCTAGAGCCATTTGGAAGGACCATGCATTTGAGTGGGCATTCTGTCATCCATTTTAGTACATTTTCCCTAGAGTCTATATGATCAGATGCATGGTGTCAGCCTAGTGGACTAGGAGCATAGGAAGCTGCCTTATACCGAGTCAGACCACTGATTTATTTAGCTCAGAATTGTCTACACTGACTGGCAGCAGCCCTCCAAGATTTCGGGCAGGAGTCTCTCCCAGCCCTATCCGAAGATGCTGCCAGGGAGTGAACCTGGAACCATCTACAGGTGCTCTTCCACTGAGCTACGGCCCCATCCTCTAAGGGGAACATCTTGCAGCAGATAGCGCTCACGTATAACAACCCATCCAAATTCAAAGACAACACCTGCTTAGCAAAGGAGACCATTCAAGTTCGCTACTTTAAGTGGCGCAGCGGGGAAATGCTCGACTAACAAGCAGAAGGCTGCTGGTTCGAATCCCTGCTGGTACTGTACTATATCAGGCAGCAGCGATCTAGGAAGATGCTGAAATGCATCATCTCCTACTGCATGGGAGGAGGCAATGGTCAACCCCTCCTGTATTCTACCCAAAGAAAACCACAGGGCTCTGTGGGCGCCAGGAGTCGAAACCGACTTGACAGCACACTTTAGCTTTACCACAAGACTAGCTTAAATCCCCAATGAAGCCTAGATGCACTTTACTGGAAAGAATATTTGGAGAGTGTACCTTAGGGCCAGGGGGGCCTGGAATACCAATGTCCGAAAGGCCTGGATCACCTTTCTCCCCCTTCGGTCCAGGAATTCCAGGAGATCCAGGCTGCCCAGGATGTCCTCCTATGCCTTGCAGACCTTCGACACCTGGGGGACCTGCCCAGAATATGAAGAAGAAAAGTTCTGCAGCGGCTCGTAAAAGCTGACATGGTTCCAAGGAGACCAGAAGGAAACCGTAAGCAATGCATTCGCAGAAACCATGAATTTAAGAAGCAGAAGGAAGACGTAGCAACAGCTACATTATCAAGAGAATCGATCGTCACAACAATGAATATGAGTTTTTAAAGCCCTGCTGATATGGATAGGTTTGTTGCTCCGATATGTGAAGTCGCTTCCTCATCATACGCTTCTGGATATTTGTGCAGAGTCATCCTATGCATGCATGCTTACTTGGAAGTAAGTCCTACCAGGTTCAATGGCACTTACGAGGGATGTGCACAAACCAGTTCGCTGCCTCCTTTGGGAAGTTCCAAACCAGTCTGGCAGGGAGCGGTTCCCTTAAAAAGCAGGTAAGTCGGTACTTATCTGGTTGTGGCTGTACCAAAGCCCAAAGGTTGCTCTATCAAAGGCCGCATGCGGCTGCTAGTGATGTGCAAACAGGTTCGACGTCGAACCGGTTTGGTTCGACTGTTTGGGGTCAAACTGAACCACCCTGTTTGGTCTGACCCCAGACCGAACTCCCCCCCCCCGGCCATTCAGGGGCATCGCGTGTATGTGTGTGTGTGGGTCCTGGGGGGTTTCCCCTCCCCCCACCGGCCTCCTTGCCTCCCAAACCGGCCCATTTGGCCGGCTCTTCAGCCCATTCGGGCCTTCCCCCTCCGGCATGGTGGCCATCTTGGCGGCCGCTGCGCCTGTGCAATTGGCCTCTGTGTGACCTGGGTCGTGCCCAGGCCATGCAGAGGCCAAACAGGCTGGTTTGGGAGGAAAGGAGGCTGGTGGGGGGAGGGGGAACCCCCATGGGCCACCTCCTGCCACCTAGACCAAGTCTCCCAGAGGGGGTAAGTTCTAAAAATATACATATATATATTAATTTCTTTTAAATAGCGCGAACACCTCCCAGAATGAACCGGCCAAGTCCAATTCAGACCGAACTGGGTCAGCCGGTTCCGTGCACACCCTAACGCCGGCACGCGCATGGCCACAGCCGCACGGGGCCTTTGGTCGAGCAAGCGCTGTGCCTGGAAAAACGGTGGGGCAGCAACGGAGCAGGTAAGGATCTGCTTACTTGCTTTTCAAGAGAACCGCTTCCTGCACCGGCCACACCTGCACGAGTTGTTTGTACACATCACTTGTGCTTACACCCCAAACAAATGCGATAGGACTGAAGCCTTAGTCGTTTTTTAAAAAAACGATCTTCTCCTGCAGTAGCCTGGGATGATCTGGTGGTAGCCCCCTATCAACTCTAAGCGTGGCTTTTTGGCTAATGGTTTATTCGGCCTGGGTAAAAGATCCAGCCCAAGCGGAATGCTCTGCATAGTCGCCCGCCTTGGCAGCAGGTGGGGGTGGCCATTCTCACAGGGCAGTGCTGCACTTTTGCCCAGTGCCGGTGGGGCTCCTTGGAGGGGGAAATGGAGCCCCCGAGCCCCGGCACCATCTTGGAAAGCAGGCAGCACAGAGCGCTGGCAAGAAGGCTCGGCGACTCTTCAAGGGCCTCCCAGAACTGGGGAAACGCATCAGCACAGGCAGGAAATGGCTCCCACCCTGGAGGGCTTGTCTTTTGCCAAAGTGGCAAAGAACGGGCCACTTGAAAAACAGTGAGGATCATTGGCACCTCTTCAATGAACAAGGACCAGCTTCATTCCCAAAAGCGTGCCGCAGTCTTCAATGCACGACATAGAAAAGATGTTTTAATTGAAAAGATTTATCAGCAGCTTCAAGTTAATATTTATTAGCCCAGCTTTTGCGATGCAGCCCCAGCGCTTGGAGAATCGACCTTTTCTGCCCCATCCAAACACAGCCACTCCTGTCGATAGGAAGAGGCATTCATCCCAGGCTGGGGGTGCTGCTCATCATGCTTACAGTCCACCCCCCCCCCCCCACCGGCTTCTGCAACACAGACAGCTACAGAACCATGCAGCTCATCCCTGAAGAGTTTAACACAGGTGTTGTGAAATGTTGGTTTTTAAAAACATTTTTTAATCACATCAGTTGCCGGCGATGGTGCCTTAGCAGCCATGCCTCTTAAGCAACAAGGAGTACCCCATAGCCTCTTCTTTCCCATTTTAATGTTCTCACTCCACCTCCCAATACGAAATTCAGCTCAGCACCACTTAGAAGAAACATGTTTTTGACACCTACCTGGGAGTCCCATTTCGCCACTGGAACCTTTCTGTCCGGGGGGTCCCGTTGGCCCAGGTGGTCCAGCCAACCCAGCATCGCCCTTGGGGCCTGGGGAAGCATCGTTCTCATGAGCAATTTGATCCCAGAAAGTCCTTTCCATCATCAAACCAACAAAAGAGTCACATGGCCCCTTAAAGGCTATTGGGATTATTGTGACATATGTTTTCATGGACCAGCTCAACCTCTGGCCCTCCAGCTCTTGCTGAACTACAACTCCCATCATCCCCAGTCACAATAAATTCTGGCTAGGGATGATGGGAGTTGTAGTTCAACAATAACTGGAGGATCACAAGTTGCTTACCCTTGGACTACTAGGCTACTTTGTCAGATGTATGGTTATCATCAATTGGCACGCACACACACACACACACACACACACACACACACACACACACAGAGTTTCAGAGAGAGAATTTATAAACAGTGGGGTCAGAAAGATCAGGTGGTATATACACAGGATAAATAAATAAATAAATAACAAAGAAAGAAAAAGCCATGAAAGGAACAAACGATCTGTGATATTTTTGTACAAAACTGAAGTGTGCATGACGATGCACTGAACTGAAATGTAGCCAATACGTGCCGGTTCACAGCCACAGTAATTGACCGCACCACAAATCTTCCTAGCTTTAATTTAAAACTTCTAGTTGGTAAGAAGACCTTTGTCTCATTTGAGACCTAAACCAACAGAAGCAAATTGATGGATCCTGGTTCAAGCAGTTTGTCATACGGAATTTATCCCTTTTCGTTCAGTCGCCTATCAAGTTCACCAGTTCGGAGAGAGAGCCTACAGGATATTAGAGTATCCCTTTCCAGTTCTACATGGCATGATATTATGGGCTTATGCCTGGCCTTTAAGCCCTGAAATATTTATTTATACATCTCCCAAAACAAAGTCAGGCTCCTACTTTAACAAAGGGCAATCCAAGGCGCCAAACTGATCAGAACAATTGCATAAAGTTGCAAATATGGATGCATGCAAATCACATATTCCTATTACGCTTAATTGACATGTTAGTTTGCATGTTGTGCCCAATTTCTTCTGCTCCAAAGTTTTAAGGTAACTTGAGGATTTGAAACCTTATATTAGAATCACAGAATGTTAGTGTGGCAGGAGATCGTGGAGGCCTGCCAATCGAACCACTGCCTGGGAGTTATTTGCACATGGCTTCATGCTGCGGGGTAAATGTTGAGAGAAGCCACTTTGAATTACACTCGTGGCATTGAAGGAAGCAGCCCCTCCTCTCTGCTCTTGGGTTTTGTTTTGATGCAAGTTCACATGGCATGCCTCCGTGTTTTCCTTCTAGCCAATGGCGGGGCAGGGGAAGAGATTACTAAAGAGCTATATCTGCACTTCTAAAGAGAGTATCCCTCTTATCATGCTAATGATTCTATGTCAGTGCCTCTCCCTATTTGTTCCGGTGTTTCCAGAAAAGGTAGCTTAAAACCAGCATTTTTAAAACCCTGAAATACACTGAGATAAGCTAGAACTTGCATGTCAAAGCCCAATTTGTGTGTGGAGTGGGTCCAAGGATCTCGAAGGGACTTTGGGGTAAGTCTGGCTAGCGTGTGAACGCCCACAGTCTCTCCCCGAAGGAGACTTGGGGTAACAGCCCTGTCTGTCAAGCCTCCTGCTCAGAGTAAGAAGCTGGTCAGCAGACCCTCACCTGGCAATCCGGGTGAACCTGGCTGTCCAGTTGGTCCAGGAGATCCCACGTCACCAGGGAGACCTTGGTAACCCTTCTGGCCTGTTATGCCAGGAATGCCTACAAGGAAGCAGAGGGAGAGAATCAGTTGCATTTCAAGAGAATCAGTTGCATTTTAACTCAAACGAGTTGCATTTCAACTCAAATAAGCTGCATTTCAAGAGAATAAGTTGCATTTCATAAGTTGCATTTCAACAAAAAAATGCAAAAAGTTGCATTTCAATAAAAATATGTGATAAAGAGGAGACGTCGTCCGGTTCCAGCAAGATCTCCCTGTTAACTATGTCAAGGATCAGGATGCATGGATCACCAATCCAGTGGGATGTGGCATGGCAAGCTACTGTAATACCACATACAACTGCACCCTCCTACGGGCAGGTTTACATATATACATTCACACACATGCCCCACTCACTCATAGCCACAGCTGAATGTGTGAACAGCATCCATCAGAAAGCATTGTGTCCAAGGCAATACAAAGGTCCTATCTGTGATGGCACATTCAAGATGAGGGTCACCCACTTAAGGCTGAAGTCATCCTGTGGCAAAGTTTTGCATGTGTGAACCCCGTCCCATGAGTTCCGATGATATTGTTAACCAACAGCAGTTAAGTGAGAGCATCTCTTATCTAGGAGATAGGCACCACAAGCCCTGTATGTAGGACTGGCGTGAAGATGAGTCCCAGGTCTGAAGAGGGTTGATCTAATCATCACGATGGCTGCCTGAAACTTCTGTGCTCAGAGGCAAGTATACTGCTGAATACTACTACTACTACTATTTATATGCCGTTTTTCAACAAAGGTTGGAGAGGAGAGCTGGTCTTGTGGTCGCAAGCATGACTTGTCCCCTTAGCTAAGCAGGCTCCACCCTGGTTTGTATTTGAATGGGAGACTAAAGTGTGAGCACTGTAAGATACTCCCCTCAGGGGATGGAGCTGTTCTGGGAAGAGCATCAAAAGGTTCCAAGTCCCCTCCCCGGCATCTCCAAGATAGGGCTGAGAGAGATTCCTGCCTGCAACCTTGGTGAAGCTGCTGCCAGTCTGTGAAGACAATACTGAGCTAGGTGAACCAATGGTTTGACTTGGTATATGGCACCTTCCTATGTTCTCAAAGTGGTTCACATAGAATCTTAGTAAGTAAATAAAGATGGCTCCCTGTCCCCAAAAGGCTTGCAATCTAAAATGAAACACAACACTGCAAGGATGCTGTGCTGGGGCTGGATAGGGTCAGTTGCTCTCCCTCTGCTAAACAGAAGAGAATTGCCACTTTCTAAAGGTGCCTCTTGCTCAGTTGTCAGGAATACCAGCAGCCGGGAAATAGCAGTGGGAGAGGTCTATTCCCTTCAGGTCCCACTTGCTGGTTCCCTGGAGGCATCTGATTGGCCACTGGTGGGCACAGGATGCGGGACGAGAATGACCTTTGGTCTGACCCAGCCTCTTGTCTCCTGACGTTGTCCAGCGAAGGGGCCCAGAAGAAGCCTCTCCTCACCTGGAGTTCCTGGTTCTCCCTTTTCTCCTTTGGAGCCGAGTTGTTCCGGATCCACTGTCCCCGGGAGTCCAGGCAGACCTGCTTCTCCTTTGTTTCCTTTTTGCCCGGCTGGTCCTGGCGGGCCCGACTGGCCTGGAAAGCCGTCGTTGCCTACGTGGGACCCAAACGACAGACCATTTGCCCTCTACACAAGTTGGCGGCCGATGCTTTACAACCCCCAGTGAAAGACCCGGGGAGCCTCCTCACGTCCTCGGCTTTGTCAGATCCTTGGCATGATCCCAGGCACCCAAATGAGGCACCAGCTAATTCCGGGGTGGGCAAACCTGGTCCTCCAACGGTCGCTGGACTACAACTCCCATCGTCCCCAGCTTCAGTTTATTGTGGCTGAGGATGATGGGAGTTGTAGTTCAACAACGGCGGGAGGGCCAGGTTTGCCGGCCCCTGAGCTCATTTCTTTCTATCCCATCATTCCTCCAAGTAGCTCAAAGAAATGCAAATTGTCACACACACCTCATCCGCCGCCCAGTCTGTCCTCACAACCACCCTAGGAGGTAGGTTGTTGAGAGAAACGGACTGGCTGAAGTAACCACGCAGCAGCCACGGTGGGCGTCAGGGCTGTGTGGAAATTTGAACTCATGTATGGCTGGTCCTAGCCTAACAGGAGAGCTGGGGAGGAGAGCGGGTAACTTTCAGGAATGGGGATGAGCTGTCCCTTTTGCTAAGCAGGGTCTGCCCTGGTTTGCATTTGGATGGGTGACTACATGTCTCTCAAGACGCATTTTATTCACCCAAGATTTTAAATTAGAATTCTGGTTTTAAACTGTTTGCAAGTGTTTTAATTTCTGCTTTAATTTGTTTTATGTTTGTTGTAAACTGCCCAGAGATGTGAATTTGGGGTGGTGTCCACATATACTATATAGGTGGTGTCCACATATACTCATTACAATACTGAGCTAGCTGGACCTAAGAGAGGCGAGCTGGTTTGGTGGTAGCAAGCATAACCTGTCCCCTTAGCTAAGCAGGCTCCACCCTGGTTTGTATTTGAATGGGAGACTAGAAGTGTGAGCACTGTAAGATATTCCCCTCAGGGGATGGAGCGGCTCTGGGAAGAGCATCTAGGTTCCAGGTTCCCTTCCTGGCAGCATCTCCAATCGCTGAGAGAGATTCCTGCCTGCAACCTTGGAGAAGCTGCTGCCAGTCTGGGTAGACAATAAATATAAAAGGTGAAGTGTGCCGTCGAGTCGGTTTCGACTCCTGGCACCCACAGAGCCCTGTGGTTGTCTTTGGTAAAATACAAGAGGGGTTTCCCATTGCCTCCTCCCGTGCAGTATGAGATGATGCCTTTCAGCATCTTCAAATATCGCGGCTGCCCAATATAGGAGTTTGCCACAGTCTGGGGAAACATACCAGCGGGGATTCGAACCAGCAACCTCTGGCTTGCTAATCAAGTCATTTCCCCACTGTGCCATTAGGTGGCTATGTAGATCAGGGATTCTCAATTTTGGGTCCCCAGATGTTATTGGACTTTAGCTCCCATAATCCCCAGCGCCAATGGCCTTTGGTTGGGGATTATGGGAGCTGGAGTCCAACAACATCTGGGGACCCAAGGTTGAGAACCCCTGGTGTAGACAATATTGAGCTAGACAGACCAATGGTCTGACTCCGTATATGGCGGGTTCTTATCTTCCGATATAACCCTCCAAGTACTACATCCACCAAGGTTCAGATCCTGACTTTCTAATAATGCTGCTATAGCTACCAGTGCTGCAAGCAAAGATTAAATGGAAATGGAAAGTTAAATGGAAATAAAAAGCTGAACTTATAATAGAGCAATCCTATTTTTCAAACATGTGCAAACTCCACTGCTTTTGAAAAGAGCGGGGGGCAGGCCCACACATCTCACCTTTGGGGCCAGGAAGGCCACTTCTGCCAGGAATTCCAGGAGCACCTTGAGGACCTGGTGCACCCATTACACCCATCTCTCCTTTAGCACCTGGATGTATGGAAACACCAATTGTATTCCAAATTTAAAAACCAAACACACATTGGTTGCTTTCCATCTCATGGCATTAAGCCTGTCGACTGAAACCCTCGACAACTGTACTACCAAACCAATTTCTTGCAGTTCTCAGGTGCTTTACCTGGGCAAGCAAACACATCATCTTCATCTGTGGAACTACTCCAAGAGATTAAATTTAAGTGGTTTTACAGTTATAGCCGGGTAGTTGGATGCTAAATGTGCAATCTTTTCACAGGTGCTAACAAGTCTAAAACGTAAATGTGTTTTGCCTGCATTATTCTCACAGTGCAGCTCAGCTGAAACAATGATTGTTGTACACACCGGGGTTCCCAGCTGGTGGTACTTCAGATCTTGCTAAACTACAACTCCCATCATATCCAGCTACAATTTATTGTGCCTGGGGATGATGAGATTTGTAGTTCAGCAACATTTGGAGTACCAATGGTCGGGAACCCTGATGTATATTATAGAGCTGGTCTTGTGGTGGCAAGGATGGACTTTCCCCTTTGCTAAGTTGGATCCACCCTGGTTTGCATTTGAATGGGAGACTACATGTGAGCACCGTTAGATGTTCCCCTTAGGGAATGGGGCCGTTCTGGGAAGACAGAAGGTTCCAAGTTCCTTCCCTGGCATTTCCAGATAAGGCTGAGAGAGACTCCTGCCTGCAACTTCGGAAAAGCCACTGCCAGTCTGGGTAGACAATAAAGAGCTAGATGAACCAATGGTCTGACTTGGTATATGGCAGTTTCCTATGTTGCTATGTAAGGTCTAAAGACTGAACATTATTCCTAAAGAAAGGATCTGCCTTCACTGCCTTCAAATACCTCCTAATAGACTCACAGCTGAATGAAATTATCATCCTCCCATTCTTAACTGTCAGAATGTTGGGTCTTTCTCACAAGTAGAACATTATTATGATCACCAGAGATTTCAATGAAATCTGGTTTCCTGCATTAGTAAATATACTGATGAAAAGTGAAATCAGCAATTGTTCCAATAAAAAGGAGAGACATTTTTAGTTATGATAAACGTACTTAGGATGAGGGCTTCATACACATTGCAATGAAAAAATAATGATATTAATGTGGATTTTAAATTAAAACCAACATGGGAGTTGGAGTTATTTATGAAAAGGCAGCTGGAAGAACAAATCAGTGAGTGATTGGCTTACAAATTACACATCTGTGAGCGCCTGGTTTAGAAAAAGACCATTCTCAAAAAGATGGATTCCATTTCATAGGGAGTGAGCAGGATTCAGACCTCATAAGTCACAATTAAACTCTATTTATCCCAATGGTGCTTAGCCATACTAACTTACTCTGCTTAATTTAAATGAGACTTTGACTTTGTTTGGAGCACGCTTTACATATCATGCACGACACTCCTCTACCTGAAATAAATGCCACAATCTTGCTGGTCTGTGTATGGCGGACAGTGTGCATTGATTCTGAATGTGGAAGAGTGGAAGGGAATGTTCTGATGGTGGGGGGAGCTAATGAACAAAGGTATTGGGGCGGGGGAGAGAGGTGAAAGGAAACCGGCTGGCCTGATGCCTCCTTCTCCGCATGTATCCAGCTCAACTTTACCTGAGAATCCTGGAGATCCATCTCTTCCGGGTAGTCCTGGTGATCCCGGAGGCCCTGAGAATCCGGGTGATCCAGGTAATCCTGGGCTGCCTCTGTCACCTGGAGGGCCAGGAATGTCGAACCCTGGTGGGCCAGGATCTCCCTTCTCACCTGCTAAGCCTTGGGATCCTAGACAGTATTATTAGAATACAAGCTTTCAACAAGGGGAAAAAGTACACCACAGGGATTATAGATCGACTTGCATGAGCAGAAAAACAGAAACAGCGGTCACAGACAAGCTCCTTTTTGTCTGTAGCACATTTCTAGAACACTTCCCTAGAACCAACCCTACAGGGATGTGTTAGTATGTCACTATATCATCACCACCACCACCACCACCACCACAGAAAAACACACTGCTTGGTTTCCAGATTTTTAGGAATCGTCTTGCCAACCAGGGACACAGAAGATAAAATGGTTTCCAACAGCCTGACTTGGTTACTGCTAAAGAATGATTCGAGGGAAAAGCAGGGAGTGGGGCGAGGGGAGAAGAAGACAGCACCTTTTTCATGTTCCAGTTTGCAAAGCTGATATAAATGTGGTAAAGCAAAGAAAATAACCACGCTGTTTCTTGATAGCATGGTTGTACCAGAACTGCCAGCAATCCATTTGTAGAAAGAGTCGTTTTCTATTTTACAAGGCTTTCAAAACTGGAAATGTGTCTGAACCTCTAGCCTTTCCAAGCTGAGCTACAGTTTCATCTGATCCAGAACGAACCAGACCCCGCTCCATGAGCAACAGGTCAGGATCTTGGAGAGAGCCAGATCAAGGCACACAGGAGTGGTTACTGCAGCAGAGAAGGAACATTGCTCCAACTGCTGGGCTTTATAGTTTGCTGCTTAAAGGTAAAGTGTGCCGTCAAGTCGATTCCGACTCCTGGCGCCCACAGAGCCCTGTGGTTATCTTTTGGTAGAATACAGAAGGTGTTTACCATTGCCTTCTCCTGCGCAGTATGAGATGATGCCTTTCAGCATCTTCCTAGATCATTGCTGCCCGATATAGTACCAGCAGGGATTCGAACTGGCAACCTTCTGCTTGTTAGTCAAGCATTTCCCCGCTGCGCCACTTAAGGTGGATAGTTTTGACCCACCACTTTCATAAGGAAGTTTTGGGTCTGAAAAGGGACTTTTTTTTGCTCTAGCTGAGGCCCTACATTATAATTGGTAAGGATTCAGAGGACTCCTGTGAATCTCAACAAGATGGAACCACTACCTCCGAGGACAGAACAGTAAGTAGAATTGCTTTTAAAAGAAAGAAAAGTAGCATATTTAATGCAAATGGGGGGAATGGGGGAGAGACTTGGATTTAAGAAGCCACAGTACCTTGTGGACCTGAGAGGTTGAAATGCCCGCACGTTAAGAATTCATCAGGAAGTTGACACACAGGGAGCAGTTAGGAGTTGCGAGAATGCCATTAGGTTAGGATACAAAAGTAAGCATATCAGTGTTAGAACAAATACCTAAAGGTTGCAATCCACAATGCATCACCTTGATAGGGACAACAACTGCATCAATAGGTTGTGGATTGCAATCAGTCAGTCAACCTAAGTGCGATGCCAGTTAATGTAACATCAACAGAAAAGAAACTGGATTTCAAGTACACTCCATTGAAACGGTTTCTAGTGCGCAACAACCACCATATCCAAGGAAAGAAAACCAATTTTTGTTTACAGACAGTCCAATGAACACACAACCGTTTGGTGATTCTCAGTAGTTGAATGTGATCAAAACGTTAACACAGTCTGACTTTTCTGCTTTCCAAATGCTTGTTGCAACATGCTAATTTATTGGAGAAAATGTTCTTCTACAGTGTAGAAGGTGCACACATAGAAAAGTATCGGAATAAATGGCGATGCACACAAAGGAAAACGTGAACCAAGGCCCCCACTCCCAAGCGGCAGCGCCACAAAGACCACTTTAACTTTATCCCAAGTTAACGTTAAGGGAAATGTTAATTTTACAGAGAGGAGTAAGAGCAAAGAAAGAAATGTGTTTTTACCTTGCAGCCAAGTGAGCCGTGACATCATTGATGCTGATTTGTTAGTAGAAGCCATGCACAGTATTTCATTAAGCTCCAAGGATTACAGTAGCAGTGACATGGGGAAAGGGAATGTGAACCATGCAGATCTTTTAAAACAGGCAGATCAAAGGGTCATATTAAAGAGGTGCTCTGTAGAGTGAAAACTTATCAGTGACAGGCGATTCCAGTGTTGGGCAAACTCGGATTCTAATGGGCAGGTGTGCACAAACTCCCAAAAAGCAATGTCACGTGCAGGGATTTGCCCAGGATGCTACGACAGGGTCATGTGGAGAGGCCATTAAAACGTGACAGGGAACCCGCCCCGAGGGATCCATTTCCAAGAGACAAGCACCAGATGCTCTGTGGAGTGCTGTATTCATTCAGGGCCTTGATTCTGGAAGCTGCTCTGAAGATTGTAGCCCAAGAACTAGCCCAACGGTCTTCACCTGGCTTCTTTAAGCGAGAGGTATGCTAGAAGGCAGCTGTTCTGGAAGCCAGCCTGCCTTGCCAGTCTTGGGAGGCTCACCTCAAGAGCCTTCATCTGGCACAGAAAGTGGCTTCTCCTTTCCTGAAGCTCCTCTCCGTTTCCAAGCTCAGAGAATACTGGAGAACAGGCCGTCATCCCACTGGTCTTCCCTTGAGTTAACATAATGACCTCACAGCCTCTTCAAAGTGTTCTCGGCACAGATCTACCCAGTCTCTGCTGCCTGGTGGCTTCCTTGCTTCCACAGCCGCCTTGCTTCAGTGTGTCTTCCATTTGCTAGCTACACCAGCTTCTAATGGTCTTCCTCAACAGCTACCACTTCTGCCTGGAACTCTCCCAAAGCTTCCTGCGTTGACCACTGCTGGAGTTAGCTATTTCCCAAGCACACCTTGCCTTTGGTCTACACACAGAAAATATTTTATTCCTCGCCCAGATCAAGAAGACTCTTGTCTCCAGCCTACTGGGCCTAGTTCAACCACCCAACTATCCAAGAAGCTCTGAAAAGTGATAGCCAGGTCTATTGCCACCAGAAGTCCCCCAGAGACCCACCCCAGTCACAGAGACTCCAGTAGACACCACCTACACCTCTCCAGTCTTCTCTTTCCACAGCCATGAATGCCAGAGAGCATCTCCTTTTTAAAGATGGAAGCAACAAGGATTGTGACAGAGGTACCAGCTGTTGCAACAGATGCTCAGCTCTGGAGGCATTTTGCAGAGTGGGTGTCGTCATGCAGGACACTCATCTCTCAAGAGATGGATTTTCTCGAATGCATTAGATGTAGACTTGCAGCCCAGTGCAATAGTGTGCCCAACCTCTACATCCCAACGTGTGGCAGGCTGCTCTCATGCAACACAGCAAGGGATGCTGGCATGGAAAGAACCGCAACATATTCTCAAAGCAGTTTGGAGTTAGGGGTTCCTATGGAAACATTCCCCTTGTTGATACTGCTGCATGGATCAGGACTTGATAGGCCCCACAGAGATTGCCAAAGGAGTGTCCGCCAGTAGACTTGAGTGAAGTCCCTTATCACCTGTGAAAGGGCACCTCCACCTGTGGAGTGTTAACAAAGCCACACCTCTTCCAGGGATGGGCGGGGCTTAAAAAAAGCATTGCCACCATCATGGGAATTGGTGCGGCCATGGAGACACCACCCCTGTGGAGGTACCACACAAGTATAGCCTAGATCGAAGTCTAGCAGGGTCTCGAATGTTCCTGAAGTAATCTGAGCCCTTCATTCCAGGGAAGAAGGTTCTCCCTTCAGCAAAACTGTAGGAGAAACCCTTTCCTCTTACAATAAATTCCATGTTGAGAAGCAAACCTTCCCAGAAAACATACCTTCCATACAGCTATATATTAAAATATGTCTATAAGGGAAGCAGTTATAAAATGTAAGTTTGGGCGGTGGGGCGGGGGACCCATTCTCCTCCCCGGCAAAGCAAAATTATAAGTAGCTTTGTTTCCCCATTGTTTCACACGGCCCAATGGAAGTACAACAGTAATCGTATCTTCAAGAGGGCAGTCCATAAATCTGGAATGAAGACTCCCTGGAGGGTTCCAGTTAATGGCCCTTTCAATAAAGGGATAAGTCTCTCAGTCTGTTAAACATCCTAATGTGTGGGGAGAAAAGCTTGGTTCTCCAGCTGTTGTTGAATCACAGCTTCCATCACCGCCAGCCACATAGTGGTTGAGCATGATGGGAGTTTTCGTTCAGGTTGCCTGACTTTGCCTTACAGAGGCATGTAACTGCAGCCGAGTTCTCATTTAGGTACACAACTAGTCTCAGGGCTGTGCCACTTCAAATTTCAGAGGAGGGCTCACTTGACTGAATGCACCTCTCTTTTTTAAAAAAGGCCCTGCGCACAGAAAACTGGTGTGTTAGGGAGAAATGGGAGAAGTGGCACCACTTAGACACAGGATTAATACCTCAATGAAAACTAAGGTTTTAAATGGAGCTATATAATCCCAAATAAAAATTAAAAAATCAATATACTTTGAATGAAGTCTAAGTTGGAAATGCCCCTCTGGCGATTACAATCTAGTTTAACTCCACTTCTAGGTCTACATTGGTCTAATGAAGAGTGTGATCCTTTCTTGAGTTCCCATTAAGGGACTATTGGTGCTTCGAGTCTGGTAATTTTGCTTCAGGGAATTATGGACCAGCTATATTGTAACTGTTGTTAACAATATACAAACACAAACCACCTGTTAATGGTTTTATTGCTCAGTTTGCAGATTCAACTCAAGGGAAAGCTTTGAAAAATCGTTCTCAGTAGAAGCCTAACAACAATATTACTTTGACTGGGATAATCATGTCACTCTAAAGTAATAAGAAGTTGGGAAGGAACTTTCAACATTCCAAGAGATGAAAAGAAAGTGGACGACCAGTCTGGACTGCGGAGTTCCTACAATGAGAGGCCTGGTTTGGGACGGTGTCATTATCAGCTATTCTGAGACTTACCTGGTGGACCCACAGGTCCTGGGGCCCCCGTTGGACCGGGTGGGCCTTGACCACCAATTCCTGGCACCCCTCGAGGTCCTACTAACCCAGGTGGACCACGTAGTCCAGGGTCACCTGAAAAGGACATTCTGATCAATCAGAGTCTTTAGAAAATTGCGTTGCTTTCCCAGAAGCACCATTAGAAGAGATGCCAAAGCATATGTGTCTGTCTCTCTTTCATCAAGGAAGAAACCCAGACACCCAAGAAACTTCCCAGAGTACACTCCACTGTCCCGCTGCAGAGGACTGCATGCGCTCAGGTGCACATACAGCGCACCTGCTTGTAGAGGCTCCCTCCCTCGCTCCAAAGGATGGACCATCCTATGGGTCAGCACTGTTCCCTCTAAGGCTCACACGTGCATGCTCACCTTCCCCCAGGGCCCCCGCGCAGCCGTTTTGTGCTGCCACCCAACCCCTCTCCCTGGCTGGGGAGCACTGCCAGCAACAACGACATGCACGCATCACTCTAGACCAGGGTTTGCATTAAGCACGTTTCGGATGTGCAGGCATAGCGGCAGAGGATGGTTTCGAGCGGCTTTCATTTCTCAGGTGCTCATCACTCCAGCGTTTAAGTAACCGCGACTCACTCTCGAGGCAGACTGACAGCTGGAACTACGGTTTGCCCATCTGGACACCCCGCCATAGCGCATACTTGACAAACGGCTTACAGGCCACAGTTTCTGATTCTGGTTTTGCAAGTTCAGAACTGGGGTGTGACGCCATGGCACTGAGCCCGCTGCATCTCTCGCTCCTCTTACTACCCTGAAACACCATGGAGCTTTTTCGCTGGTGAGGATGCTTTGCCATCTGCAGCGCAGGAGGGAAGGGTTAGGAAAACTACCTACAATAAGAGGGTCTTGAATATGTTTTATTCTACGGCTTGTTTTATCATGACCTTCGAAGAGATGCAATCTCTCCACTTTGGGGTGGTTTCCCGGGTCACTGGTATTTCCTGACTTCTTTCAGATAGACACCCAGATGTCACTCACAATGTTGCAAAGTTTTGGGTTGCTCGGTGTAAAGTCCACCAAGAGCTATGGCTGCTTTGCAGTTTGTGAGTGTACACTGAAGAGGGCTGCATGTCGGTATAATGATATTGGCCTGTGGCTGTAAAAAATGGATTTGATTTAATTCTGGTCTGCTCATTCGGACATCATGCCAAACTGCAGTTAAGCTCCCTTGACCATGATGCCTGAACCAAGCCCAGCCCTCTGAGCAGGGACAAGCACTTATGAGAAGCACAAGGTTCTAGGAGCCCAGTCTCCAGGTAAAGATTTCAGTACCTTTAGGGCCTGGTATTCCGTCAAAGCCTTCCCGTCCAGGAGAACCAGGGTTTCCTGGGAAGCCAGGATCACCTTGGGGGCCCTGTAAACCTTTAAAACCTGGCGGCCCAGGTGGTCCAGCTAGTCCTGGCACTCCAAATCCACGATCTCCCTGAGACGTGAGAGAAAGAGTTACTCAGATTAGTTCTCACTGAAACGATCCAGGATCAGTTCCTGAGGAAATCTGCTGTTCTCCCACCCCTTTTCCAAAGTAGAAATGTGGAAGCGTCAGGAGAGTCTAGAACTCTGCACTCTGAAGTTTCAGATTCTGTGACCAGGAAGCCCAAATTCTCATGCCAAAACAAAATGATGCAAATCATCCCGTTTCAAAATGGTGTATGTGTCTTGCTCATGAATTGAAATTAACCTGTAGAATATCGCACATTTCTCCTTGGTTTATCAGATTTTGAGATGCGTAGCAAAATGGTGGAGAGGATATAAGGAGGGACTGAATCATAACAATAGGGGTAATGAGAACTGAAGGTCACAGAAAGGGCCTAGAAGTTGTGCTGAGTACAGACCTTTGGGTCCTATTCACCCACACCTCTTTTGATCTCTAAACATGTACTAGAAATTGAAAAGTTTGAACTGGTTTCCATCCAACTATCAGAGAGATAGCCACATCAGTCTGTTAGGTGCTACATGATGCCTTTTTTCTATTCTCAATGAGGCACTGAAGCGTGTTCTTTTAAATGTATGCAATTAAATCTTTTTCAGAGCCATGTTCTGTGGGAAAGAAAACAGGGCAATTCCAAGGGTAATAGAATCAGGCATGCTACCATAAGCAAATTTTCAAGATGATATTATACATACCCACTGGAAAGAGAACATCTCCTACAATAAGACTATATTTCTTTTTACAAAATCTTTAAACAATATAGTGCCTGAAAAGTGCAAGATATGATAGTAACGGAATCAGAATTTTTGGACATACATATATTTATTTTTAAACTGTTTTAATTGATTTAATGCTTTTAATTGTTGTTTGTGCTTTTTAATTTGTAAATCACCCAGATATTTGTATATGGGGCGGTATAAAAATCTGCTAAATAAAATAACTTGTTAAAATATGGCCTTCTAGTAGGAGATGTTCTCTAGTCTGAGGGTGTGCTGAAAACCACCCTTTTAAAACAGGCTTTTGGCCAATGAGTGGCCTTCAGCTCTCTTTTTAACGTAGCTGTGTTTTATTTTAGCAGTTTGGTTTTTTAAAAAAAGCTTTATTTTTTATGATTTTATGTTGTTGTTAACTGTCCTTGAGCCTTCAAACAAAGGGCGGTGTCAAAATATAAATATAAATATTAAATAAATTAATATCAACTTGAAAATTTGCTTATGGCTACAGTCATTGGAAACCGTGGTAACGTGCCTGATTCCGTTACCCTTGGAATTGCTCTACATTCCGCGTCACCTGGGCAGCCACACAGTTCCTAGTGCGCTTGTCAAAAGGGATCATTAAAACGAACACTAGGCCAAAACCTTCATATCACCATCAAAAGCCAAGATACAAAAGAGAAACCCTAGTTCCTCATATCCCTCAAAGGACAAGACGACCCTGCACAGGAACGGCTCAGGACTTGTGCAATAAGCTGTTCCTCTCACTCCTTGGCACACTCGATTTGAATAAATAAAATAAACAGAAGGACCCCGGTTCCAGACCTTCTGTCCTGGTGCTCCAGGAGAGCCAGGTGATCCGTCGAGGCCCGCTCTTCCAGGTGTGCCTGGCGCTCCAGGGAGACCCGGAAGCCCGGGGAAACCTAAAATGCAACAAGAAAGGGGTTGGAGCACAAGAGCCACCAAGGATCAGCCCACTTTTAAAAAAAGAATCCATTCTTCTTTTAGTTTTAAAGGACCCCTTTCACATGAAATTGCCTAGCGGGCTGAAATCCCCATCTGAATGACTGCAGACCAGCAAAGCCGTCCTGTTCATTCCTTCTGTACAGCAGGATGCGCTCTCCATTTCAGATTTCATCTCTTACCTCCAAAGAGCACCGTGTGGTTAAATATCAAGAACAGGGGATCAAGCAGATCCTTGGGGTGTGGATGCCAACAACCCCCCGCCTTGCTTTGAGCTGATGGTCTTCCTGCCCCTCCCTCATTTTCTCATTGCCTGGCTGCAAGGTCAGAATTTCCACAGACATCCATGCTCATAAGTTAAAAGTGAAAGGCAGGACAAGAAAAGAATGCATGGGGGTGGGTGGGGGCAGGTCTATCAATGGCTACTAGTCTTGATGGATATAGGCTACCTCCCAGATCAGAGGCAGGAGGCCTCCAAATCCCAGTTGCAGGGGAGCAGCAGCAGGAGGGGGGGGAGCATGCTCTTGCTTGTGGGTTTCCCAGAGGCATCTTGTGGGCCACAGTGGGAAACAGGGTGCTGGGCTAGAAAGGCCTTGGGCCTGATCCAGCAGGGTGTTCTTATGACCATAGCAGCAAATAGAATAATTTTTTTAAAAAAAATGGATCACAGAAGTAGCTTCCAGACCTCTTTGTGCCTATAGTCCCAAGGGAAATTTTATTACACTTTTGTCTTCCTTCAGAACTCAGTTCCTCTCTCACTTTAATCCTCACAAGAACCCTGTAGGGTAGGACATGGTGGGGGGAAAAGTGGCCAGTCACCAATTAAGCCTTCTAGAATGGGTAAGGATTTGCACCCGGGTCTCCCCAGGCTAACCCCAATATTCTAGGCCCAAGGGTTCTCAAAACCTAGGTCTCCAGATGTTGCTGGACTAGAACTCCCTCCAAACCCAGCCACAATAGCCGAAGCCAAGTTGGGAGCTGTAGTCCGACAACATCTGTGGGCCCAAGGCAGGGACCCCTGGGCTGATCACTACACCATGCTGCCATTTCAGAATATTAGAGAGAACAAACCTTTTGGCCCCGGTGGGCCAGGAAGTCCAATGCCTGAGATTCCTGGGTCACCTTTTGCACCTGGAATTCCTGGCAATCCCGGTTGCCCTGGCTGACCAGGATCACCTGCAGCAGAAATATATATTCAGTCGGCAAAAGCAAAACGCACAAGATCTACAAGCTGATGCCATTTCACCAGGAAGTGCAGCTAACCTCTTACCTGGAAACCCCACTTCGCCATCTCGGCCGGGGGGACCAGGGATACCTGGCTGTCCGGATTCAGTAATAGTTTGGCCAGGATCACCTTTGGGTCCTGAAAGTGGAAAAGGTGCCATTTAAAAGAACCCCATGATAAGAGTAAAAGAAGATAAAGGATCAGGCTCAAGCTATCGTACTTCAGACACATCGTGCGAAGACCCAGCTCCCTTGAGAAGTCCATAATGCTGGGGAAAGTGGAAAGCAAGAGAAGAAGAGGACGACCAGCAGCAAGGCGGATGGACTCAATGACAGCAGCAGTGAATGCACCACTGAGAGACCTTCAAGGCCAAGTGGAAGACAGATCATCCTGGAGAGAATCTATCTATGTGGTCGCTAAGCGTCGACACCAACTTGACGGCACTCACTCACTCAATCAAAAAAGTGTCCGGGGTTTTAAAATGGTAGGTCCCCCAATTTTGTGGGGGGGGAGGGGGAGAATTGACCAGCAGGACGGTCAGAAATGTCTCCTTAAAATAAACATTTTAAAACACAAGTGTTCATGTTACTGTTTATTCCCGTTATTGTTTGCTCAATACCTCAACATACCTGGAACTCCAGGGGCTCCTGGACGACCCGAAACACCTTGACTGCCTTTCTCGCCTGGGGGACCTTGTGGGCCAAATCCAGGAGGACCCATAGGCCCTCGTTCCCCGGGGATTCCAGGCAACCCCGGATCACCAGCAGGCCCCCTTTCCCCTTTGAAAGCAATGCCTGCCTGAAAAGGATAAGGAAAGACCAAGAGGGAAAATGTTGCATCAGAACAGTAATTATTTAGAACGCGAGTCTTTTGGCCAGTTCACACCACTGCCATCACTGGTACTGGGATACTGGGATCTTCAGGGGTTGGACCACCTTTTGCAGGCCCTTTGATGGGTGTGGGTTTTTGGAAGTATCAGAACTGGTAGAGCCGTGATGCCACCCCCTCACCCCCCCCCCCCGACAGAGGACTTGAAACCTATCTGGAGGTCATCTGTATATATGTTGCTGGGATCTGCAGAAAGAAATAGTGGAGACACATCCTACAGTTTTCCAGAGAAGAGAGTCCTGCCTTGAGGGGCATAGGGACATAGGAAGCTGCCTGGTACTGAGTCAGACCCTTGGTCCATCTCGCTCAGTATCGTCTACACCAGAGATTCTCAACGTTGGGTCCCCAGATGGTATTGTACTTCAACTCCCATAATCCCCAACCAAAGGTCATTGGGGCTGGGAATTATGGGAGTTGAAGTCCAATAACATTTGGGGACCCAACGTTGAGAATCCCTGCTCTACACTGACTGGCAGCGGCTCTCCAAGGTTCCAGGCAGGAGTCTTTCCCAGCCCTACCTGGAGATGCTGCCAGGGACTGACCTCCTTCCTACTCAAGAGGTCTGGAACAGATTGATAGAGCCAGTGAGAATCTGAAGTATATAGTTGAGAGAGTGAAGAACGTTGCATACACAGAGCTGGGAAACACCAGCTAATGGGGCCTCGTTCATTTGACTGTATTAGGTTGGCAATCTCCACTAATCCAAATGGATTGACATTTTAATTATAAGGCAGCCCACCTATACTTTGTATGAGAATGAACTTACGGGTTCTCCTTTGGACCCAGGGAGGCCTGGGGGTCCATCTTGTCCACGAGAACCATCCAATCCTGGCAGGCCTGGAGGGCCGGGAAACCCAGGCTCCCCCTTTTCGCCTTTCAGTCCTGGGAAGGCAAGGATGTCACCCGGGTCCCCTTTTGTACCAGGACGCCCGGGGGGCCCTTGAGGGCCAGGAAGACCCTAAGAAAAGAAACAACAACTATTTCAGCCATGAAGATGGCACAGATCCCTCCCGACACTCTCCCTCCAACAAATAACCCTGAAATGATGCTTACTGGTGTCCCAGCGGGACCCGCGAGGCCAGGGATGCCTCTGTCACCTTTTAGCCCAGGAAAACCAGGAGACCCTGATTGCAAAAGGGAAAGAAAGAAGAAGAAAAAGAACACATCGCAGCTAGAAAAAAAAAAAGAGTCTCCTTTATTTATCCCTGTGCATCTCATGCAGGAACCTGCTCACCAGCTCTTGTATGTTCTAAAAAGTGGCCATACGTTTCTGCCACGGGTTGTGTGTCAACTGTTGTTGTTTACGCAGCTGGGTTGGCATACCACATCCATGTGCTATGGTGGAAATGCATCGCCCCAATGTGGTAGGGACTTAGAGGAATGAAAGTAGCGACTGCATACCTGGGCTTCCAGGTAACCCTGGTAGACCCTTCTCCCCCGGAGGGCCAGGAATGCCAGTTCCTATGCAGTTAAAACACGTGTCTCCTTTATCACCTGGAAACAAAGACATAAGCAACGAGGCCCCGTCAGTGGGTGGCATTGCATGTGTTATAAGCTCAAGAACCCTATTATCATTTCGATTTGGGCTTCCTCTAAAGATTTGGCTTGCCGCCTTGATGATTAGGGAGGACTCAGAGTAACAAGCCATGCAAGGTTTTAGGTGTTCTGTATTCAGGCACTGTGAACTAACTGTGCACTGTCCCTTAAATATATTCAGACCTGTCCCCCTTCTCTAGGACTAGGAGGTTAAACCATGCTGCAGGCCTGTATTAAGAGCCTCGTTATAAAGCTTCATATAATCTTCCGGGTCATACGAGCCACTTCTATACTCAATTGCTGCTATGTGACTCTAACCCCCACCCCCCTACAAAGACCGTTGCCAAGTTCTGTGCAGCTGCGATTGGCATCCGGCGAAGGATGATAACTGATGGGCTCCCCTAATCTGATTCTTGATAACACTCGCCTTCATACTCTTCGTATTATACTAATTGTGCGATGGCAGTGCATAATATTTTATTAGATTAATGTAGTGCAACTTTGCCATTTTTAGTAATACTCCAATTTATGGTAACCGTTTTAGTTTTAACTATTCTTAATTTTAATTCTAGCTTTCTACTACATATGTAATCATTTTCAGCTATATTACTATTTTAAATTCCCCTTTTTATCTTTTCTGTGCATTTTGTTTTGGAAATAGTATGCTTGGTGGTTTTAGTTTCTTAGTATTGTAGCTTGTTTCTTTTTAAAATTGTAATTATTCTTAATTCTAGCCTTTTCAAAATATCATCGTATTTGTAGTCACCACTATCAACATGTAACTTTTCTCTAGTATTACCTTCATTTAATGTGTAATTTTATGCTGGTCTCTGACTGTAATAAAGGTTACTTGACGTGACTTGAGTGAGACACACCTGGTAGAATGCCATTATACGATGTCACCCATAGCATCCAATGGACACAACGTATGACATAAGCTGCCAACCCCTCCCACTCCCCAAGGCCCATCACATTTTCCATGCAAGATGGATTCTTCTTCAAATCAGCCAGCCCTTGCTCCATACAAGAAGTGGTAAACTTGCTTAGACTTGTTCCAATTTCCAACATATGGTAGGGAAGCAAATTCTAACACAATGGCCAGGTGAGAAAGAACTAGGGATGTGTGAACAGGTTCGAACCAGGGTGGTTCGAAGGTTCGAATTCAAACGGAACCAGCCATCAGGTTCGAGCTGCAGGTTCAAATTCGAACCTAACCAGGGGGTGGTTTGATTCGAACCAGTTAGAACTGGTTAGAACCGGTTCAGACATCCAAAAATTGGTAGGATGGTAGCTGGCACCCAGGGGTACCTCTTTGCACTAGACCACCACTCACTCTGGGCCACCCCAGCAACCCACAAGTGGCTTTAAGGTTTTTCTCCATAGGGAAGAATGAATGTTTCAGCAGCCCCATAACTGCACTTGGGGGGTGCTGGGGTGGCCCAGAGCGAGGGTTCCAATCACATCCATGGGTTGCTAACCTATGGGGTACTGGGTTTTGTTGTTTCTGAAGTGTTCTGAGTGTAGATTCTTTGGAAGCATATAAGATTTTCAATGACAAACCATGAATCCACTCTCATCTGCTAACCTTAAAGACACATAAACTTCAAAAATCACTTAAAAATCAGCCCTTTGCCCAATTCCTTTCAAATAATTCTAATAGCTTCCTGGCCCCCCTTGGGCACTACCACCCACCACACACTGCTCTTGGACACCCCTTTCCCCACCCCCCACCCCCGACGTGAAGCTATACATTAGCTGACACCTCCATGCTTCTTTATGGAGAAAAACCTTAAAGTCACGTAAACTTCAAAAATCACTTAAAAATCAGCCTTTTGCCCAATTCCTTTCAAATAATTCTGATAGCTTCCTTGCCCACCTTGGGAACTACCACCCACCACACTGCACTCTAGGACACCCCTTTCTCCTCGACGTGAAGCTATACATTTGCTGCAATCCTCATTATTCTCTATGAAGAATTCCTAAATAATTTTAAAATTCACCAATAATCAGAGGAGTGTCTGATTGCCTTGGAACTTTGTGGATAGTAGGCACCCCTGGTTGTCTACCACCCACCCCACCTTTGTGCCCCTAGGTGCTCCACAATAGGGGATATGGGCTGGTTGGGGCCCATTATACCCTATGAGAAAAATAATTTAAAATATTTCAAATATTCATAAAAAATCATAGGGGTGTCCAATTGCTTCGGGGTTTGCGTGGTTGTTGGCACCCATGGGTGCTCCACAATAGGGAATAATGGGCTGGTTCAAGTCCCATTATACCCTATGATAAAAAAATAAAAATATTTTTCAAAAATTCATAAAAAATCGTACGAGTGTCCAATTGCTTTGGGGTTTGGGTGGCAGGTACCCCTGCATGCCAGCTACCATCCTACCAATTTTTGGTTGTCCAAATCAGTTCAAGCTGGTTCAAATTCGAACTGAACCAGGGGGAGGTTCGAGCAAAACCAAAAGTGAACCACCCCCTCCTGATTCTAACCTGGTTCGAATTCGAACCGGAAAAACCGGTTTTGTGCACATTCCTAGAAAGAACCATGACATCGAATCCGTGACCTAAAAGGTGGCCCAAGATCTGTTCACATTAAGCAGCTTTTGCCAAAAATGTCTGTTAAGACACATGGTATCCTTCTTTTGACACCAAGGAATGGTTCCAAATAAGTTTGCAAAATGACAAGGGAGGACGGTCAGCTGCTCAAAGGGGGACAGAAGTTAGAACTAGCACCGGCTTCAAGCAGTTCTTGGAATGCCACAGTCTATATAGGGCATATATTATTATTATTACATTACATTTATGTACCACCCAACTCACGACGACTCTATGACGTTGCCTTCTACTGACTCAGACCACTGGGCCCTCTAGCTCAGTACTGCAAGCACCAGGGGTTCTCAAACGTGGGTCCCCAGATGTCGCTGATTACAACTCCCATCGGCACCAGCCACAATGGCCAAAGACCATTGTGGCAGGAGACAATGGGAACTGTAGTCTAGCAACATTTGAGGACCCAAGTTTGAGAACTCCTGGCCTACACTAGCCAACAGTGGCTCTCCAAACTTTCACAGAGGACTTTGTCTAGCTCTAACTTGCCTAGGCAGCAAGAGGTTGCCAGTTCGAATCCCTGCTGGTATGTTTCGATGGGAAACACCTATATCGGACAGCAGCAATATAGGAAGATGCTGAAAGGCATCATCTCATACTTCATAGAAATCGAATGAATGAATGAATGAATGAATCTGTGCGGGAGATGGCAAACGTAAACCCCTCCTGTATTCTGCCAAAGACAACCACAGGACTCTGTGGTCGCCAGGAGTCAACACCAACACAACAGCACAACTTTATATGCCACCTAATGGTGCAGTGGGGAAACAACCTGTCTAAAGAGCAGGAGACTGTTGGTTCGAATGCCTGCTGTTGTCTTTCCCAAAATATGGGAAACTCCTATATATATAGGAAGGTGCTGAAAGGCATCATCTCACACTGTGCACGAGATGGCAATGGTCAACCTCTCCTGTATTCTACCAAAGACAATCACAGGGCTCTGTGGTTGCCAGGAGTCGGCACTGACTCAACAGCAAACCTGTTACTACTACTACTACCTGGAGATGCTGGAATGTGGGGCCTCCTGCATGAAAATCAGATGCACTACCACCAAGGAAGCACTTTTTCATAAAGTGCATAATTAATATATGGAATTCCTTGCCATGGGATGCAGTGACAGCCCCCTGCTTGGATGGCTTTAAAAGAGGCTTAGCCAAATTTATGGAGGACAACGGGCCTATCAGTGGCAACCAGTCTGGTGGCTATAGGCTGCATCCAGCCTCAGAAGCAAGATGCCTCTAAATCCCGGTTGCAGGGGAGCAACTGCAAGAGAGGGCAGGCCCTCCACTTCTTGCCTGCAGGCTTCTCAGAGGCATCTGGTGGGCCACTGTGGGAAACAGGATGCTGGACTGGTTAGGCCTTGGGCCTGATCCAGCAAGACTTACGTTTTTAAGCTATGGCTCTCTTTGACAAACAAGAGTGAACAATGTTATGAAAATATACCTTTCTGGCCTCTCTCCCCCATAAATCCTTGCTCTCCTGGGAGGCCCGGGAGGCCAGGGGGTCCTCGCTCACACAGCCTTCCAGCTGAAAAGAAAAGGAAATGCAATGCAAAAAGTGAGCAAGCCAATGGGCAGATGCACCAAAGGCAACTGGGGTGGCTTGCTTTATCTCTCGTTATCAAAAAACCTTTAAAAACAACAAGCAGAATATTCTACCAAGACAACCCATCAAAAGGAATGCCTTCTGCAATCATCTGGGAACTTGTGATTCCAACCTGCCCCCTAGTGGAAAGAAAAGGTGTAACCCAATACCTGGATCACTGTATGGCAACAAACGGGAAGAAAGGAAAGTTTTTAGTATTTATCGAAAACTATCTATACCCTGCTCCTCCAACATACTACTACTCAGGCAGCTTATGATATTAATAAAATAGATACAATATAGAATGATAAAAATTTAATAAAATGTAACAAGTTAAAAGACCAGGCTAAATCCACATTCAACTCTTACAAATTTTAAAAGTTTCAAACTGAAAGTTATGAATAAAAAGGTAAAAACTAAGAAAACTACCAGATATAAGCAGCAGATAAAATATTTAAAAGCCTCTGTAGAAAGATGTGTCTTCAATTAGTGGATTGATAGTTGGGGGACATTACTTACTGTCTGGTATAGTTGTCCCAGGTGGACCAGGCGGGCCGGGCAGGCCAGGGGATCCAGGCCGTCCATCAAGTCCACGTTGCCCCGGTATGGAAATCCCAGGTACCCCTTGATCGCCCTTCTGTCCTCTTTCCCCAGGTAGGCCAGGAGCACCAGGTGGGCCTACGCTTGGAATTCCTACAGCGGGGTTGGGGGGAGACACATTGAAGTTCTCAGTATCTCCATAAGAGGAGCCAGTTTGAGTTGGCAAGGTTCCAAAAGCCAGTATCCTTTCTGGGGGTGCTTTGGCAGCTCCATGAAGGGGCAACTCTCTGAAACAGGCCCTCCTTGGCAGGTCACCACTGGTGTTCCAGGCATACCAACAGAAATCTCCACTGTAAAGACCTTGGGCCTTAAGGGATTCAACAGGAATTATACAAATGATGGTCTGGTTTGTTTTTCATACCAGTCTGAGTTAGCATAATTTAATACATGACAGTACCTTTAGTCAGATCATATTTAGGTTTTTTTGGGTGAACATTAATAGGACTGTCTTTTTTTGAAGTTATTACATCACCCATCTAGACATGATCTTTCCATCCGGATGCATTCGAGACTACAGATCTTCAACTGGTGATTTGGAATTTTTATATGCTCTATTTACCCAATAGAAGACTACTCTGAATCTAAGATGACATCCTTAAAAACAGAGGTCAAATACAGCTTATACCTGTGTTTTCCTGAAAAGAATAAGATTCTAAATTTAAGACAGTCCCCTGACTTTTCACATCAAAGAACTTGGGGGTGGGGGGAACCTTAGTCTTGGATTCAGATAAATACAGTATATATTTTTAATATGGTTTGACTTAGTATTATTTAATACATGACAACACCTCAAGTCAGATCATTTTTAGGTTTGGGGTTCTAGTTGCATCTCTTTCTTATCCATTCAGCAAAATGAGACCCTCAAGATAGTAGAGTGGCCCATCCCATTTCAAGCTGCAGGTGGGGGAAGACCACTTTTGAAGACTTCCCGCCATTAAAACCCCCTCCCTGGATGTCAAATAAACACAGGAGTGGCCTATCTGAGGATCTCCAGATGTTGTTGGACTACAACTCCCATCATCCCCACCTGCAATAAACTTGTTTTCTTACCAGCGGGACCAGGCAACCCAGGGGGTCCCTGTAGGCCAGGATAGCCACGATCACCTTTCTCTCCAGGAAACCCTGGTAAGCCTTTGCTTCCTTTTGCTCCCACTGTTGAATCAATCCCTGTCCTGGAAATCACCTATCATATTCCACGAACCAAGAAAAACGTGATTCAGAGAGAGAAGGACCAAGGAAAAGACTCCCCCAAGCTGATTACAATCTTGGCTACAGTTATGCTTTCATTTAAAGTTATTTTATACTACTTCAGTAAAACGAACACTGGTAAACAACAATTCAAAGACTACACTGAAAGCTAGATAGCTATGTACAAGCTGTGAGATGGAAAAAGTGATTTTAGTTAAATTCAAAGATGGAATATCAGAACATAGGAAGCTGCCCTACTCAGTCAGACCCTTGAGCCTTCTAGCTCAGTATTGTCTGCACAGAGTGGCAGTGTCTCCCCAATGTTTCAGGCAGGAGTCTCTCCCAGCTCTACCTGGAGGTGCCAGGGAGTGAACCTGGGACCTTCTGCATGCAAAACAGGTGCTCTTCCACTGAGCTATGGCCCCATTCCTAAAGGGGAATATCTTACAGCGCTCACATGTAGTCTCCCATCCAAATGCAAACCAGGCCAGACCCTGCTTAGCACAGGGGACAATTCATGCAACCAATTTAAGGGAGGGGACAGAATGAACCAACAACAACTTACGCGTCCGGGAGGACCAGGGGGACCCGCTTCACCTTTCTGACCCTGCCAACAAAGTTGCAGCACGCAAATTAAAGAGAAGACTGACCAGGAAGCATACGCACATGCATGTGAAAATTCTGCATTACACAAACACACTCACTTTTTCTCCATCTCTTCCGGGAAAGCCGGATGCACCGCGGTCACCAGGCAAACCCTTCCAAGGAGAGAAAACACACAAACAATTCTCAAAATATGTAAATAGTATAAGATGATTCTATAAAGAAAGGTGCGGCATACTCACAGCCAAACCGGGCTGGCCGGGGTCTCCGTCCTTGCCAGGTTTCCCCTTTAAGAGACAAATGAGGATTGGGAAACAATTAAACAGCTTAGCAGGAAGATGTTGACACTGCACTGCTGGGTTGCTAAAACAGGATGCAAAGCTCTGTCTCTCCAGGATTAGTCTTAAGATAAATGTCAACAGGCAGGAGACCCTTGAAGTTAGCAAGCTTAAGTAAAACACTCAAATAAAGCCCAGGGCTGATAATGAAAGGAGAAGCAGCACCAATAGGCAACAGCAAGAATCCTTACTGAGAATTTAAACATGAAAAAAACAACCTTAGACTGAGCTGGTGATGCTCCCACCAGAACATCTTCTTCTATGGGGGGATATTCAGTGGCAGCCCCAGGCTATGAGATGCGCATGCTCTCTGTGATCTACACATCTCCTTGCCACCAGGGAAATCCACCCTCTGCCCAGAGGAAGAGGAGAGGCAAGTGAGCAGGAAGAAGGGGGTGCTGCTCCTCCGTGCCCCTCTCCCTGCTCACTTGCCTGGCCCTCCCCATCTAGACCAGAGGGAGAAGGCAGGAGGGCAAGGAGAGAGACTCAGCCAGAGGACCAGGGAGTGGCCAAAGGGCCCCCTGTTAGTGCATGGCCCTACGCAATTTGAAAGAAGCCATTCCAAGTTTTAATAAAGGTGGAAGCCGTTCAGAAAAGTCTCACACACTCTCTAAAACATTTTTTGCCTTTCTTGTCCTTTTTTGCCTTTCTTGTCCTTTTGAAAGAAAAAACGGAGTCGGTGGGAATAAAACTCTCTCCTGGAAAATCATTCTTTATAAAATTGTACCTCCTCATGCACCGAGCTATGGTATATTTTCTTTTCTTTTTAAAGATACTCCTGATAACTGAGCAAAGAGGCACTTTAAAAAGTGGCGATTCTCTTATATTTAGCAGGGGGAGAGCACTTGGTCTTATCCAACTCCAGCACAGCATCCCTCCAGTGGCTCTGTTGCTGATCCTTTGGAGACTGGGAACCATCTTCCTTCCTTCCTTCCTTCCTTCCTTCCTTCCTTCCTTCCTTCCTTCCTTCCTTTGTAGACCACTTTATATAGAAAACTACTTTTGTTGAACAGTGGTATAAAAATATTTGTTGTAGTAGCATCGTAATTTGTACATTGATTCTTCCACGGTGCTTTGACATCAGTGAGAGCTCACATATATGATGTCACTCTTCTGTCATAATATGCAATGTATATTCAGATGGTCCCTCTTTAAGGGGTTGGCCTTCCACTCTTTCAGTTATCCACCAACACAGATGTAAGGATAAGTCTCAGATGGGACAAGCTGCTTGCAGGCTCTTGCTTGCCCAAGAGTGAGTCAATTGGGGTTAAGTCCAAGCAGTTCCTCAAACGTCCGAGCTGTGGTAGAAGGTCAACCATTAGCCCTTCAACTGGCTGGAGACTAGAGAGGATCACCTGTTTCTTCATTAAAATGGTGGCCATATGACCTGTAGCTGTGAGTGTGCCCACTGCAGGGACAGATCCAGGAAGCAGTCGTTACTCCAGATTCATAAGATCACATCCTTTTGACTCTGGATTAATTAATGTGGCACCAACCAGTCCCTTTTTTATCCAGGAAAAACTGAACATGGGAACATAGGAAGCTGCCTTAGACCAGGTCAGACCATTGGTCCATCTGGCTCCTGGATTGCAGGCAGGAATCTCTCTCTTCCTCTCTTGGAGATGCTGCCAGGGAGGGAACCTGGAACCTTCTGTAGGCAAAGCAGATGCTCTAGGGCAGGGATTCTCAACGTTGGGTCTCCAGATGTTATTGGACGTCAACTCCCATAATCTCCAACCAAAGGCCACTGGAGCTGGGGATTATGGGAGCTGAAGTCCAGTAACATCTGGGGACTCAACATTGAGAATCCCTGCTCTAGGGAATGGACTAAAATGAATGCCCGGGAATGCCCACTGAAAAGCCCTGGTTCCTTCCAAATGGCCATGGAATGCATTGGAATGCCAACGGCTACCCCATGCATTCCTATGGCCCTTTTGAAGGCGGAACATAGGAAGCTGCCTTCTACTGGGTCAGACCCTTGATCCATCTAGCTCAGTATTGTCTGCACTGACTGGCAGAAGCAATCCAAGGTTTCAGGCAGGAGTCTCTCCCAGCCCTACCTGGAGATGCTGCCCAGGAGTGAACCTGGGACCTTCTGCATGCAAAGCAGATGCTCTTCCACTGAGCAGCACCCCCACCCCCCTAGAGCAGGGGTAGGCAGCCTTGGTTCTCCAGCTGTTGTTCAACAACTCCAATGATCTCCAGCCACAATAAATTGCAGATGGGGATGATGGGAGTTGTCATTCAACAACGGCTAGAGAGCCAAGGTTGCCCACCCCTGCCCTAAGGGGAATATCTTGCAAGGCTCACATCCAAATGCAAACCAAGGCAGACCCTGCTTAGCAAAGGGGGACAATTCATGCTCGCAACCAGAGGACCAGGTCCCCTCCTCCTGCTGCCTGGTTCAGTGGTTTCTTTCATCCACAACATCATAGGGGAAAGGAAAGGTTCTTACCCAGCATAAGGTGGCCCAACCCGAATTTCTCAAAGCTAAACATGGTTTGGAAAGATAAATGTCGAGTTCAAGGAAGTTACTTACTCTTTTGCCTGGTTCTCCTTGCTCACCTTTTTCACCTTTCCCGCCACCTGGAGGGCCCTGGAAGCAAGAAATACAGCTCAGTCCCTCTGTGCACAGACTTTACAATATGTCAAAACACCTTCAAGAACAGCATCAAGGAGGAAGCTACTTACAGGAGGACCTGGTGGCCCAGGGGGACCCAAGGGGCCTCGGTCACCTGGAACACCCTGCCAAGCATGGGTGGGGGGAGAGAAAGAAAGAGGTCTTTTTAGCAAAAATAATGACCTTTTGAAGGTTCCAAGATTTCGTTCCCATTCATCATAACTTCATGAGGACTGGTGGCACTGCTGCCGCACTTCATGAGGACTAGTGGTATTATCTTTGAGTGCAATCCTGCCCTCCATGCATAGATAGCAGACACCAAAACCTTCTATCAAAAGCTACTAGTCGGAGGGCTACAGGCCACCTCCATCCTCAAAGGCAGGATGCCTCTGAGTCCCAGTTGCAGGGGAGTAACAGCAGGAGAGAGGGCCTGCCCTCAACTCCTGCCTGTGGGCTTCCAGCGGCATCTGGTGGGCCACTGTGTGAAACAGGATGCTGGACTAGATGGGCCTCCTTGGGCCTGATCCAGCAGGGCTGTCATTATGTTCTTATGTAAGCCACTCATGCTCAACTGAACAAAGCAAGCTGTTCTAGTTTTGGTGCTCATTTAAAGGATCCGCCTCTGCTATGCTGCACCTTACAGAAACACCTTTATGTTTGGGTTTTTAAAAAATTATTATTAAACTGTGGATCTGGGAGTCCTCCTCCTCCTCCTCCTCCTCAGTGCACTATGATGGAGCTGGGCAACCCTGTGAGGACGAGAGCCATCTCCGCTCCACTCACCTGATCTCCTTTTTGAAACACTGCATCATTTGTACTTTTCTGTTCTCCGATTTGTCCTGGTGGCCCAGGGGGTCCTTGAAGTCCCTGCTCACCCTAATTCCCCAAGAGAGAGCAAGACACGTTTGCTGGCATTAACCTTCTTCAAATGAAGGAGGACAAGAACTAGCAGAATTGAGATCTGATAGGCCTGAACTCCACTCACTGACCTTTTCTCCTTTGGGCCCTTGGAAGTTCAAGCCCATGTTGCCCTGAGAAGAGGATTAAAAATGATCAAAAACAAAGGACAAAACTTTGAACAAAACGCATCTACGCACATGACAAAGCATACCCTACCTTAGGGCCTGGCAATCCTGGCTGGCCAGGAGGACCCTGCAAAGAACACACACAAACCATCATTCCAGGTTTAAGTCTACAAGCCACACCCAACAACTCCACTGCCAGAGACTGGTCCTCTCCATCTGGCTAGCTCTACCGCAGATGCCTTTTGACTAAATGAAAGAAACGCCAAATGGCGCCACTTACTCATTCTGCAGGCTAGGCAGAAGTAGTCGAGGACACGTACCGTCAAACCTGGTGGCCCAGGGGGGCCAAGAGGACCTTGCACTCCAGTGGGACCCGAGGGGCCCTAGAATGAGAAGAGGAGAAACAGGCCACATTGCTTTGAGAGCCATGTATCTGAAAAAAATGGAGGAGGACACGGGAAATATGTGGTTCTTCCTGCTAATTTGGCAAGGAGGTACCATTTAAAAGGGGCCGCTCCTCTTCTTTGGAACACTCCCTCGCCCCTCGCCCCCGCAGAGTCGTTCAGCCCCCTCCCGGGCTGCTTTTAAGCCCCTTCTTGAGACACACCTGTTTCGCCAGGTGTTTGCCCTTTAATATTTTTTTTTAATTGATTGTTGTTGGTATTTCTGTTGTTCACCGCCTAGAGACTTTGGAGGAGGCGGTATATAAGAAGTTGCAATAAATAAATAAATTTAAAGAGATGTCTCTCTTATGTTTAGCAGAGGGTGAATAAATGTCCATCTCCAACCTCAGCTCAGTGTCCCTCCAGTGGTTGTTGTTGCTGTCCATCTTGTGGGCAATTCCAAGGGTAATGGAATCAAGCATGCTGCCACTTTTTCCAATGACTATAGCCATAAGCAAAATTTCAAGTTGATACTCTATATACGCACTGGCAAGAGGACATTTCCTACTATAAGGACATATTTTTTACAAAACCATCAAATATTACAGTGTCATGCACAACACATCAGTAACAGAATCAGACATGATGTCCTAAAAGTCTGGATCTGTTACCAATGTATTTTGAACATTTCAGATACTATAATATTTAAGGATTTTCTAAAAATATTGTCTCATAGTAGGAGATGTTCTCTTGCCAGTGGGCAAACTTAAATGTCAACTTGAATCTGCTTATAGCTAGTCATTGAAAAAATGGTAACATGCCTGATTCCGTTACCATTAGAATTGCCCTTGTGTTCTTTTCTAAAATTATGAGCCCATGTGAGACAGGGAACCATTTTCTTCTTCCTTCTACTATTTAAGCCACTTTGAGAATGTTTTGTTGAAAAGTGGTATATACATATTTTTAATGAAATGATAATAAAACAGCTTAAAAAAAATTAAAATGCTTTTATTGAAGACAGGGCCTTTTCGGTTCTTGCCCCTCAACTTTGGAACATCTGTCCAGAAGAGCTTCTCTATGCTCCCTCCCTCAAGAATTTAAAAAAAACACACCAGACACAAATCTTTTTTGAAATCCATTTTAATGTTTTATCCTCTGCTTATATCTTGTAGGGTTGTTGTTTTTTTTTAAAAAAAATATTCTTAGCTTTTACCTCCTTACTTGTAAACTTTTAATTTGTAACTTGTAAAATTTGTAACTTCTAAATGTGATTTTAGCTTTGTCTTTTAACTTAATCAATTTTATTATTTTTTTATTGCTTGATATTGTATCTATTAATGCTGTGAACTGCCCAGAGATGTACGTGCAGTATAAAAATATGTTAAATAAATAAATAATGTTGTGAGCTACCCGAGCAGTAGTGTACTGGAGGGGCGGGGTATAAATAGCCTAAATAAATAACTAAATATAAATAAATAATAGCAGCAGCAGGTTTTGCCCCATCCCAGCAGACTTGTCAGTGGCAGGGAAAAAACCAATAAGTAACTAATACCTCTCAATGAGGAAATGACTTGACTAGCAAGCCAGAGGTTGCCGGTTCGAATCCCCGCTGGTACCTATATTGGGCAGCAGCGATATAGGAAGATGCTGAAAGGCATCATCTCATACTGGGTGGGAGGAGGCAATGGCAAACCCCTCCTGTATTCTACCAAAGACAACGACAGGGCTCTGTGGGCGCCAGCAGTGGGCACCAACTCGACGGCACACTTTACTTACTGATGATCCATTATAGGTATGTGCCCGGAACCAGGTGGGGGTAGCTCGAGGGGGTGGAGGTGTCTCACTTTAAGGGTGGGGGAGGGTGCACTTATCCCTCCCCCGCCTTCCCCCCGTCGGCACTTGGTGTCGGTAAAAACCTTCAAGGAGGCAGTGTACCTCCCTGCCGCCCCTTCCCCCTCTTCAGCCGGAAGTGACCGGAAGTACTTCCCCTGCCTTTAAAGTGAGATACACACCCCAACTTTGAACCCCTCCAGTGTTCGAACCTGTTCAGAGGCCTGTAAAAGGGCCTCCGAACAGATTCGTGCACATCCCTAGTCCATTATCCCTTGTTCATTACCAAATACAGCAACTAGCTGGCAACCTAGGAGAGTTTCTTGAGACCCCAGTAATAACGCTGTCCACAAAGCCAACAGAACTGTGGACAAATCCAAGGAGGAGAAGGAAACAGTAAAACGGCTGTTGGGACACACAGTAAGCATCGTATCCAAATGTGCATTCTCTGCTGCCCGTAAACGCTACAGCATTTGTGCCACAAGTCTGAACAGGAAAGCCGAGAAGCATAACCTAGCTAACACACGCTACAGAGATTTAGTCTCCTGGCTATCTTTCGCCAGAGCACAGCTACCTCCTGGTGCCTCCTTTACTCAACTGCAGCAGAAAGCTAGTAAAGTAAAGTTGTGCCGTCGAGTCGGTGTCGACTCGTGGTGGCCACAGAGCCATGTGGTTGTCTTTGGTAGAATACAGGAGGGGTTTATCATTGCCTCCTCCCGTGCAGTATGAGATGATGCCTTTCAGCACCTTCTTATATTGCTGCTTCCCGATATAGGAGTTTCCCATAGTCTGGGGAACATACCAGCGGGGATTCGAACCAGCAACCTCTTGCTCCCATGTCAAGTTACTTCCCAGCTAGTAGACAACTTGAAATCTAGGAATTGGTTTTGGTTTACTGGAAAACAGTCTCCAGTTTTCTGGACTTCTCGTTAAAATATGCTGTATAGCATAGGAATATAGGAAGCTGCCTTCTACCAAGTCAGACCATTGGTCCATCTAGCTCAGTATTGTCTACCCAGATTGGCAGCAGCTTCTCCAAGGTTGCAGGCAGGAGTCTCTCCCAGTCCTGTCTTCGAGATGCTGCCAGGGAGGGAACTTGGAACCTCCTGCATGCAAGCAGGCAGGTGCTCTTCTCAGACCAGACCAATCCCCTAAAGGGAATAATCTTACAGTGTTCACACATGCATCTCCCATTCAAATGCAAACCAGGACAGACCCTGTTTAGCAAACGGGACAATTCATGCTTGCTATCACTGGACCGGCTCTCCTCCCACATAACCAAAACATTAAGCATATTTTTCTCTCCCACATAAGACATCACAAACCGAATTTTTAGCGGACTTACTGGTATTCCTGGTAAACCTGGAAATCCAGTATCACCTTTTTGTCCTGGCAATGTAGATGAAATTATTTCACCTGGCTCACCCTAGGAGAAATAAGGAAGAAAATGGGATCAATAAACCAATACTCAAGATCCCATATCCCTGCAGGGCATCCAAAACATTTTTCCCATCCATTATCTCACATACAACCAGATTATGTTTGTGCATCTTTATGTTCATTTTGAATCTACATTCACCTTAACATTTCAGACACAATTGTTTCAATACGCAGAAAAAACGAGGGAGCGAGATCTGGAAAATCTACACTTCACATTTCCTAATCTAACCAGCAGAATGCACGTGTCTGTTGGTCTCAGAGCTCCTAAGCTTTTTATTTTGTTATTGGACCATGATGCTGTCCAACAACACACACAACACATTCAATGTACATGAGAATGGCCACGACTGATGTGGAGTGCTACATATCATCCACTGATCCTCGCACATTTCAACATTTTCCTGTGATTCCCTTTCATTTCATACAAAGGCTCCCCCCCGCCCTCAACTGATATCTGACAAGAGTCAGATATCAGGCAGGTATGGAGAAGCATCAAGGAAAAGCAAAATACCCAACCCATCCCAACCTGTAATAAACTCTTTTTCACACAACACATAATTAACCTATGGAATTCTCTGCCACGGGATGGGGTAATTGCCAGCCTCCTGGATGGCTTGAAGAGTGGCTTAGATAAATTCATGGAGAAAGTGTCTATCAGTGGCTACTACTCTGAGGGCTATAGGCCACCTCCAGCCTCAGAGGCAAGATGCCTCTAAATACCGGTTGCAGGGGAGCAACAGCAGGCGAGAGGGTGTGCCTTCACCTCTAGCCTGTGGGCTTCTTGGAGGCATCTGGTGGGCCACTGTGCGAAACAGGATGCTGGGCTAGATAGGCCTTGAGCCTGATCCAGCAGGGCTGTTCTCATGTTTAGAAACTCAACCTTAAAATATCCTCTTGATTTATATATATGTCATTGAATGTGTTCTCACGACCATATGGGGGTGGACTGGAAGGAAGGCACACTTCTGTCTGGTGTCTCCAGAGCCTCCGGTGGGCTCTGTACCCGCGTGCCCACATGAACACCACAGTGGCATTATCCATAGCTGAGACTGGGAGGTGGGGCCTCCAGCTATCCCACAATGCACTGTGTGAGCAGTGGAGTGGCAGCCCGTATCTGCTTTCCATGGGACACTTTTGGCATCTGGTGGGCCACTGTGCGAAATGGGATGCTGGCCCAAGATAGGCCTTGGGCCTGATCCAGCAGGGCTGTTCTTATGTACTCAGTGTTACGACTCCCTGGACACAATTCCACATCATCTTTGCAATCACATTTGCTTCTACACAGAGCTTCCCTCTCGGCAGCCTGCAAGTAATGTTGGCCATTGATGCAAAGCCAACACAGTGTCAAAAAACAGAGCGGACTCATGAATGCAGATGCTCAGATCTTCAACAGATGCAACAGGTATGGTGTAGTGAAGGGCTTCCCACCCTGTGGTCCTCCAGCAGTTGTTGAACTACAACTCCCATCATCTCCAGCTCTAATTCATTGTGGCTGCGGATGATGGGAGTTGTAGTTCAGCCACAGCGGGAAGACCACAGGGTGGGAACCCCTGGTGTTGTGGTTGGAGTAGGACTGAGGAGACCCACGCTCAAATCCCCGCTCAGCCGTGAAACTCACTGGGTGGCCCTGGGCCAGTCATTTCTCTCTCAGCCTAACCTACCTCACAGGGTTGTTGTGAAGATAAACATAACTATGTACACTATTCTGGGCCCCTCAGAGGGAGAGCAAGGTATAAATGAAGAGGAAGAGCAGGGTACAGATGAAAATTTATTATTTTTAGTTCAATAAAACCTTTTCCCTAGCCACAAATGTAGCTGCACTGCAAGTTAGCAATACACCAAGCAAAGAGCACAAATCAGACAGAATGATAAGGTAACTTTGGCCATCTATATATTTCATTCTCTAAGGCATACCCGTGGCTAATCCCATGCGTGGCAGATCTCACGAGGGTTCGGAGAGCTGCCGTATATTATTTTATTACTATTATTTATTCAATTTTTATACCGCCCTTCCAAAATTGGCTCAGGGCGGTATATTGTCTCAGGGATAGCCATGGGTATGGGCGGGAGGGAAGAAAATGGCATCTGTGGCAGAGGCTGGCGGAAAAAACAGCGGCCGGCCAGCCAGAAAGCAGCAGGGGGGGAGAAGCAGCCGGCCAGCCAGAAAGCCGTGGGACGGCGGGGTGGGGTGGAATGAGGAAGAAAAAGGTGGCGGTGGGGCCTGGCCCAACTTTCTTTGTTTGTTTGTTTGTTTGTTTGTTTCTGTCTGTCTAAACTGCTTTGGGAACTTTTGTTGAAAAGCAGTATCTAAATATGTTCTTTGTTGTCTTGCTTGCCATGTGCTGTGCATAGATACTGACGTGCTGCTTATGGCAGATACCTTAAAAAAACAAAACCCTACCTTCTGATGACAAAAAGGGGGCTTGCGAGGTGATGAACAGCCAGTAAAACATGCAATTCATTCAGTTAAATGGTTAACCACAATGTCCGTGGCAACAGCGATCTGGAGAAGCACATGACACTCACCTTCATGCCTGGCAGACCGGGAGGACCCTGTATTAAAAACAGAGCTATTAATATTACTAAAAACAGAGCCGGTGTGGTGTGGTGGTTAGAGTGTTGGACTAGGACCACAGAGACCCGAGTTCAAATCCCCCTTCAGCCCTGAAACTCCCTGGGTGGCTCTGGGCCAGTCACTCATCTCTCAGACTAAACTACCTCACAGCGTTGTTATGAGGATAAACAGAACCATGTATACCACTCTCGGCTCCTTGGAAGAAAAGCAAGATATAAATGTAATACATAAATAAAATATCCCATTCCCTCTTAGCAAAGCACCCTTTCTCCCATTCTTCAAACGAGTTACCACAACAGGAACATTTCAATACTACCCAAGACATATTTGCTTAAAAGGTATTGCTTAAAAGAAAGTGTTGTGGGTCTAGTGCTGAGGAGGAAGGGAATTCTGCCCAAGTGTGGATAGACCTCAGGCCTGCAGGATCAACTTTGTTGCTTACTAAAATTTTGAGGTCCACTAATATTTGTTATTTACAAAAATCCGAGTAGCACAACAAGCAGCCAGGAGAAAAGCTAATCCCAGCCAAGGGCCCAATGAAACAAAACAGGCTCGACAGAGTGCCAGAAAGCAAAAGTGGGGTCAGACAGGTGTCCCAGAGGAAGGAGCTATAAAACCAAGGCTCTGTCCTGTGTCCCCAGCCAACTGCACCTCTGTTATGGATCCTGGGTCAGCCCCTCCAGTTGGGGACAAGGCAGTCAATTCAAGGAATGAGCCAAGGTATGAAGATCCTACATGCCAAACCCTGGCAACCCTGCTCCACTGGGACCCAGAACCAGCACCCCTACCACAACTGGACACAGCACTGCCTTCATCCACAGACTCAGAGGATTCCTTCAAGGACCTGGCCAGATATTTAAGCCAAATCACGGTGTCAAAATATCGAAGGACTTTAACATTAGCACATTTTAATATTCTACCCATGGCAATTTTGGAAGGAAAAACATTTTTTTTTTAAACCCTGTTCCTGTGTGGTGTGGGTGCCATCAAAACAACAGCCCCTGCTTTTTTATATTGTGACTTTTATAGAGATATTTGTGCCCAGCATAATACTTTATTAACTAGCTGTCCAGGCCATGTGGATCTCTTTTGTCTTGAACATTTCCTCTCTGATCAGAACGATATCATTTCTTTAAACATTGCCAAATTTTGTTTGACTGCTTGTAGAACTTGGTGAGAGCTGATTGCTTTTCCATAATGTTTTTATCAGCCATTTGTACTGTGTTTTTTCTGGACTGTGACTGTAATAAAGATTACTTACTTACTTAAAGGACCTGCCAGCAGTGGTCCTTCTAATTTTTTCATCTCTGTGCGGAATGAGTTTTATTCTGGGCGGCAGTACCAAGGCAGTGTGTGTGCACCTGCATTCAGAATGGGGCTTTCCTGATTCAACCTGAGAAGGATCTCAAATGAACTGAGTGGACATCTAAAAACTTGTGAGTATGCGCATGTGCGCATGCCTTAGAGGGAACAGTGCCTGCCAGTCCAAACAGAGATCCCCCAGTGCCACTGGGGCCAGGCTCCTTTGAACACCAGAGCCTTCCCAAGGGAAGAGGAAGGGCCCATCCACTCTACCTTGGCAAGAGCCATATCAACTGGGAGTCTGCTCCAAGCAGCTGCTGGAGCAACACGCCTCTTACACTCCTATATCCAACTCTCCTGTGTTCCAACTTGGAGCTATCCAAGGTCCTGACCAGTGTTCTCTCTAATTCTTTTTCATCTGTGTGCAGAATGAGTTTTTTCTAGGCTGCAGTATCAAGGCAGTGTGTGCGCACATGCATTCACAGTGGGGCCTTCCTGATTCAACCTGAGAGCGATCTGAAATTAACTGAGCGCACATCAGAAAATGTGTGAGTGTGTGCACATGCACACGCCTCAGAGGGAACAGCGGTCCTGACCCCTTTCCCCTCAGAGCTGTTTGTGCTCTCGGTCCCTCCCAGATCCCTGCACCAGTGGAGCCCCCAGCTTGGTCTGGAGCAGGATAATCTCAGAGGTTGGTGGGATATGGAGCTAGGTATCTGCCATTCATCTCCATGGATGGGTGGGTCATGTGACATGGCAGGTGGTTGTTCCAGAAAGCTGCTACTTGGTACGGGCAACATCTATTGCCCATCATAAGGTTCACGAGCAGAGGCTTTGAAGCACTACAGTGGTGAATGCTCTGCAAGAAATAAAGACTTGAGAATGTGGGAAGAGGCCATTGCTTTTAGTCCAAAGAAAATGGTTGCATGAGAACATCATAGCACTGCATCCCCTTAGTGTCTGTTGCTGGTGTCTACCTAGCGTTTCCTTAGATTGTGAGCCCTTTGGGGACAAGAAGCCATCTTTTTTATTTTTTATTTTCCTCTGTGAACTGCTTGGAGAACTTCTGTTGTTGAATATATAAATATTCATAGTAGTAGTAGTAGTACTTACAGGGGGCCCCAGTAAACCTGGAAAACCTGAAGTACCAGGGTAGCCACGGTCTCCCTGGGGAAGACAAAAGGGAAACTTAAATATGTAATTAAAGACATTAAGTAGGAAGCTGAGCACATTTGCCTGTAAAATTATAAAGCAAACATAGGAAGCTGCCTTATACTGAGTCAAACCATTGATCCATCTAGTTCAGTAATGTCTCTACACTGACTGGCAGCGGCTCTCCCAGGTTTCAGGCAGGAGTCGCTCCCAGCCCTGCTTGGAGATGCAACCAGGGAGTGAACCGGGAACTGTCAGCATGCAAGTCCTATGGTGGACTAGTGTCAGGACATCCTAAAATGAGTGACAAGGAAGGAACGCCCACTGAAAGGCACTGGTTCCTTCCAAATGGCCATGGAATGCATTGGATCTCCGAATGGCCAATGGCCATTCAGAAACTCTATGCATTGCTGTGGTCATTTGGAAGGAGCCAGTGCCTTTCAGTGGGCGTTCCCTGTCACTCATTTTAATACATTCCTCAGAGTCTACATGATCAGAAGCATGGTGTCAGCCTAGTGGACTCAGAACGCGTGAAGCTGCCTTATACTGAGTCAGACCGTTGGTCCATCTGGCTTGATATCATCTACACTGACAGGCAGCCCCACCCCCTAAAGGGAGTATCTTACGGTGCTCACATGCAATCACCCATCCAAAATGGGGGGAAAAGACAGACCCTGTTTAGCAGAGGGGACAATTCATGCTTGCTACGGCACTCCTCGCATGCTAGTTAGATGAGTTCTCACTAGCAATGCCACCTGCTATGACGAGCAGCAAAGGACGATTCCACTCTGACGACCAGAATGGTTCCTTTCCCTATGATAGCATGGCAGAAACGTGCCCTGCCCTGCCAAATAGTCTCACCTTCGTTCCATTGCATCCTGGGATACCAGGAGCTCCGGGGGGCCCATCCTGGCCTGGCAACCCCTGAAGGTGGAAAGAAAGGTGGCAGAATTACATTAGGATTATGCTGCATAGACATTTAAAATGAGAACGGAGGATGCATCCTGCTGTATTATATAGCAATAAAGCACACTTACAGGAAGTCCTGGTGTTCCTGGAAATCCTGGCAGACCTGGAGGTCCCTACAAGTAGCCAAGAACCACAGTTAGACAAAAGAGGAAGAGGACAGTGATTTTTAACACACAGGAGGGGTGCAAGAATCATTGTGCAAGGGCAACACTATTGGTCCTCCTGGTGGTCTAGGGCAGAGTCCTGGAAGCAAGCGGATCAGATTCTAAAGACGAGAACCTGCTTGCTCCCTCACTGAACATCCATTTCACTACATGTTGGCTTCCAGCTTATGGATGAGAGCCAGAGAAACTAAGACGTGTACTGAAACCAATAAGATTCCCCTTTCTCTGGACTGCAACACAGGTTTTGCAAACACCTCGGAATTACTCAGTTCCATAAAGTGACCATACTCAGACCTGGGAGGACCTCTGATGGGAGAGAGTTCAGGCTGCATAACCATCAAGGCTTTATTTCAGAGAGGAAAAGAGGGGTTTCAGAGGAAAGGGGAGACTGGCGAACATCACCCCTGCCCCATAGTGCCATGGCAACGTTAGTCTGGATGTTAGAAACAACAGGAGGAGGGAAAATAATCTGGTGATATGTAAATCTACTGGTATGTTAGGAGAGCAGCAAAGATTTGGGTTTGAATTTATTTAGTTTACATTGACTAAAGGGTTGCAGAGTTCACTGGGAGAACACTAGGGATGTGCACAAAACCAGATCACCCAGTTCGGTTCAGATCTGAACCGGGTCTGAACCAGGAGGGGGTGGTTCGGTTTTGGTTTTGTTCGAACCACCCCCTGGTTCGGTTCAGATCCGAACAGGTTTGGACCGGTTCGGACGCCCAAAAATTGGTAGGATGGTAGCTGGCATGCAGGGGTACCTGTCACCCAAACCCCAAAGCAATCGGACACTCGTACGATTTTTAATGAATTTTTGAAAATTATTTTTATTTTTCCCCTCATAGGATATAATGGGACTCGAACCAGGCCATTATTCCTTATTGTGGAACACCCATGGGTGCCAACAACCATGCAAACCCTGAAGCAATCAGACACCCCTATGATTTTTTATGAATATTTGAAATATTTTTAATTATTTTTCTCATAGAATATAATGGGACCCAAACCAGTCCATATCCCCTATTGTGGAGCACCTAGGGGCACAAAAGCGGGGTGGGTGGTAGACAGACAGGGGTGCCTATCACCCAAAAAATCCCATGGCAATTGGACACTCCTCTGATTATTGGTGAATTGTTAAAGTATTTTTGAATTCCTCATAGAGAATAATTAGGAATGCAGCAAATGTACAGCTTCACGTCGGGGAGAAAGGGGTGTCATAGAGTGGAGTGTGGTGGCTGGTAGTTCCTAGGGTGGGCAAGGAAGCTATCAGAATTACTTGAAAGGAATTGGGCAAAGGGGTGATTTTTAAGTGATTTTTGAAGTTTACGCGTCTTTAAGGTTTTTCTCCATAAAGAAGCATGGAGGTGTCAGCAAATGTATAGCTTCACGTCGGGGGCAAAGGGGTGTCGTAGAGTGGAGTGTGGTGGGTGGTAGTTCCTAGGGTGGGCAAGGAAGCTACCTGAATTTTTTCAAAGGATTTGGGCAGAGGGCTGATATTTGGTTAATTGTTGAAGTTTACGCGTCTTTAATGGATGTGTTATAATGGAGCTTTCAGCAGCCCCATAAGTGCACTTGGGGGGTGCTGGGGTGGCCCAGAGTGAGTGGTGGTGTAGTGCACATATGGTGCCAACCACCCCCATGGATTTCTAACCCATGGGGTACAGGGTTCTCTTGTTTCTGAGGTACTGAGTGTGGATTCTATGATAGCATATTAGAGTGGATTCATGGTGTCTCATTGAAAATCTCATTTGCTCAAATATTCATAAAAAATCATAGGGGTGTCTGATTGCTTCAGGGTTTGCATGGTTGTTGGCACCCATGGGTGTTCCACAATAAGGAATAATGGCCTGGTTCAAGTCCCATTATATCCTATGAGAAAAAAATAAAAATAATTTTCAAAAATTCATTAAAAATTGTACGAGTGTCCGATTGCTTTGGGGTTTGGGTGACAGGTACCCCTGGGTGCCAGCTACCATCCTACCAATTTTTGGGTGTCTCAACCAATCCAAACTGGTCCAAACTGATCCAAATCGAACCACCCCCGGTTTGGTTCGAATTCGAACCTGCAGCCTGAACCTGATGACTGGTTCGGTTCGGATCCGAACTGCCTCGGTTCGGATATGAACTGGTTTGGATCCAAACCGGTTCGCACATCCCTAGAGAACACATGTTCAGGACTGGCCCACTTGCTAGGGATGTGCAAACAGGTTCAACGTCGAACTGGTTCAGATAGACTGTTCCCCCTGTTCGGTCCAACCCCGGACCGGACCCCACTGGGGATTTGCAGGGTTGTTGTTTCCCCCCAATTTTTTCTTTACACTTACTCCCTCTGGGGGAGTTGTCTGAGGTGGCGGGGGGGGGTGTTCACAGAGGTTCCCTCTCCCCCAGCCTTCCTTCTTTAAGAAATTGGCCTCACAGAGGCCCATTGCGCAGACAAGGTAGCCTCCAAAATGGCTACCGCACCAAGGGGAAAAGGAGATAGATAGATAGATAGATATAATAAAAGATTTTTTTCTTTAAAAAACTCATGAACACTGCCCCCCAGACCAGACCAAACTGGGGGAAGTTCAAGGGGGTGCCGAACCAAATTGGCCTCAGTCCAGTTTGGGTCCAGTTTGGACTCGAACCGTACTGGACCAGCCAGTTCTGTGCACACCCCTACCGCTCGCTAGCTGAACTAGGCAGCTGCCTAGGACGCCAAGCAGGGACAGGCACCAACAGCTTGGCTGGCTGAGTCCAACAGTGTGTGAGCCTACTTGTGTCCCTCACCTGCACAGGTTGGTGCATACACAGTTGGAATCAGCCAGTCACAGTCAGCCAGGTGATGGCGATCACCCCCATCACCACAGTGAGCCCGCCAGTTGACAGGTGACCATGGGTGGAAGTAAGTAAGTAATAAGTTTATTGTTGTGACAACATCGAAAACAAAAAAGAAGAAATGCAACATACCAAGAAGTCACATCAGTGAAGCTGAACTAAAACCAATGCTACATTTTAGAATATATAGGTTGCATTCTGAATTTAAAAGAAAGCATAGCCAAAGTAGCAAATTGACAGCCAACATATGGAATTGCATGTGTTAACATGCTTTTAAACATTTTGATATGCTTTTAACAACATTCTAAACAACGTTTTAACAAGGTATTATCTGTTTCTATATAATAAATTTGAAGGTCTTAAAGGACCATCTGCAAGAAGATAAGTCAGATGTTCTACACCCGACCCCTTAAGTTTATCTATCTTCAGCGTTTTCCCCCCTGATCTCATTAATAGGGCAATAGAGGATGACCATGGATGGGTGTGCTGACCATCGGAGCCAGGCAGCCAGGGTAGGCAACAAGGATCGCCACCCACCCAATGATTGCCACCCACCTGTGCAGGCAACGTGGGTGGGAGAGCGCTGAAGCCAGCCTTCACCTGGGGTGCCCCCAATCCTTGGCCTGGCTCTGCACATGTTGTTGTTGTTTATTTACGATCTTAGATCAAACATCAATATACGCAGAATATACACAGTAAAAAGAAAATAATGGAAACAAAGTCTAAAATGTCATCAAATATATAAAATCAGGAATCTTTGACAGTAACCAATTGCTGTGCTCTAGCTTCTCTTAGTTTGGTCAATGTGTAACAAAATTTAGCAACCGCCAGGGATATTGTTGGGTCCCTGTCTTCTAATAAGCATATAAGAATTGTCTCCACTGAGTGGCTTTGGAGATCTTTCAGATACTGAGATAAAAATAAATCTCTTTTATCTGTATAAAGTGGGCAGTGTAACAGTAAATGCGTCAGTGTTTCGGGAGCAGCTCCGCAAAGGCATAGTCTCTCCTCATAGGGTTTTCTCTCAAATTTCCCTACTAGCATCGCTGAGGGTAAAGCATTCAAGCGAGCTCTTGTAAACACCCAGCGCAGCTTTGGTGAATAGATTGTATAGAAATAAGAGGCTGTGACCCAGTCTTTCTTAGTGCTTAGGAATTGTAGCGGCCTATTTACGGAGGCCCTTTCCTCCTGGAAATTTATGTCCCTAAGCCTTTGTTTGACTAGGGATCTTGCTGTTGACTCGCCCTGTTCTAACAATTGTACTGGGCAGAAGCCCATCTTCCGGAGTCTTTCCTCAACCATCATACACCAACGGGGTTGTGGGGTAGCGGCAAGGAGATGAGGTATAAGTCCTGCCGGGTAAAGATAAGTCTTAATCCAATACAGGATTATGAGCAGCCAGCTCTGCACATGTCTGGCATGAACACCACATCCCAGGTTTCTCGAGCAGCAGGGCTGGGCAAGACCTCTACCGAGGCTCAGTTCTCAAACTACCTAATGGCAAAGGCATTCCTTTCTGACTGTCCCTACAGCAGGGTACTGGAAAACACTTCGCCATGTACCTGTAAAGCAGGTTTGTTCTGTGTGCATGTTTTACGGGTACACATCCATTTTGGGATTTTACACATCTGCAGGGGATAAAGGCGGCGTAAAGTATCCCTGACAAGCTGGAGAGCTTCTGGCTGGTCAACATTACAAGAAGGGGAAGAGCACAACTCCTCACATCCGAGTTCAGAAACTTATGATGGATTCATCGTTCAATCTGTTTCAGGTGCCAGAAGAAATCTCACATGAATCAGCCGCTTCCTTTGCTCTTGCCCCAAGTAATTGCTTTTAACACTAATATGTCACCTACTCTGATTCCTTTGGGTCCAAATGGTCCTGGAAGTCCATCATCTCCCTATAAAAGCAAAGGAGGAAAGAGAATTCGTGGTCACTCTGTTAATATGAACAGAAAGGTCACATTCAAGACTTCGCTTGGTCAATGAAGGCAGAACCGTGAAGACTCCCCTTTCCACACATACCCTCATTGTGTTCATTCTGTTTGCTTGGATTTTTTTTTTTGTCACCAGGACTGGGGAAATTTCCAGATTCATTGCGCAAATACAGAGAGAGTTTGATGCTCTTAAGTCTCGACTCAGTGAGACCACAGCCACAGTCCCAAGCATTCCTAACCCCTGCTAACGGAGCAAAGAGACACCTTTGGAAGTAGCAATTCTTTCACATTTCGCAGGAAGAGAGCAACTGGCCCTATCCAACCCCAACACAGCATCCACTCAGTGACTGGTGCTTGTGTTTCTTTTTAGCGTCCTTTGGAGGCAGGGAAACATCTATTATTTATTTTTTTTCTTTGTAAACGGCTTTGAAAACTTTGGTTGAAAGATTTTGTTGTTCCTACTCAAAGAACGTGGCCCCGGTGGCTAAGGATCATGGGGGTTCAAGTTCAACAAATTTTGTTGTTGAAAGTTATCATGGTGTAGTGGATAGAGTGGTGGACTAGGACCAGGAAGACCAGAGCTTAAATCCCCATTCAGCCAGGAAACTCTGGGTGACCCTGGGCCAGTCGCTTATCTCTCAGCTGCACCTACCTCACAGGGTCATTGTGAGGATCCACATAACCATACACACTGCTCTGGGCTCTATGGAGGAAGAGTGGGATATAAATGTAATCACACACACACACACACACACACACACACACACACACACACACACGGACCCAAGGTTCTGAACTCCTGGTCTAGAGACCACTACAGCAACAATGGCCCATATGAAGATGCATGCTAAAGAATTAACTGTTCTTCTACATACAGTGAACACCATGCATACGGCTGAAGCCTCATCAGAGCCTCCAAAGATGGACGCCACACACAGTTCCAAACACCCTTGAGTTGCGTTACTCACTTTCTCGCCTCTTGGCCCAGGTGGTCCTTCTGGTCCAGGAAACCCAGGTAAACCTGGTTGACCGTCTAAACCCGGAAACCCTCTCTCACCCTGAAAAACACAATAAAATGGAAATAAATTACGCTATGCAATGCATGCTGTCTTTTCATTTGCAAGATGGAAACACTCATTTCATCAAGCTACAAGCCTTAGCTGGGAGTAAGTTCTTTTGAACTCCTTGCAACTTTACTTCCAATTAGATCTGAATAATTATAATGATTCATTGCATTTGTAGAGTGCTTTGGAGGGTTCAAAGCACTTTGGAGGGTTCAAAACACAGGAGTTACCTGGTTGTTATCCTTACAACCATCCTACAAGATAAGTATATTATCCCCTTATTGTGGCCGGCTGAAAAAGCTACAGCAGGGTTTCTTAACCTTGGGCCCCCAGATGTTTTTGGACTAGAACTCCCATCATCATCAACTACAAAGGCCATATCTGGGGGTGATGGGAGTTGTAGTCCAACAACATCTGGGGGCCCAAGGTTAAGAAACCCTGAGCTACAGGGATCTCCCAGTTTGAGTATTCCCCTCTTCCCACTCGGAACATGGGAAGCTGCCTTGCACTGAGTCAGACCCTCGGTCCATCTACTCACTGTTGCCTACAGTGGCTGGCAGCAGTTCTCCAAAGTTTCAGACAGGAGTCTTCCCCAGCCATTCCTGGAGATGACACACATGCAAGCAGATGCTCTACTACTGAGTTATGGCTCCCTCCTCTTAGGGGGAATATCTTAAAGTGCTCACATGTAGTTTCCTATTCCGATGCAAGCGAAGGTGGACCCTGCTTAGCAAAGGGGAGAATTCATGCTTGCTACCACAAGACCAGCTCTCCTCTCTGCTCATTTCTCTGCAGCATGCCTGGCTTTGCAAAGCCTTATCATTATTATTATGAAAGGGTCAAAAAAGATGAACATAAGTGAGTATGAAGCCAGCCAAGGCCATCTCCTCCTATCCCTCTCTGGGAAGAGTCCTGGCAGCTTGAACAGCCTTTGATTTGTGAATGCAAGTCCATAGCCAAAGATCGGATCCCAATGTGGTTGACGGTAGGGCTGTGAACAAATTGATTTTTGCGATTCGATTCAAGCTTGAATCAAATAGCAAAAACTCAGACTAATCTGTTGAAAACAGCTGGTTGGACCAGCTGCTGTAATGAATCAAACTCAAATCACACTAAGCAATGCCTCTGGATACCAGTTGCAGGGGAGTAATAGCAGGAGAGAGGGCATGCCCCTTTCAACTCCTGCCTGTGGCTCCCCGTGGCATCTGGTGGGCCACGGTGTAAAACAGGATGCTGGACTAGATAAGCTTCCTTGGCCTTATTTTCTTATTTGATCACCATTCTGAGGCCTGTTTTTCCCGGGAGAGCTGGAACAGCAGTCCTCAAAATGGCAGTTTTCCCGGGAGAGCTGGTCTACCAACTGGGGTTGGCGGGTAGACCAGTCCTCCACTCAAGATCGCCCACCTTGGAGGACTGGTCCACCCAGGCCAGGACTGGAGTGGAGGACTGGTCTACCCACAGATCCCAATTGGAAGACCAGCTATCCCTGGAAAAATGGCACTCAAATTACCCAGATGTGAATCACATCAAACTGGGGGCAATTCTCCTCAAATCAGACCTTCTATTCTGAGGGCAATTCAATCTGAGGTTAAACCCCTGATTCGACCCAAATCAATTCATGGTCAAATTGAATTGCACATCCCTAACTGATGGTTTTAAAGGTGAGGAATTTGGGTAAGGAAACTCCCTCAAATCTGGAAACTAGTTTCAAGTTGGAACAGCAGACATTAGTTTCAAGTGAAAATAACAAACCTGGCTTCCTCCCAATTACTCTGACTCATGGCCTGTAAATATAGTTCCAACTTCATAGCACAAACCATTGTAAGCAGACAAAAGGTTATTTTCAAGCTGAGAAGGGAGCATGAGGTGAAAGAGATCAGAACTAATGTCAAACTGAAGAATCCAAATTTGGTATGTAGTACTAGATTGAAGGGAGGGGAAATAACATAATTTTAGAAAACTTGGCATCCAATAACTTGCTAGAGTAGAGAATATAAAGATATGGCAGTAATCCAGTGAAATGACAACACAAAGATACATAGTTTAAGGGGGGTTAACAATCTCAAATCCATGCAATCATTCCACGGCATAGAAAATATCAATCTTTTCATCTTCAGCTCTGCTCATATACTGGTAAATAAACCTTTTGTCATGTCTAGGTGCGAAGAGAAAAGTTAAAGGAACACCTTTTCTGGATCCATGTTTATACTTGCCTGGAGTGAAAGAAGAGTTTGCAGTGTTTACTCTCATATTGCCAACTATCTTCCTTCTTGACTACATCTGGAGTAGCCACATTCAGATCAGAGAATTCCTGAACCACAACCATCAAAAGGGATTACAAAAATCCCTACAAGTAGGAATTTTTAAAAAACCCTACTTCTTAAAAAAAACAGGATTGGAAAAGGTGCTTGAAAGTGGAGTTTACCAGATATTTCATGCATTTCCCCCAATAGTGTTCTTTGTACAGAAGAGGGTTAGGAGCATTTCAATAACCGCCCCCACCCCAACTCTAGAGAAGATCCAGAAAGGAGGGGAAAGGGTTTACTGAGCCATAGAGAGAGAGCCAGCCTAGGCAGTTGGCAGCCCTGATGGCAGAGAAAAGGTAAGGCTATGGGTCTTTAAAGCAATCTTCCTGCTCAATTCTGGACACTTGGTATGCAGGGTGACACTCTTCCTCCATCCTGGACAATTTCTGGAGTGTCCAGGCCAGTCCTGGATATGTGGCAACCCTATCTACATAGAATTGGTTGGCAAAACCAACTCTGCTTTTAAAGCCCAGTGCATAACCTAATATTTTGCCTTGCACCAAGCAAGTACAGATCACTCCCAACATGCATTAAGCCTGCCTCAAAAGATTTATCTATGGAGGGGTGTGTGTGTATGGAGAGTCTCTTGAGAGTTATGTTCACCTCGGCCAGGTGAGTCCGCTCAATATGGGTGTACATGGACTGCAGGTGGCAGTTTGGTCCAAGTTTGGACTGAACCACAGCTCCATGAACCGGTTCGTCGGACCGACTGGATGGGCAGTTCGAACCAGCTTGAAATGGTTCACAATCAGACTGCTCAAACTGTCCAGTTCACAGAAGACTGGTTCAACCATGAACCGGTCCGTGCACACCCCTACTGTTCAATGTCAGTTCTTTCCCTCTATCAACAGGCGCCAGTAATTTGTACAAAGATTATGTAGACAAAAAATGCACATGTGGGAAGTGCATTTACTAACAAAAAAGATGCATGCACAGGTTCTTATGAATTTCTTCTCATTCAGTTTGGTACATCAAATATCTGGAGGAAAATACAAGGGATAACGGGAACGGGTGCTTGGGAAAAATTATGGAAAACTGATTTAAAGTTTACTGCATGTTATACTTTAAAAGAAAATTATTATTATATGATGTATAGGTGGTATCTGACACCGAAAAAACAGCATTAATGTATAAAACTGTTTCAAACAAATGTTGGAAATGTGGACAATGTGAAGGAACTTTTTTTCATATGTGGTGGTCATGCGGGAAAGCAAAGGCTTTTTGAGATATGTTATACAATGAGCTGAAGAAAAATTTTAAAATGACATTTCCTAAGAGACCAGAATCCTTCCTGCTGGGAATGACTTAAGGAGAGTTCTCCAGAAAAAATTTAACATTTTTAATGTATGCAACCACGGCGGCTAGAATAGTATATGCGCAGAAATGGAAAGACAATAAAATGTCCGCAAAAGAAGACTGGTTGATAAAAATTTTGGAATATGCTGAGATGGAAAAATGTACAGCACTTATAAGGAATGAAAATTTTGATTGTTTCAAAGAAGATTGGGAACCATTTTTACTTTACTTAAAGAACTATTTTTCTAACATGGACCTTTCAGCAGGGTTTGAAATATAGTAATAACAGCAGGTTGAGTTGGGTAAAACCGAGTAGTAATGTGGCGTATGTATGTTTTGAATTATTATAGCAATGGTTTATATGCATAGTTAACATGAACCACACAGGCAGGTAAGCGGGAAGTCAATATTTACTTACTCAAATAAATGAATGTAGTTGGATTGTAAAGCTATTGTAAAAGCCAATAAAATTTTAAAATACAAGGGATAACGGGAATGGGGCACCTGTTTTATCATGATTGCTATAAGCACCTAAAGGTATCACCTTAGTACTTAGTTGCCCTTAAGAGTTTGGGCCCTGGATATCTGAAGGATCATCTGCTCGCAAAGGTTCCGCTCATCCAACAAGGTTGTCAGAAAGGGGTTTGTTCAATGTGCTGACACCGAGCGAGGCTCAATTGTCATGCACATGGGACAGGGCCTTCTTGGTGGTTGTCCCCAGGCTCTGGAATGTTCTCCCAGTGGATGTCTGTTCTCAAACTTCTGTGGCTGCATCTAAAAAGCAACTACAGACTTCTGTATTAGTTCAGGCTTTTACCTGTCAGTCTCTCTGCTCTCCTGCTTTGTCTAGGGTTTTTTCTTAATGGTGCTTATTTTTTTAATGGCTATTTAATATTTTAATGTGACTTCTATGGAGTTTTATTGTATTTTGACTTTTGTATATCACCTTGAGGTGAGTTATCTGAAAGGCAGTATAGAAACGGAACTATGGATTTTTAAAAACATACTCATCTAATAAGCATCTCATAGAAAGGGCTTTTGAGAGCGTCTCCCCTCTGCTTTTAAAAATCCTTCCCATCAGGGATTTGGCAAAGTCCAAAGATCACAACTGTTTGAGAACTAATCGAATACTGGGGCCTGGTTCTCATGGAGGTTGGTCAACCCATGGCCAGGCTGTACCAGACAACTTGGTGGGCCTCACATGGCTGAACACTCCTTCAAAACACAAACGAAAAACAATCCCTGGATATGAATTATGACTTAGCATGATCCTTGAGATTTGAGTTTTCTATGGAGAGAGAACTTTTTGTTTGGGGGGGCATTCTGGAATGCAAGCCTCTAACCAGATGTGGTACAGTCTGGACACAGATGGACCACTTCTACATTACTTTAGGCCTTCATCTAAGCCAGGGGTTCTCAGCGCTGGGTCCCCAGATGTTATTGGACTTCAACTCCCATAATCCCCAACCAAAGGCCACTGGGGCTGGGGATTATGGGAGTTGAAGTCCAATAACATCTGAAGACCTAACGTTGAGAATCCCTGATCTAAGCAGACTTTGGTAACCAAGGACTGGGATCGGGTCTAATACGTTGCCGATATGTTCCCAAGTGAAATACAAAGTACTGGTTATTATCTACAAAGCCTTCAATGGCTTGAGTCTAGGGTATTTAAGAGAGTGCCTTCTTTGTCATGAACCCTGTTGCCTATTAAGATCATCTGGAGAGGTTCGGATACAGTTGCCACCGGCTCGTTTGGTGGTGACTCGGGGCTGGGCCTTCTCTGTGGTTGCCCCGGGGCTTTGGAATATGCTCCCTGTTGAAATAAGTGCATCTCTTTTGCCGTCTGCTTTTAGGAAGACCCTCAAGACACACCTGTTTCCTCAGGCTTTTAATGGAAATTAATTCTTTATTTAATTAAAATTTAATTAATTAATTAATCATTTAATGTGTTTTTATCTTGTGAGATTTGTTTTTTAATTTGTCTTGTGAGTTTTAACTGTTTCTATTCTGTTTTATGTTTGTTATGTTTTAACAGTATACCGCCTAGAGATATATCAGGCAGTACAGAAATATGATAAATAAATAATACAGAGATCCTGGGAGTTTCAAAATGGCAGTCAGCTGCCTAGAGTCTGAAGGATAAAGGTAGGCTCAAAATTCAGTAAGTAAAATTCCTCGCACACTTCCTCAGAAATGAAGGCGCATTCCATGGCAGACCACTTTTAGGCCCATTTGTACTGAGAATTGTGGCAGAGGATGATGAGAGTTGTAGTCCAACATCATCTGGGGACCCGAGTTTGAGAACCCATGGCCTAATACCTTGGTCAAACCAGAATCTGAACACAGGGCCAAATTCAAATTCGTCTTCCCTCATTAGGCAAAATTCAGGATTGCATGACAGTCGACACCTTCCGTTTTGGAACTAGCAATGTCAAGCAAGAAGCCAGACGTTTGGGAGACAAGAATCAACAGGTCTCTAAAACATGCTTTGCTTGGGATTAAGTGCATGCAAAATGTTTACAGTCCCTACAGGCTCAGAGAAGATGCCAGAGACGCCCACATGAGGAGGCGCTTCCACCCCGGGACAAACACATCTGTGCCACCTGGCCGGGTTGCTACGTAGCACCCCCTTGGTGAGGGGCTATTTTTCTCCTGGGGCTACCTTGGAACCTTTAAAGAGCAGCCACAGTCACACCTATGGCCAGGGATCACATCTCTCAACAGAGCAGAGGTGCACAACGTCAGCCCTCCCGCTGTTAGTGGACTACAACTCCCATCATCCCCAGCCACAACAGTCTTGAGAACTGTAGTCCAACAGCATCTGGGGTCTCAAACCTGGGAACCAGCCACAGCAGGACAGTAATTATTAAAACAGCAGCAGTGACACCTATGACTGGTTTCCCTGCTGTTTTGCTACTTTGGCTTATTGAACTGAATTTTTATTCTGTTTATTCTCCAAGTGGGAAGGTGCTAACTGAGCAAAGAGGCACCATTTTAAATTGGTTATGATATTTAGCAGGAGGAGAGCAACTGGCCCTATCCGTCCTCAGCACAGCATCCTTCCAGTGGCTGGTGCTAGTGTCTATCTTATGATTCTTTTTTAAAGTGTGAGCCCTTTGGGGACAGGGAGCCATTTTGTTTATTACTATGTAAACCGCTTTGGGAACTTTTTGTTGAAAAGCAGTATATAAATATTCGTCATATTCGTATTCAAAGGTGGGATAAAAATCCCTAAATAAAATAAGCCCCCAAAACCCCACCCCAGATAGTGTTCTGATGAATGACAGCAAGCGTTGTTCTTGATTACTGATGCTTCAACCAAACAGCTGAGCAAGAAGTGGACAGACAGACAGATATCAGGACAGATGTCAGCTGCAAGACTGGTATGATTAGGCAACTGGTACAAGTGGATTCTTGGAAAAGCCCACTGCTGATTCCCTAAAATCTGCCCTGTGCCCACAGCTTTCATGGGGTAGCAGTGGAGTAACCTTCTAGGACTGCAACTAGGCAAGAGGAAGGGGATATTCCTGAAATCCAGCCCTGATCAACTCTATTCGGGCATCGAAGGAGTCTGCTGTGATAAGCAGTGGGAATTTTTTTAAAAAAATAACTAAGGGAGTTTCAACACCAATTAAAACAAGGATTCTAAGAGCTCAGATGCTTTTCATGGCTGAGAGTTTCCTCTCTTTTCACCTGCACATAAACAAGATAAAGACGCAATGCACCAAGCCATTTATATTTTGGTTTTGAAAGAGTGCCACTGTGGTATGTTACACGCCCACTGTTATTTCAACGTTGAGATACTTAGGTGGACACAAACAGTATTGTTTTGCTCTTAAAAGTACACTTAGTTTGTTTGGGAATTGTATTTATATAGAGTGGACTGGATTGTTGTGTTTGGTTTCCCCAGGATTGTTTGTTATTCCCTTTTCTGCTATTTTCCAGTTGTATTTATAAATGTAGAGAAATACGCAAAAGGACAGAGGAGGTCTGCACACCTCCCAGGATGGAGAAACTGGTTGCAATGCCCCCTTGGAACACTATTTCACTTCTCTTAAAAACATTTTTTTAAAAAAACAGGCTTTTAAATTTGTGATGCTTTCATTTAAAAAAATAATAATGCCTGAAGGCCATTGTGGCTGGTAATAATGGAAGTTGCATTTAAGGACAGAGTTCTGAGCTATCTTTAGCCACTTCGGCCCTCCAGCTGTTGATGGACTACAACTCCCATCATCACTGTATTGGCCACTGTTGCTGGGAATGATGGGAACTGGAGTCCAACAACAGATGGAGGATCAAAGCTGTGCAGCCTTGATACAAAGGAAGCAATCTGGTGTCCCACGTGAAACTCAGAAGCACAAGTTAACCTGAATCACTATCCCCCAAAAGAGGCTGTGACTTTAATACTACACAGAGTCCTACCGATGGAAGTGTGGGGCTTGAGTGCTGGTTCCATGCTGCTCCAAAGCCATCCACGCTGCTAGTGAGCTTGCAGAGTGTCCATGGCTACTAAGAATTACACCTGTGCTTTAGCTCTGATTTTCCCATTGAAAATGATGGTGAAATCGGTGCTACAGCACTGTCATAATTCTTAGCATCCACAGGGGTCTCTCTGCATTTGCTGGCAGCGTGGCGAGGACGGGAGTAGGACGGAGCTGGCGCATGAGTCACACTCTCCCATTATTGGGGGCCTGCACAACACACAAGTCAGTATTGCCAATAGCTTTGGGGCCAGCATAGCTGTGGTCTTCATAGATCGAAGGCGACATTGTTTCAAACGTTGAGTTGAGTTGCATCCAGAAATGAAGGCATGCCCTACTGCAGCAGAGCCAAAGGTTCATCTAGTTCTGCATCCTGTTTCCTGGGATGACCAGGAGGTGGCTTCCAGGAGACCCACCAAGAGGACATTATGACAACTGCCTTTTCCCACCGTTCAACTGCCCTGAAACACACAGAAGCCATTTTGCCACCAGGGCTGAGCCACTGATAGGCTTACATAGGAACATGCAACATAGAAAACTGCCTCATACAGCTTCCCAGAGAAGAGAGTCATGCCTTGAGGTGCCTAGGGACATAGGAAGCTGCCTTATACCAAGTCAGAGCCGTGTTCCATCTAGCTTGGCTTTGCCAGCACTGACTGGCAGCAGCTGTCCAAGGATTCAGGCAAGAGTCTGTCCCAGCCCTACCTAGAAATGCCACCAGGGATTGAACCTGGGGCCTTCTGCATGCAAAGCAGATGCTCTACCACTGAGTTACAGCCCCATCCCCTTGTCCCTCCTTCATGAATGCATCTAATCTCTTTTTAAAAGGCATCTAAGACAGCGGCCAAGACCGCGTCCTGTGGCAATGCATTCCATTGGTTTCATGATGCTTGAAGGCATTGTCTTCTTCTGACCTGAACCTCATACCAATTCACGTCATTGGGCGATCCCAAGGTTTAGTCTTACCGACAAGAAATGATCTCTCATAGGAAGCTGCCTTCTACCGAGTCAGACCCTTGGTCCATCTAGCTCAGTATGGTCTACCCAGAATGGCAGTGGCTTCTCCAAGGTTGCAGGCAGGAGTCTCTCCAAACCCTTTCTTGGAGATGCCAGAGAAGGAACCTGGAACCTTCTGCATGCAGACATGCAGATGCTCTTCCCAGAGCGTCCTGAAGATCTTACAGTGCTCAGGTGCAGTCTCCCAGCCAAATGCAACCAGGGCAGACCCTGCGTAGCAAAGGGGACAACGCATGCTTGCCACCACAAGACCAGCTCTCCTCTCTGTTCATTTCTCTGCAGCATGCCTGGCTTTGCAAAGCCTTATCATTATTATTGTTAGGGAAAAGGTTCCTCGTGTACTGTTTAAGACACACGCACACCCAGAATGATTTCGCCGACTAGCACGTGCCCCAGGGAAACCTCATTTAACCTCCTGCCTCTGCCAAAAAGACTAATCCTTGGGCTTAACACACATACATACGCAGTGCATTCTTGGCATGTGGGTCTGCCAAGATATGATCTCTCTCACTTGCACCACCTGGACAGAGAAGGTGGGGCACCCTCCCTTGTTTCCCAGAAGGCCAGGCACTCCTCAACAACCCATGGCAGAAAAGAGGGCTCGAGCCGCATGGCGTGGGCTGAAACTGTAGCTGTGCGTTACATTGAGCAGAAACAGGAGTGTGCTTTTCAAATCTGTCTGGAAATCTGGATTCAGGGCCTGTTGTCTTGCCTTTGCTGTGACAAGTTGGATGTCCACGTGCAGCGGGTTTTTCTTCCAGTCTGTAGCGGGGAAGACTCGATAACGTGACTGAGCCCCTGCACAAAGTCACGGTGGGGTCGTTGGTGGGACCCACCGGCTCCAATTTTGCCTCCACCAGCTTCTCTCCATTATCCAGGGGGAATGAGTACCTGTGGCACCAGTCTATGTAACAGACGGCCTGTTACATAGATCCCTGCTAACTGGGCAAAGAGGCACCTTTCAAAGGGTGATTCTCTTTATATTTAGCAGGGGGAGAGCAACTGGCCCTATCCAACCCCAGCACAACATCCCTCCAGTGGCTGTTGCTGGCATCTACCTTGTGTTTCTTTCTAGACTATGAGCCCTTTGGGGACAGGAAGCATCTTCTCCTTATTATTCATATTCTTTTGCTATGTAAACCGCAATGAGAACTTTTTTCTTTTTTGGCTGAAAAGTGGTATATAAATGAATAAAAACTAAGAAAAAATTGAAGGGGTTTTAGCATCCTAGGAGACCAAGGGTTCCCAACCTTGGGTCCCCAGATGTTAGACTATAACTCCCCCTTTTGGAGGAAGTAACATTGCAACTGCCGCTGGGAGGGATGCTGTGCCGGGCTGAAAAGGGACCGTTGCTTTCCCCTTCTGGAATACAAAAGGACCTCGATGTCCATGGATTCATTATCCGCTGATTCGCACATCTGCAGTCGGGTAAAAGACACCTGATACATGGGCAGGAGGAGAGAGAGGGGAGAAACTCACTGACCTCACATATCCATGCATCAGAGGTGGCCGGAAATTACCAAAGAGACTATTTCTGGCTGCCATTTTGTTTTTTGGAGCCTCAAAATGGCTCTTTTTTAATAAAAAAAAAAAACACCACAAAAAACCCATGGTGGTTTTGGGCCAGTTTGGAGGCATTCGGGGGCACAGAGTGACTCCAGGGGAGCAGCTATGTTGGTAGGGAGCTTCCCTCTAACACCCCCCCGCCCCGAAATCTGATGTTTTTTAGATGTTTTCTCCCGACCGGGAATCTAACCCCCAATTCCCCATTGCCCTAATGCCAAAATATTTGTGGTTTCCGTATACCTTGGAATGGAACCCCTGCGAATATCAAGGTCCTCCTATACAAGAGAGTTGCCATTTTATAAAGGTGCCCCATGGCCCAGTTTTAGAGGGGAAAGACTTCTGGTCTGATCTACAAAAACAGACATCTCTGTGGCGTCTCATGATAAGGCAACTTTGCTGAGGGCGGCAGCTTCACTTGCACGGCCGCTAAAAACAGGGTAAACTTTTTAAAGTAGTCTCGGTCGCTCATTATATGCAATTCATTCTTTCAATATTCCTTTTTTTAACTAAAAAGAAAAGCACTGACTACTACTTGTGTTTCTTTTTAGACGGTGAGCCCCTTGGGGCAGAGAACCATCTTCTCACTCCTGTTGCCTTGGAAACTGCTTTGGGGACTTTTCCGGTGGAAAAGCAGAGGGGACAGCTGCTCAATGAATAATGAATGAGCGGCCCCCTCAGGCAAAGGTCGGCCTCGTTAAGGGGCCTCTGCTGGGCCAAGAAGCGCCTTTTCCAAATGGTGGCCGGGAGAGAGCAGCTGGCCCTATTCAACCCAGCATTACACCCCTCCCAGTGACCATTGCTGGAGTCTCCCTTGTGTTCTCCTTTTTAGACTGGGAGCCTCTTTGGGGGCAAGGAACCATCTTTTCTCCTTGCTGTTGCTATGGAAATTGCTTTGGGAACTTTTCTGTGGAAAAGCAGAGAGGACAGCAGCTACTCAGCGAATAATGAATGAGCAGCCCCCTCAGGCAAAGGCCGCCCTCCTTCAAGGGGCTCCTGCTGACTGGGCCAAGTGGCACTTTTCCAAAATGGCGGCTCCCTTCCATTCAGCAGGGGGAGAGCAGCTGGCCCTGTTCAGCCCAGCCTCATCCTTCCCAGTGGCTGCTGTTTGGGGTCTCCTTTGTGTTTCTTTTTAGCCGGCGAGTCCCCTGGAAGAGGAAACCATCTTCTCATTCCTTTTTGCCAGGTAAGCCACTCTGAGAACTTTTCTTTGCTGAAACAATATTACTAATACCAACAATGCTACTGCTACTACCAACAATACAAATACTACTATTCTGAAAAAGCAACCCCATTCACCTCATGAGAACTAGGAGTGTGCATTAAACAAGTGATAGAGGGACTTGAATAGGGCTCATTTGGTTCCTTTTGCATTCATTTCTTTCACACATGCCATGAGGGCGTGCATCCTTCCACCCTCTCAGTGAACCACTCTTCTATATGCACTACAAAGAGTAGTTGCAAATCTCCAGGACCTCTTTCATATGAAGCTGCCTTATACTGAGTCAGACCATTGGTTTATCTAGCTCAGTGTTGTCTACACAAACTGGCAGCAGCTCTCCAAGGTTTCAGGCAGGAGTCCCTTGCCAGCCCTACCTGGAGATGCTGCCAGGGAGTGAACTTGGGATCTTCTGCATACAAAGCAGATGCTCTTCCACGGGACAATGGCCCCATCTCCTAAAGGGAATATCTCACAGCACAAACATGTAGTTACCCATCTAAATGCAAACCAGAGCTGACCCTGCTTAGCAAAGGGGACAATCCATGCTCACTACCACAAGACCAGGTTTCCTCTCTCACTTGGAGTTGAAGCCACTTGCTAGAAACCTCAGGTCAATCCTGGAGGGCTTACAACTGTATCTGGGCCTAGGATACCTTAAAGACTACCATATGGATTTACAACATGGAGATCTTCCTTGCAGGCACACGTACCCTTCATCTGAGGTAAGGTAAGTGGAGACACAGAACAAGGCCTATTTAGACAGACCAAAGAGGCCCATCTTTTGGGTTCCCCTGATTAGCTTATTTCCCGGTTTCTGTCACTAACTTTGCTTCCATTTATTATAAGTCTGGTTTGTTTTTATCTGATGTGTCATTGTTTTCGGAAGGTTGTTAGCCACCAAAAGGCAGATTACAAACTGATGTTGCTTTAGAACAAACGAAAACATATTTTTGTTAAAACACACACACACACACACACACACGGATCCCAACAGAAATTGCTTTAGTTTGATTTGCATGTGTCATGTTAAGTGCAATGCTACCAGATTACTCTGGATACAGCAGCACTAACCATCTGGAACATAGGAACACAGGAAGACCATTGGTCTTTCTCGCTCAGTATTGTCTTCACAGACTGGCAGCAGCTTCTCTAAGGTTGCAGGCAGGAATCTCTCTCCACCTAATCTTGGAGATGCTGCCAGGGAGGGAACTTGGAACCTTCTGCTCTTCCCAGAGCGGCTCCATCCCCTAAGGGGAATATCTTACAGTGTAAACACTTCTAGTCTCCCTTTTGTATGCAACCAGGATGGGCCCTGCTTAGCTTAAGGGAACAAGTCATGCTTGCTACCACAAGACCAGCTCACTTCTCCTGCGCAAATCCACTGTATTAAAATCCAAGCAAAATGCAGGCAGCCCAGGACGCTGGAACCAACACCAATATTGGCAACGCTCAAAGCAGGACAAGGCTCAATACAGAGAGCAATACATTTATACTCTTATTCTTCAGAAAACAGCTGCATAGCAGAAACAGATTGTTGTATTCCACAGTGAATACAACAATGTGTGTGCATTTGGTAACAGTCCCTTTTAAGAAACACACACACACACACCCTACTCACCTTTTCTCCTTTTGCTCCACTGCAGTCACACTTGGATCCTGATACACAACCATGGCAAGCCTAGGAAAGAAGAAGAACCCAAACATTACTTCTGAGTTTCATATTAACATGAGGAGCTATTTCCACACAAAGATATATCAATCCAGGTGTCTCAACTGCTCCTTTAAGAATTAACCTTACTCCAGGATAGTATACAGGAAAATCACTGGGGAAAGCCAAACACTATTTTGTGTGTTCCCCAATAAAGAAATATTAGTTGATCAGATACATTTTAGTTGATTTGTGCATTAATTCAACCAGAATAAGTCTGCCTATGAATAAAACAAACAGAATACTGCAAAAGGGTTTTCTGCTGCCAGTGCTATAGTTAAAAGAATCTTGTGCCAAGATCTCATAGGAAGCTGCCTTATACTGAGTCAGACCATTGGTCCATCTAGCTCAGTATTGACTACATTCATTGGCTTCTCCAAGGCTACAGGCAGGAGTCTCTCCCAGCCCTACCTGGAGATGCTGCCAGGGATTGAACCTGGGACATTCTGCATGTAAGCAGATGCCCTTCCACTGAGCTATGGTCCCATTCCCTAAGGGAAATCTTACAGTACTCACATGTAGTCACCCATCCAAATGCAGACCAAGGCAGTCCCTGCTTAGCAAAGGGGGTAATTAATGTTTGCTACCACAAGATTAGCTCTCCTCTCCTGAGAGAGAGAGAGAGAGAGAGAGAGAGAGAGAGAGAGAGAGAGAGAGAGAGAGAGAGAACACGTCTTAGCATCATAGCATACATCTTAGAGGCATTCCTTACTGTGAAAGGAACCCCTGCTAACTAAGCAAAGAGGCACCGTTCACAGTGGTGATGCTTTTTATATTTAGGAGGGGGAGAGCAACTGGTCCTGTCCAACCCCAGCACAGTATCCCTCCCAGTTGCTGTTGCGATGTCTACCATGTATTTCCTTTTAGACGGTGAGTCCTTTGGGAACAGGAAACCGTCTTCTCATTCTTATTCTTTTTCTATGTAACCGCTTTGAGAACTTTTTTTTTTTGTTGAAAAGCAGTATATAAATGAATGAATGAAGAGAAAGGGGGGAATGCCTCTTAAGATAGCAGAAGTCCTCCACATCTGTGTAACCACTAGGATTCAAAATAATTGAACAACTGAGTAATAATCCAGATAGCTGATCTACTACCCAATTAGTTGAAGACACCTTTTGAATAAATTAATCCAGCCAAACACTGTGACCCAAGTTATCCTGTCTGTATGCCACACTCTCTTCCAAGGAGCAGAGACATTCTAATTTCACCATCAACTGTAAGGCAGGATAGGCAAAACAGCTAAAAGTAACCGCATGGTTTTCACGATGGAATAGCCCTTCGAAACAGTTTCTCATATACAGGCCCAACATTACTTCCCATACATATCTTAAATTTTTCTAGTTACGGAAAAGTTGAAATGACCACCCTTGAGTTCTCTCCTCTGACATTTCAGTACTCATGTGAGCAGCTATTTGGGTTAGCAAGCTACCTGCTGTAGTATCTACACAAGCAACTCATGTACACATCTGCCACATCAAGGAAAGGTTGCCATAAAAACTCCAACCCATAGGTGGCGCTTCCCCCTCACTGTTAGGATATACATGCTTATGCGTACACTGAAGTTAAATTCTCTCTCTTGCAAATCACATAGGAACATAGGAAGCTGCTTCCTACCAAGTCAGACCATAGGTCCACCTAGCTCAGTATCGTTTACCCTGACTGGCAGCGGCTTCTCTGAGGTTGCAGGCAGGAGTTTCTCTCAGCCCTATCTTGGAGATGCCAGGAAGGGAACTTGGAACCTCCTGCATGCAAGCATACAGGTGCTCTTCCACTGAGCTAAGACTCCATCCCCTAAGGGGAATATCTTACTGTGTTGACATGTAGTCTCCCATTCAAATGCAAACCAGGGCAGACCCTGCTTAGCAGGCTTTTAAAAAACCATCTAGATGGGTGGCCATCGCCACATCCAGTGGCAGAGAAACCCATGGCTTAACTACATGTTGGTGTTCAGCTTTGGTGCAGGGAGTGTGTATGTTTGACAGAGGAGGAGAGCTGGTCTTGTGGTAGCAAGCTTCATGAAAGATAGGGCTATCACTGGCTACCAGTCTGAATGGTTCGTTGTATATTTCCATCAGGATCAGAGGGGGCAATGTACTACTCATGATTCACCTGGCTGGTCAGTGCATGAAGCAAGAGGCCACACTGGGTGGGCCTTTGTCCTGATCCAGCAGGGCCGATCTTATGTTCTAAGGTAGTGCAGCCCCACCAGAGAGAATTTTGGAGCTTTGGAGACCCAAGTTCAAATCCTAGTTGAAACATGATCTTGACTGGACTCTCTCAGCCTCAGTTTCTCAAAACTGGGTTGCCCAGTGAATTGGGGTACATCAATGAGACTCAGTTTAATGCTGAGTCTGAACTGTAAAGCACTTAGTATAGCAATGTAGTGAAATGATGCAACAGAATGCCGTTTCCACTGTTGTTTAGGAAAACCAAAGCAAAGTTATTTCGAATCACCAACTGATATCAAATTAAAACTCTCTCTCAATGGGCTGGTCCACACCATCAAAAGAATGCCGGTTAGCCGCGAAATCTGAGACGCCCCAGCTGGCATCTGTGCACCAGTCCCTCCCAATCTCAGGTTAGAGTGCCAGCCTTAACCGAATTGGCAGACCAAGTTCACATCCCAGAGACAACCAATTTTGGCTACATGTTGTGTTGGCATGATGGGGACGCTTTTTGCCGCCCACATGCCACGCTCCGCAGGGACGCACACCCACCAGCAATCTCAGCTTTCCCAGCTAACTGATATTATTCTGATCATGTGAACAACCAACTCGCTGAGTTGCTTGCTTTTCCCACCCACCCACCCACCCACCCAAACTCAGTCCAGGGTATGCAAGCTGGTAAGGAGCAATACAGTGCTCAAAGGTAAAGGATGCTTGCACCCCCACCTACCCAGCTGTCTTTAACATCTCCTGCCCCCCATCATGCCAGATTAGTGATCTTCACTGATTTCCAAGTAGGGGACACTGTGGCAAATATCTTCCATGTGAGAGCCATTTCCCACTGTGGTGATCTCTGTGCTTTCTCAGTGCTGAAGGGCCCTTTAAGAGAGAGAGAGAGAGCTCTCTCTTAAGCGCTGTATGGGGAAAGCGCTGGGCAATGTGCCAGCCTGTGCACACATTCTGCGACGGTGCAGGGGCCCAGGAGGGCTCCATTTCCCTCCAAGGAGCCCCACTGGCACTGGGCAAATCACAGGACTGCATGGGGGGGGGTGGTCCTTCTCCAACAGGCCTCACATGGTGCCAGAGGGACTGTGCACAGTATTCCGCTTGGGCTGAAGCTTCACACAGGCCCAAACCATTAGTCAGGGAGCCCCCCCCCGACCCCCCCCAGGCCTTACAATGACGAATGCTGTGCTAGACCATGCAACGATGACGATTTAGAACAGTACCTTAACATGAGCGATTCTTAAAGCCAGCTTCTTCAGCCGGCAGCGATGTTTGTTTGCTTTACACACACCACATACACACAAACATCAGCTGGGTTGTTTTTAAAAATGTTAAGAGAGAGCACCCAGTTTTAAGTTTGCAAACCTTGAGAGGATTAAAGAAGAGAAAGGCTAAGCCTGAAGCGAGAACATTCTGTACTCAACTGAGTTGCAGTCAAGCAACGCAAGCCAAAGGAGCTTGTTCGACTTCCAGGTGGACCGTGCTTGAACTATCTTCCTCCCTTTTATCAAGAGGTGTGACCCGTTGCTGACCTGGCACTGGGAAGATCCTGGCTCTTGGCTCTAGGAAATTATCATGTACTCGTTTGAGAACAGAAAAGCAGTTTTCCATTCAGCGCAGTGGGGAAATAACTTGCCTAGCGAGCAAGAGGTTGTCCCCACTGGTATGTTTCCCAGACTATGGGAAACACTGATATCGGGCAGCAGCGATATAGGAAGATGCTGAAAGGCATCATCTCATACTGCGCGGGAGGAGGCAATGGTCAACCCCTCCTGTATTCTACCAAAGACAACCAGGGCTCTGTGGTCGCCATGAGTCGACACTGACTCGACGGCACAACTTTACCTTTACTTTACACGAATGTGAGAGAGGAGTTGAGCGCACCGCTTATAGCTGGATCTTCCTGAAAGAGGAATAGTTTGGCAGCTTTACTCATTTCAGGGAAGCCTAGCGTGCCAACTGGCACGTGAGGAGTTTAACAAGGGGTGTCCCAAAGTACCTGAGCTGCTCCAAATGCCACTGCCCCTGGTGGGGTCCAGTCCCCTTTCAGAACAGATCCCCTTTCAGAACTTTCAAAACACTTTCCCCAACTCTCTGTAAGAAACTGTAGCAAGCGAGTGGATGCAGAGGCCACCGGAACAAATATTTTCATCTCCTAGCTTGGATTACATCAATTTCTTTTCACAGAAATGTGTTTTGCTGAGTAACAAATTCAGCGCTTTTGTTGTACGGAAAGCTTGCAGACACGCTACATGCGTTTCAGGTTTTAAAGAAGCACAGGAGAAGATAAACCCACAACCTGCTAAACAATTCTTAACAGATTTACATTAAGAACATAAGAACAGCCCTGCTGGATGAGGCCCAAGGCCTATCTAGACCAGCATCCTCTTTCACACAGTGGCCCACCAGATGCCGCTGAGAAGCCCACAGGCAAGAGCTGAGGACCTGCCCCCTCTCCTGCTGTTGCTCCCCTGCAACTGGGATATAGAGGCATCTTGCCTCTAAGGCTGGAGGTGGCTTACAGCCACCAGTCTTTGATTGACCTGTCCACCATGAATTGGTGGCTTACAGCCACCAGTCTTTGATTGACCTGTCCACCATGAATTGGTCCAGCCCCTTTTAAAGCCATCCAAGCTAGTGGCCATCTCCACTTCCAATGGCAAAAAATTCCATAGATTAACTTTCTGCTGTGTGAAAAAATACCTCCTTTTTTGTCAGTCCCAAATTTCCTGGCCATCAGTTTCATGGGGTGACCCCTGGTTCTAGCACTGTGGGAGAGGGAGAAAAATTTCTCTGTGTCAATTCTCTCTACTGCATGCATCGTTTTATACACCTCTATCATGCCTCTCCTTATTTGCCTCATTTCCAAACTAAAAAGTCTCAGATGCTGTAGCCTAGCCTCAGAAGGAAGGTGCTCCAGGCCCCTGATCATTTTGGTTGCCCTCTTCTGCACTTTTTCCAGTTCTACAATATCCTTCTTAAGATACGGTGACCAGAACTGTACACAGTACTCCAGATGTGGCCACACCATAGATTTGTATAAGGGCATTATAATATTAGTATTTTTATTTTCAATCCCCTTCCCAATGATTCCTAGCATGGAATTAGCCTTTTCAAAGATGCTGCACACTGAGACAACACTTTCAATGAGCTGTCCACCACGACCCCAAGATCTCTCCTGGTCAGTCACTGACAGCTCAGATCCTATCAACGTATATGTGAAGTTGGTGTTTTTTGCCCCAATGTGCATCACTTTACACTTGCTTACATTGAACCACATTTGTCATTTTGTCGCTCACTCCCCCAGTTTGGAGAGATCTTTTTAGAGTTCCTCACAATCCATTGTGGATTTCACTACCCTAGATAGTTTAGTGCCCTCTGCAAATTTGGCCACTTTGCTTCTTCCCCCATTTATGAATAAGTTAAAGAGCACTGGTCCCAATACAGATCTCTGCAGGACCCCACTTCTTTCTTCCCTCCTTTGTGAAAACTATCCATTTACTCCTTAGAAGTATCATTCTTCTACTAAAAACTATGACCCTTAATAATTAACTTCTAAACCAAACAGGGTTAACTCGGAAGACTGCTTGGTTAAAAAATACCAAGTTTGCGATTAATGCACACCCATAGAAAAGACAACATTCCCCTCACTACAATATTTATATAACACAAATAACATTTCACCAAGCAATTGTGCATCAGCTGGGCAAAGAGGCAGCTAATCAATTGTGGCCAACATCTAGACTAAGTTACTTCATAAGCAGCCTCTGTGAAATCAATGGGACAAATCATGACCAACATGTCTCATTTGTCTCAGCGGGACTACTCATGTGTAATTTCATCTAGATTTGAGGACACTGGATGTTTGGGGAGGATGGTCTATGGAAGGAGCATGAATTGTTCCCTTTGCTATGCAGGGTTTGCCCTGGTTTGCACCCAGATGGGTGACTACAGATGAACACTCTCGGCTGAAAGATATTCCCCTTGGAGATGGGGCCATAGTTTAGGGGAAGAGATGCTGCTTTGCATGCAGAAGGTCCCAGGTTCAAATCAATCCCTGTTAGCATCGCCTGGTAGGGCTGGGAGAGACTCCTGCCTGAAGCTTTGGAAAGCTGCTAGATGGACCAAGGGTCTGAGTTGGTATGAGGCAGCTTCCTGTGTTTTGGGGGGAGGGCTATAGTTTAGTGCAGGGATTCTCAATGTTGGGTCCCCAGATGTTATTGGACTTCAACTCCCATAACCCCCAACCAAAGGCCACTAGGGCTGAGGATTATGGGAGCTGAAGTCCAATAATATCTGGAGACCCAATGTTGAGAATCCCTGGTTTAGTGGAAAGAGCATCTGCTTTGCATGAAGATGGCCTCAGGTTCACTCCTGGCAGCACCTCCAGGGAGGGCTTGGAAGGACTCCTCCCGCAAACCTTGGAGAGCTGCTGCAGTCAGTACAGATCAGGGATGCACAACTTCACCCTTCCAGCTGCTTTGGGACTAGAACGCCCACCAGCCCCCACCCCAGTGGCCAATACAAACAGCCCTGCTGGATCAGGCCCTATCTAGTCCAGTTAGATAGGATGCTAGCTATTCCAGCATCCTGTGGCCCACCAGATGCCTCTGGGAAGCCCACAGGCAAGAGGTGAGAGCATGCCCTCTCTTCTGCTGCTGCTCCCTGCAACTGGTATTGAGAGGCACCTTGCCTCTGAGGCTGGAGGTGGCCTTAAACTAGTAGCCACTGATGTACTTGTCCTCCATGAATTTATCTAAACCCTTCTCAAAGCCATCCAGGCTGGTGGCTGTCACCACATCTTGTGGCAGAGAATTCCATAGGTTAATTATGTGCTGTGTGAAAAAGTACTTCCTTTTGCCAGCCCTAAATTTCTGGGCAATCAGTTTCACAGGATGACCCCTCGTTCTAGTGTTATGTGAAAGGGAGAAGAATTTCGCTATCCACCACACCATGCATGGTTTTATATCATGTCGCTCCTCAGCCATCGTTTTTCTAAACTAAGAAGCCCCAGGTGTTGTAGCCTTGCCTCGTAAGGAAGGTGCTCCAGGCCCTTGATCATCTTGGCTGTTCTCTTCTGCACCGTATCCAGTTCTATAATGTCCTTTTTGAGGTATAGTGACCAGAACTGTACACTGTACTCCAAATGTGTCCGCACCATAAATTTGTATAAGGGCATTAGGATATTTTCTGCAGCCCTGGTATAGACAGTTCTGAGCTAGATGGTCCACGGGTCTGACATGGTGTAGGGCAGCTTCCTATGTTTCCCCATCTTACTCAAAAGTTGAGTTTCTCCCATCCCAGCCAGCAATCTGGGGCGATTTTTATAGCTACGTGTTGTACTCTGCACAGGATTGTAACCTGCAGATTTTCGTACGGGGACTTTGACACAGGGCAATTATTGTTTTGCTTGGTGTCCTCTAATGGGAACGGTACACAATATGAGGAACTTGACAAAGAAACTTGGAATTACAACTCCAGGCTGAGCACGCGAAGATCCAGACCACGGGGTACAAGTTTACAAGACTCGGCAGGCATTCCCTCTTCAGTCTTTTCAAAAAGGTGCACAGACAAAAGTGTGGCATTCCACAAATATTTGCCGTGCGTCTTACTCTTGCAATTTCATCCCATTGCCTCACTAAACACTCACTCAACAGTGCGATCAAGGGGATTTTGTGTGCTGGTGCTTATCCTCTCCATTCAACAGCCAAATGGGTCTTGCGGCATTCGTTCCTATCTGGAGAAGTAAAAAGTGGTTCTCTCCCCTCCTCCTCTCACAAAAGCGACCCTGAAGGGCCCTTCTTTATGTACACACATTAACTCCCTCTCTGCTCACTTCAAATGAAAGCCTTTTCGCTCAGACCAACATGACATTAAGCCAGAGGGCACTTTTGCTGCAGAGAACTGTCAAGCTTCTCCTCCATGCATTAAAAAGTTTAGGAAACATTTTCAAGGCACAGGAAACTTTCTGGGTTTCCCCCGCCAGAGCTATCAGGCATCTTATATGTCAGGGGTAGGCAACCTTGACTCTCCACAATTTATTGTGGTTGTGGATGATGGGAGTTGTAGTTCAACGACAGCTGGAGAAGCAAGGTTGCCTACTTCTGACATAGTTGACCAATTCTTCTGTGCTCCCCCCGCCCCTGCCATATCCAATTTCAGACTGTATGTGGATTTGGACAGGTTTATCCTCCAATACTTTGTTAAGCATGCCAGGGACGTAGCAAGGTTGGAGTGGGCCCAGAGACAAGATTTTAAAATGCCCCCCACCCCCACTGAAGCTCAGCTCATGAAGTGAAGAAATTTTAAATGAGGCTGAATAGTGGTAACAAAAAGCATAGTTATATATATAAAACCTATGGGCCACAATAGAACATCATCCTAAATTATTTTTTTAAGGTTTTGTAAATTGTGGACGATGCAAGTCATTTCATGGTACTAGAGAAAGACATGCTGTTCTGGTAGCTCCAGGTCTGAACACTCACATCAGTTTTGGAAGCCTGGGCGGGTGCATGGCTGGGGGAGTCAGTCATATGACTTGCCTGGGGGGGGGGCAAAGCAGTGGGCCCCCAGACAACTGTCTCCCCTTGCCCTATTATAGTTACACCCCTGAAGCATGCTTGAGATGAAATATTATTGTGCCATCATACAGGGGGACAGGGCGACAGTTGAAGCTGCACCAGAATATTTTCTGCCATGTGGCCCAAAAACACTAAGTTTGAGATGTCCCACACATTTAGTACCTGCATTTCCTGTTCTTCAAACGAAAAACTCTGATGGTCCGATGGTCTTTGCCACAGGATGTAGTGATGGTCGCCAGCCTGGAAGGCTTTGAAAGAGGCTTAGACAAAGGCATGGAGGACAGTTGTATCCATGGCTAAGAGTCTCGATGGCTATAGGCTACCCTCCAGGCTCAGAGAGGCAGGATGCCTCCAATTATCCGCTGCAGGGGAGCAACAGCACGCTTTCATTTCTTGCCTGTGGTCTTCCCAGAGCCATAAGAACTTAAGAACAGCCTTGCTGGATCAGGCCCAAGGAGGCCCATCCAGTCCAGCATCTTGTTGCACACAGTGGCCCACCAGATGCCTCTGAGAAGCCCACAGGCAAGAGGAATTTGGCGGGCTACTGTGTGAAACAGGATGCTGGACTAGAAAGCCCAATCCATCAGGGCGGTTCTTACGTGCTTAATTTTCCAATGACTCAGAAGCACTCTAAGCTACCTTAGAGAGCACCTTCTACTGTATGTTCCCCATCGCACGTTGAGGTCATCTGGAGAGACCCGTCTTCAGTTACCACCAGTACGTCTGGTGGCGACTCGGAACCGGGCCTTCTCTGTAGCGGCTCCTGGTCTATGGAATGTACTCCCGGCCGATATCCGCAGTTTAGGCTTGCTGTTGTCCTTTCAGAGAGCCCTAAAAACTTACTTGTTTGGCCTGACCTTCCAAGGGTTTTCAATTGTGTTTTTTTAAATAAGTATTTTAAAATGGTTTTGAATTGTTTTCATATTGTTTTGAGCACTGTGTTTTAAATGGTGTGTGTTTTTGTGTCTTTTAAAACCGGTTGTACACCACCCAGAGCCTTCAGATGGGGTGGTTTATAAATTTAATAAAATAAAATAAATATGTAATTGCTTGCTGTCAAATTACTTGCGTGGCCTTTGCTGAATACAGAAAATCTCCATGACTTAATATGGTTTGGCTTGCAGGTGGTAAATTGGTGAGACTACCCGGCCATCTCTAGAATCTGAGGTTGCTAAAGAGACAACGCAGTAGGAGCCTGAAGCACCCGGCAAGATTCTTGTCGTGACCACAGTGGTCCATGGATTTACTCTTAGGTAACTGTGCATTGGGTTGCAGCCTTGGTGTGGCATTTATTCCAGATGTTCAGTCATGTCAGGAGAGGAGAGCTGGTCTCGTGGTAGCCAGCATGACATGTCCCCTTAGCTAAGCAGGGCCTGCCCTGGTTGCATATGAATGGGAGACTTGATGTGTGAGCACTGGAAGAGATTCCCCTTAGGGGATGGAGCCGCTCTGGGAAGAGCATCTAGGTTCCAAGTTCCCTCCCTGGCAGCATCTCCAAGATAGGGCTGAGAGAGATTCCTGCCTGCAACCTTGGAGAAGCTGCTGCCAGTCTGTGAAGACAATACTGAGCCAGATTCACCAATAGTCTGACTCAGTATATAGCAGCTTCCTATGTTCCTATGTAAGTCCAATTGACTTGCTTGAAAATCTGGACTATTCCTCCCCAGCCCTTCACAGCCTCCTTTCACAAACCACCCATTCATCAGATTCTCCAACCAGTATCTTCTCCTTTAAACACCCTCTTCCTTGTAGTGTAAGCTATCCAGCACCTGGTACCTTCACAGACAAGGATGCACCGTTATCAGAGTGATCCTTTGCTCACTCATAAAGGGAGGAACCCATCTGCATGGATGTCTAACCAGAGTTTAAGAGCAGGATATGACAGTCTGTAACTTGTCTGGTCAAAGGACTTGGGAGAATTCTTTACCTGACTTGGTTATCTGAATGGACTCGCCTAATCTATGCAATCAGAAGCCCCAGACCAACTACTGGGCATTGTCAGTCCTGCAGGAAGACAGGAATGTTACAACATCCGCTTTGTGAAAAGACTTCAAAGGATCTTTATCTTTGAATTAACTGGGGATGGAAAGTTAGGCCCCTACCTCACCCACCCCCAGCTCAAGTGAAGTGGCTCAAAGGTCACATTCTTCACCTACAGCCACAATAAGCCCTATCCCTAGAGTGGCACGTTTTTGTTGACTGCAGAGTCTCCATAGTGGCAAATAAATAAATAAACTGGGGAGAATCGTCAATGGGGAACGTAACAAGAAGTGTGCATCTCCAGTGATGGGCGTATTGCCAAAGGGTAGAAGGCTACATGCAGGGAGGAGAGCTGGTCTGGCAGTAGCAAGCACAAATTGTTCCCTTTAAGAACATAAGAGCATACACCTCTCTGGGCTCCTTGGAGGAAGAGCGGGATATAAAATGTAAATAAAATAATAATAAGAAGAAGAACAGCCCTGCTGGATCAGGCCCAAGGAGGCCCATCTAGTCCAGCATCCTGTTTCACACAGTGGCCCACCAGATGCTGCTGGGAGCCTACAGGCAAGAGGTGAGGGCATGCCCTCTCTCCCGCTCTTACTCCCCTGCAACTGGAATTCAGAGGCATCCTGCCTCTGGAAGCTGGAGGTGGCCTGTAGCCCTTGGACTGGTCGCCATTGATAGACCTCTCCTCCGTGAAGTTATCCAGACCCCTCTTAAAGCCATCCAGGCTATTGGCTGTTTGCCAGCAACCTTTGCTTAGCAAAGGTGTCCCTTTGCTAAGCAAGGTCCACTTTGGTTTGCATTTGGATGGGTGACTATGAGTGACTGCTGTAGGATATACTCCTTGGGGGATGGGGGTAACAGTTCTGTGGAGCACCGTCTGTATACTTGCATGCAGAGGGTCCCAGGTTCACTCCCTGGCAGCATCTCTAGGTCTGGGAAAGACTCCTGCCTGAAACCTTAGAGAAGCCACTGCCAGCCTGTGTAGACCAGGGACAGTTATTGTGGCTGGTGCTGACAGGACTTGTAGTTCCACAGCAGCTGGAGAGCCATGGTTGCATGCCCCTGATGTACACAATCCTAAGCTAGGTGGACCAATGTGTTCCCATTAAATGTGTGAATAACTGAAGAACACATCCCACCACTGCTTAGAGCAGGGATTCTCAACATTGGGTCACCAAATGTTATTGGACTTCAACTCTCATAATCCCCAACTAAAGGCCACTGGGGCTGGGGATTATGGGAGTTGAAGTCCAATAACATCTGGGGGCCCAATTTTGAGAATCCCTGGCATAGAGGAGGCCAGCCCTCCTGCAGCGGGTGCCCTACAACTCCTGTCATCCCTGACTACTGGCCATTGTGACGCAGGAAGGTAGGTGTTGTAGTCTTCCAAACATCTGGAGAACTATGGCATGGAGCTCTAGCAGTTTCTGGACACAATTCAAGTATGCTAGTCTTGGCTTTTAAGGCCCCAAATGACCCAGGGCCATGTAACATGATGAACCACCTGCTCCCCTTTGAGCCAGCCTGGCCATTAAAATCTTCTTGAGAGGCCCTGCTCAGATCCCTCCTGCCTCCTGAGGTTGTGTTGGGACGGAACACGAAGCGAGGCCTTTTCAGTTGTGGCTCCTCCTCTGTAGAATCTTGCCCATTCACCCCAACTGCATTTTGGCGACCCTTAAAGCTGATTTCATTCCTGCTAGCTTTTTAGAAGACATTTGGTTTCATTGCTCTTTGCCAATGCAAGTCTGTTTTATCATACATAATAAATTACAGTTTTGCTATTTGAACAGGTTTATTGTTTTAAGAAGGTGGTTAGGCATCTCGACTCAGAGGCAGGGTGGGCGGATTTTTTCCCCTTCAATAAATAAGCAACATTCACCTCTCCTCCATCCCAGACTACATTAACAGGACACAGAAGGAAGAATTCTTGCAAAGAAAGCCAAATTCAACAAGGCAACATGGATTAGTTGTACTCCCTGATGTAACACAGGACCATGAGGGAGGGGGGGAGAAGCAAGCGGAAATCAGACAACACCTGCAGAGTTCCCTGCTTAAGCTTTGCCCCTATCCAAATCTTCCATATTTACCTCCAACATGTTACAGGAGTTTCCCACCTGCCCAGACATGAACACACAAGGAAACAGAGCTTGAAAGGAATTCTAAGAAGGAGAGGAAGAGCTACTGGAAACTGCATTATACAGTTACAAACAAGCATATCGTCCAGCGCTTGTAGAATGCACACAGAACTCTTAGTTTAACACAGTAAAATGTGTGAAGAGCACCTCAAATAGACCATGCAGTATTTATCTCTGCAGCTTATTTTTGCAAAGCACAGAGCTCTTCCCCTATCAGCATCCCCTGAAACTCATCCAAGTTTAGATTTCATACCTGAACAGGATTGCCATGTTTGTTTCAGGGTGAGAGGAGGCAAAGAAACCAACTGTACAACTCTGCAGTGAGAGAAGTTGTGTGGCTCTACGTTCCTCATCACCTTAGGGCTGTCCCATATTTTCACAGAGTTCGTTTTTCACGGTGTTGTTGGCAGGAGAAGGGATTTTTTTAAAAGACAGCAGTGCATCTAGTAAAATCACTTTTGCAGCAAAATTATGATTGCTAGATGGAGGCGGCAAACATGTCCACCTGTTTGCATGTCCCTGAAAGATCACCAGAATATCCCCTCCTCTTGACACCAGGGCAAAATGTTTAATGTAAAATGGTCTTCTCTACAGTGGCCCCTGGGCTCTGGAACATGCTCCCAAATGAAATCAGAACCTCCCCATCTGTGGCTGTTTTTAAGCAATTCTTGAAAACACACCTATTTTATCAGGTTTTGAAGTTTTAATTTAAGGCTTTTATTGTTTATTTTCTTGTTTAATGTTTCAAAGTTTTATTGTTGGTTATTTTAACTAGTTGGATATGGAACATAGGAAGCTGCCATATACTGAGTCAGACCATTGGTCTATCTAGCTCAGTATTGTCTTCACAGACTGGCAGCGGCTTCTCCAAGTTTGCAGGCAGGAATCTCTCTCAGCCCTATCTTGGAGAAGTGAGAGAGGGAACTTGGAACCTTCTAGACTTCCCAGAGAGGGGAATATCTTCCAGTGCTCACACCGCAAGTCTCCCATTCATATGCAACCTGGGCGGACCTTGCTTAGCTAAGGGGACGAGTCATGCTTGCAACCACAAGACCAGCTCTTCTTTCCATATGATTAAAGCTTTCTATTGTTGTTGTGTTTTAATCTGCAGACCTCCCAGAGATTTTATATGGGGCGGTATATAAATGCAAAATAATAATAATAATAATAATAATAATAATAATAATAATAATAATAAATTTAAAATAAATAAATCAAAAATAAATAAAAATAAAATAAATATATTAAAAATAGGAGTTTGATAAAGCCCAACTTTGCACTACCATCTTGCCTTCCAAGCTTTTCTCTTTTTAAAGGCTCCAAGACCACATTGTTAGGGGGCATATTCTTCTGGCCAGCCTAGTTCTTAAAAGGTTACATTATGTAGCAGGGGCTCCTTTACATCTTGAACCTCCATCCCTTTGAAGTCTGCACAATGCTGGATCTGTCCAGGCCTGCTGAGGAAATTTCTTTGCAACCCAAGCAGCCACAGTTCTGTCGTGGGATCTTTCATCTCAATGCGACGGGTCAAAGCAGCCTCGAGGCATCCAATTATGGGATGCTCCTCTCCAAAGAGACACAGTTCAACAGGGTCACTGTGAGGTTTGTCTGAAGAGACAGGGAAGGGGAGTTAGCTGGGACACCTGTAAAATAGCGCACACACACACACACACACACACACACACACACACACACACACCACCTCCTTGGTACTTCTATTCAGGCAAAACAAGACATTAGCTACTTTTTCACCACTGAGGCCCTATTCGGACATAACGCCAAACCAGAAGTAAATGTGCCAGAGGTTTGAGTTGGTGACCGCCCAAAAGCGTGAAGCCACGGTTTTGTCACCCAACTGCAGCTTTGTTTTCACTCCCAAACGCACATTTGAATGCCTGGTTTGTAGTGAGTTTCGCTGCTGAAACCTGAGGTTAGAAGGCAGCATTGTGTTATCTGAATTCTGCCACCCGCTATAACCTGGGCTTTACGTGCAAGCTCCTCCTACCACCAGAGAGAGGACGGCTCAGAGCAGCCCATGGATGCATCAGTTCTAGGGCAGTCACGTTCTCACTGACCGCCGCTTGAAGATGATGCCCCGCCCTCTACCGTCCTCTTGCTGCTGCTTGGCAACAAGAACGCTACATTCCTGCATTTAAAAGGATGGAACAACATTGGAGGAAACACACTTTAAATAAAATGAGAAAAGACGCATGTGCAAGGAGCCCTTTCATTGACCTAACACCCAATCTAGCCCCATTCCTGAGGCTCTCAGATCTTATCAATGGAGTGTGGTTTATTTGGTCTTAATGTACCCAAAGGTGTAGGGGGTGGCAACCAGACTGAGGGACATGCCCAAGAATCCCAGGGGAAGACACCAGTTGCTGGACCACAGAAGGGCCAGGCCTGCTCATCTGGTACTCCAGGAACAGATCTTATTGACTTCCAAGAAGGGGATATGTATATTAAGGCAGGCAAAGGATCCTGGGGTTGGTTCACTGCAACAGACCCGGGCAAAGCAGTGAGAAAGACCCAACACACTCTCGTCCTCATGCTAGCTTACCAGCCGGGGGTTATCCTTCTCATGACAGGGTCAGTCCACCGGAGAAAACAGAAACACTAATGTTTCCATTTGACTGCATTCTCATGAGATAAACCTTCCAACTACAGGGGCCCCACGATTGCGGGGCTCCTGGCACCACTGGTTAACAATAGAACTCGTACGCTGCACCTCTCTCCTTAGACCCAACCCTTCCGGACTTAAAAAGCAGCCTGGGCCACTTCGGATGTTCGAGCAGTTCCGGGTTGGAAAGGCAGAACACAGCGCTGGACATCTAACTCCCGAACGGGGCTGCACGGCCCCATTTGGGTGCTAGTTCAGGGCCAGCGCTGTGTTCGCAGTGTGGCAGGGAGAGGTGCTCCTGGCCGCACTGGAAATGCAGCACTGGCCATTTAACTCCCAAACGGGGCCACACAGCCCTGTTTGGGAGCTAAACCAGCCCCCACCATGTCTGACGTCAGGTGTGTGTGTGTGTGTGTGTGTGTGTGTGTGTGTGTGTGTGTGTGAGAGAGAGAGAGAGAGAGAGAGAGAGAGAGGGGGGGGGCCACAAGGCGTGGCCCCGAGAGCAGTGGCCCAGGTTCTTTGAACCCGGTCACCCAACGGTGGCTACGCCCCTGCCATTTCCTATGTTCTTATAAAAACACAAGACCCTCCATCCATTTGGTTCACTGACTGGCAGCAGCTCTCCAAGGTTCCAGGCAGGAGACTTTCCCAGCCCTACCTAGGGATGCTGCCAGGGATTGGGCCTGGTACCTTTTGCATGCAAAGTAGATGGAGAGGAGAGTTGGCCTTGTGGTAGCAAGCATGACTTGTCCCCTTAGCTAAGCAGGGTCTGCCCTGGTTGCATATGATTGGGAGACTTGATTTATGAGCACTGGAACATATTCCCCTTGGGGATGGAGCCACTCTGGGAAGAGCAGAAGGTTCCAAGTTCCCTCCCTGGCAGCATCTCCAAGATAGGGCTGAGAGAGATTCCTGCCTGCAACTTCGGAGAAGCCGCTGCCAGTCTGTGTTGACAATACTGAGCTAGACAGACCAATGTTCTGATTTAGTATACTGCAGCTTCCTATGTCCCTAGATGCCCAGCCACTGAGCTATAACCAGCTGGCTCATGTACTAATTGGGAAATATAGTTTCTCTAAGTACAAGGAGAGCCAGGTGGAGTCCTCACCACCCACACCACCCATCCCCAAGAATCCTTCGAGGGCCTCTCTAACTTTTCTTTAATATTCTGGGTTTGAACCAGTTCCCACTTTTTGTCTTAGGGATTCGGTTCCAGTTCAGGTTCAAAGCAACCAGGAGCTTCTAGGTGTGAGTTCCATTCCAGGTGACTGGGGGCAGGGGCGGGGAGACCCTCTCCAGACTGATTTCTGGGTCTGGATTTGGTTAGACTCCCTGATTTAAAGACCTGGAGAACAGACATGGCCTGAAAGAACAGAAAAACCTAGCAGGATGTTTTCATCAAACTGTTTAATTGTGCAGGTAGCATTTTTTATTTTATCTCTCTCTCTCTCTTTCTTTCTTTCTTTCTTTCTTTCTTTCTTTCTTTCTTTCTTTCTTTCTTTCTTTCTTTCTTTCTTTGTAGCACAGCCTTACAAGATGCAGCACATATACTCCCTTCCCAAGTTAATTTTCAAGTCATCAACCATGGCTTTAGATCCTTTATAGGAAAACCCAACATTTGAGGAGGTCCTTTGTGCCTGTAGGACCAAAGCATGTGGGATCAGACAGCAGAAAGGGAGCATGTTATTTATGGCTGACATAAGAAACCTCACACCCTGTACAGCCCAGCCCTGCAAGACGGATGCTCTTCCTAGATTCTTACGTAAGAGGTGTACTTAGACCTTGTAGTAAAGGTGTAAGAAGTATACAGTGGTCCCTCTACTTACGAAATTAATCCGTTCCGAATGCACATTTGTAAGTCGAAAAATTCGTAAGTCGAAAAGCGGTTTCCCATAGGAATGCATTGGGAACGGATTAATGCGTTCCGGAGCCTAGAAAAAAGACCCAGACCCCCAGTAAGGCTTGCAAACTGCACAGGAACATTTCTTTTCAAGAATAAACAGGCAGTAAACAGGCAGGTAAGTCAAGGAAACCGCATGTAAAATTCGTAAGTCGAGGAAACCCCATCTAAAAATTTGTAAGTCGAGGAAACCCCATCTAAAAATTTGTAAGTCGAAAAAACCGCATCTAAAACCGGATCTAAAACTGCCGTTTGTAACTCGAAAAATACTTATGTCGAGTAGTTTGTAAGTCGAGGGACCACTGTACTAAGACCTATACTGAGAGACCTTAAAGGCCAAGTTGAAGACAGATTGTCCTGGAGAGGATGGTCTATGTGGTCGCTAACTTGACACTGCACTTAATCAATCAATCAGTCAATCAAAAGACAACTTAGCCCAGAGATCTTCACACCTTCAACAGGAGAACCATTTCCCACTGTGCTGACCTCCACACAGGACTGTGCTTTTCTCAGTGCTGGGAGAGTCCTTTAAGAAAGATGGCATCCTCTCATAAAAGCAGGCCTGCTCAACTTTGGCCCTCCTGAAGATGTTGGCTTACAACTCCCATAATCCCTGGCCATTGTGACTCGGGATTATGGAAGTTGCAGTTCTAAAACAGATGGGGGGCCAAAGTTGAGCAGGCCTGCACAAGAGCTATGTGGGGGAAAGCGCTGGGGAGAACTGGGAAGAAGAGTGCCATGGTGCAAGCAGACTCCATTTCCCTCCAGTGGTGGAGCCTGGCTGCCAGTGGCCCCGCTCACCCCGCCCCTGCATCTGATGTCAGACGTGGGGGGCGTGGTCTGGCTCCCAAACGGAGCCCCGCAGCTCCGTTCGGGAGTTGGGAGGGAGGGAGTCAGGCTGGCGCAGGGCTGGCCGTTTAACTCCCGAAGGGGCCACACAGCCCCTTCGGGAGTTAGACTTCTGCTGGCGCTACGTTCACAGCGCAGCCAGGAGCAGCTCTTCTCTGCCGGGAAGAGCCACTCCTGGCCACGCCGTGAACGCAGCAGCCCTTTAACTCCCGGACAGGTACTGCGCTGCCCCCCACCCGGGAGCTAAACCAGCACCCCCGCTCCTGACGTCAGATGCAGGGGGGCATGTTGGGGCTGCGAAGCAGGGCCCGATTGGGCGCGGCCCGGGTTCTTTGAACCCGTTGGCCCAGTGGTGGCTCTGCCCCTGTTTCCCTCCAAGTAGCCCTACCAGCGCTGGGCAAAGCTCAGCACTGCCCTGTGAGAATGGTCACCCCTACATGGTACCGGGGTGACTGTTCAGAGTATTCGGCATTGGCTGAAGCGTCCGACAATCCCAGTAAACAATAAGTCAGGGAGGCCACCAACCCCGGGCTTTACCATGGCAAACACTGATGAAGCAGAACCCCATCCTGTAAGCTGGAAACTGCAGACCTCTAAGCTGCCACTCTTCAAGATTAAACAACTAGTTCTTTCTCTGGATGTCTATGTTAGGGTTACTCAACTGTGGCCAACTCCTGGCGCCCACAGAGCCCTGTGGTTGTCTTTAGTAGAATACAAGAGGGGTTTACCATTGCTTCCTCCCGCACAGTATGAGATGATGCCTTTCAGCATCTTCCTATATTGCTGCTGCCCGATACAGTACCAGTGGGGATTCGAACTGGCAACCTTCTGCTTGTCAAGCATTTTCCCACTGCGCCACTTAAGGTGAGCTAGATGTCGGCCTACAACTCCCATAATCCCTGGCTATTGGCCACAGTGGCCAGGGATTATGGGAGCTGTAGTCCAAAAACAGCTGGGGGACAAAAGTTGAGCCAGCCTGCTCTACACTTAGCAATGGCACTCCAGGGTTTCAAACAGAGAGGGGTTTTTCCACTCCTATCTGGAGATGCCAGGGAGTGAACCTGCGACCTTCTGTACGCAAAGCGGAAGCCCTTCCACTGAACTACAACCCCGTCCCCTAAGGCAGTGGTTCCCAACCAGGGTTCCTCCAGATGTTGCTGAGCTACAACTCAGGGGTGTAGCTATAATTGAGCGAATTGGTTAAAAGAACCTGGGTCTCCCAATTCCTGAGGGGTCCCCAGCTCCACCCCTCCCTATTTTCTTCATTACTTCCCTCACTCTGAAGGGCCGCTGGGGAGAAGGGTGGAAACGCGGGCCCCCTCTCCCCCTAGCTACGCCCCTGCCTGCAACTCCCTTCATTCTGGGCTATAATTTATTGTGGCTGGGAGTTGCAGTTCAGCAACATCTGGGGAGCCAGGGCTGCCCACCCCTGCCCTAAGGGGAATATCTCACAGTGCTGACACAGAGTCTCCCATCCAAAAGCAAACCAAGGCAGACTCAGCTTAGCAATGATGATAATTAATGCTCCCTACAGCAAGACCAGCTCTCTAACCCTAACAGCTGGGGAGCCTCAAGCTGGCCATCCCCATTTCTGATGGACTCGGGTCAGATGTGCTGCCAAATAAACAGGCTTAGCTATGACTGTTTGCCATGTCTGAATTGGCAAATACAATTTCCGAGTGGCTGCAAAGTTAGAATCTGAAAACCCTGGAGTCGGTACGCAAATCACGGACGGTGCCTCCACTGACAAGCCACGGTTCCGGAGGCCACCGGACCTAAAGAGAAGAATCCCAAGATGTCCAGCAAATGAGCAGTTCTAAACCATGATTTGCCTGGGCTTATACGTTCGGAAGCTCAACCCATTCCTCCATTTCCAAACTATGGTTAGCTCAAACCGTTTGTCATGATGTTTGAATGCAACCATGACATTTTGAATTGAGACAGATGTAAAAATCTTAGCTGCATACCCAGAAGAACAACGGCTATCAAGATTATTAGCCATTGATAGACCTCTCCTCCATGAATTTTACTAGGTCCCGTATAAAGCTATCCAAGCTAGTGGCTGTCACCACATCCCATGGCAGAGAATTCCACACCAGGGATAATTTTACAAACCTCTATAATGTTTTCTAGACCTGACCTCCATGAATTTCTCTAAGCCTCTTTTAAAAGCATCCAAGCTGGTGGCGATCACCACATCCCATGGCAGAGAATTCCCTAGATTAATTACCTATCAATCGATTAACTGCTGGATCAACACTGCCAGCATCTAGAGGGAAATATCAATCTCAAATCGTACACACTTTGCTACAAAATAATCCCTTGACAATATACTCATCCCTGTTTCTCCCAAAAGATACAACATAGGACAAGAGTTATCAAGATTGTGCAAGACAGATAAATATCTTTTTTTTAAAGTCTTTGAGCCACCTTGGATGGAGCATTGAGATAAAAAAAATTAACATTTAAAAACAAACATTTGCGAATGCAATTATCCCCAGCTGTGGCAAACGCCAGGTCCCAGGAAGTCAATGAGACTAATCAAGCTTAAGCTGTTTATACCTTGGACGTCTCAAATAAATGCCAAAGGTAAAATAAAGTATGCTGTCGAGTCAGTGTTGACTTGTGGCACCCACGCAGGGTGAGATGATGCCTTTCAGCATTTTCCTATATCACTGCTGCCCGATATAGGTACCAGCGGGGATTTGAACCGGCAACCCTTTGCTTGTTAGTCAAACATTTCCCTGCTGTACTATTAGGTGGCTACCGAATCTCGCTGGGGGGGGGGGGATGCCACCATGCAAACTTGGCCTGAATTATCCAGCAATCATCATCCATCTCCCAATGATTCCTGAAAGCAACCTCAGAGGTTTTAATGGCTTTATGGTGGGGAGGGCGGGCGGATTTTGAAACAAGTACTGAGGAAAAATCAATCTCCGTGAATCATTTAAATCAGAAATCAGCTAGAACTAGGGTATAAACTACTAGTTATGGAGGAGAGCTGGTCTTGTGGTAAGGTAAAGTGTGCTGTCAAGTCAATTTCGACTCCTGGCGCCCACAGAGCCCTGTGGTTGTCTTTGGTAGAATACAGGAGGGGTTGACCATTGCCTCCTCCCGCACAGTATGAGATGATGCCTTTCAGCATCTTCCTATAACATTGCTGCCCAATATAGGTGTTTCCCATAGTCTGGGAAACAGACCAGCAGGGATTCGAACCGGCAACCTTCTGCTTGTTAGTCAAACATTTTCCCGCGGTGCTATTAGGTGTTAGTGAGCATGAATTGTCTCCTTTGCTGAACAGGGTCCACCTTGGCCACCTACCTTTGGATGAGTGACTTTGTGTGATCACTGTCTGCTGTTAAGATATTCCGCTTAGGGGTTGGGGCTGGAGCTTAATAGTAGAGCATCTCTAGGTAGGGCTGGGAGAGACTCCTGCCTATAACCATGGAGAGCTGCTGCCAGTCAGTGTGGACAATACTGAACTCGATGGAATCATGGTCTGGCTCTGTATAAGGCAGCTTCCTATGTTCCTAACCCAACCCAGAATCCATCCCTAAGATTTGTGAATGCACGAATCCACCGTAGATAAGTAAAAGGATGCACTCCAGATGAAGAAGGGGTAGATTACAAAACCCTGTGACCGGCCAGACTCCCAGATTTGACAGGGCACGAGTCTCTCCTCTTAACATTACAATAAAGAATCCAAGGAAGCTTTGCAATAATCCATGCTGTGAACTTTTTATAGTTCTCCAGATGTCACAGTAGAGAAAATCAAGAGATGCTGAAACAGTATCAATAACTGCTAAATACTTAAAAAAAAAAAAATCAGAGCTGCACAACTTTGGCCCTCCTGCAGACGTTGTACTACAACTCCCATCTTCCCTGGCTATTCTGGCTAATCTAAACCCCTGCTAACTTGACAAAGAGGCACCTCCCAACGTGGTGATTCTCTTTATTTAGCTGGGGGGGGAGCAACTGGCCCTATCAACCCCCAGCACAGCATCCCTCCAGTGACTGTTGCTGGTGTCTGTCTTATGTTTCTTTTCAGATTGTAAGCCCTTTGGGGACAGGGAGCCATCTTATTTATTTATTATTTCTCTGTGTAAACTTCCCTGAGCCATTTTGGAAGGATAGAAATCGAATTGAATAGAAATCGAATGAATAATAATAAGTCAATAAAATAATCTAATGCTCTAAGAATTACGAGAGCCAGGGATGTTGCAAAAGAACTCGGCACCTATGTCCACTAGCATTTTAGCACAGTTCACTGCTATACCTGCTCAAGTGTGTTAACGGCACTTTCTGATCCACCAAGGATGCTTTCCTGCCTGTGCCTACACCATTATCGTTTGTCCTTCCAATTTTACTGCAAGTTTCTAGTTCTAATCTACTAGCCCCTAGATTGCGGTCATCGTAAAGCACACACACACATCTCAAAATATTCAGAGCCTGGTTATTTCAGAGTCCACGTATACTGTAATGCATTCCAAGCCAGTACATTTGACAAGCATGGCCAAACCCGTCAACAGGACTTAGTCTCATTGCCAGCTCTGAAGTTAGATGAATTCATTAAGGTTCACTTAAGACAGAAAACCCCATTTTGGACGCCAAAAAAATAAACAAATTGGTATTTCGCACTAGTATCGGCGCTTGACAATATTTGGCTGCCACTCTCTGAAAAGAGGCCACATATTTCAATGTTGTCATCACTGATTACCATAATCTATTGCCTGATGACATCCAGAAATGGTGCACAGCTGGTTTCCTGACCACCACCACCACCACCACCCCCTGCCCGGCCTTTCACAACAGTGCCCAGGGTTAAGGGAGAATTCACATGTACACATTCATCCCTTACAGACTGTGACCGCAAGGGGTGACCTGGATATAGAGGTGCACCTAGGTAACTTGGGAGCCTGGACCTAAAGACCTTTGGAGGCCCCCCTCTCCTGCAAATTAAGTATCATCATGCTCCGCCGGATGACCACACCACCCAGGACAGACTAAAGAGGATTTGGGGGGGCCTCAGGGGCTGTGGAGGCCCTGGACTTTGGCCCCGAAGTCCAGGGGTAAGAGCACCCCTGCCTGGATATGTAAAGCAAATGTGGCAGTTTAAATCCCACAGCCAAACCTTTTATATCACTCCCCATAATCTCAAAACAAGACTTTTCAGTGAGAGTCTTGGAAGAAAAAACATTCATATAATTCAGTTTGGAGCCATCAATGAATGAGATAAGGCACTGAGGGCCAATCTGAGGCTCAGCAGCTGTTGATGGACTACAACCCCTATCATCCCCAGCTTATGTTGGACTACAGTCCCCATCACAGGAACATAGGAAGCTGCCCAGCACTGAGTCAGACAACCGGAACATCAGTATTGCCTCCACCAGGGCTGCACAACATTGGCGGCCGTCTTTTGGACGCCAGCTGTTTGGGGCCAGCTGTTTTTGGACTACACCTCCCATCATCCCCAGCCAAAGTGGCCAGTAGAAATTATGGGAACTGTAGTCCAGAATCTGCAGGAGGGCCAACACTGTACAGCACTGCTCTACTCTGCCTGGCAGTGGCTCTCCCAAGTAGTGGTGTGCACGAACCGGTCCGGAGGCCATGTTGGAGGCCTCCGAATCGGTTCGGAAACGGACTGGTCCGGCAGGGGGGGTCTATCTTTAAGGGCGGGGGGGTAAAACTTACCCCTCCCGCCGCTCTTCCCCCTCCGGCGCTGCGGTAAAATTTCAAGTTTCCGGGGTGGCAGCGTTCTTCCCTGCCGCCCCGGCCCCCGTCATTGCCCGGAAGAAGCCTTCATATCAAACACGCATGTGCGCGTTGCGGCATGCGCGCACGCACCGCGCGCATGCGTGTTTGATATAAAGGCTTCTTCCGGGCAATGACGGGGGCCGGAGTGGCAGGGAAGAACGCTGCCACCCCGGAAACTTGAAATTTTACCGCAGCACCGGAGGGGGAAGAGCGGCGGGAGGGGTAAGTTCTACCCCCCCGCCCTTAAAGATAGACCCCCCCCTTGCCGGTCCAGATGGATCCGGACCGATGCACACGCCTACTCCCAAGGTTTCAGGCAGGTCTTTCCCAGAGATTGAACCTGGGACCTCCTGCACGCAAAAGGCAGATGCTCCACCGCTGAGCTACAATTTACTGCAGCTGGGGATGATGGGTGCTGTAGTACCACAGCAGCTGGAGAGCCTCAGATTGGCCACTCCTGCACACTGGCTCTTCTTCGGCAGCGGTGTGGAGGAATTAGTGAAGCTTCTTACGCACAGTGCCTCTTCCTAGTAGAGAGGTTACCCGTAAGAACTTCAGGCTCCACTGTGGATGCAGAAGGCGTCTGGGCTCCACCAATAAACAGTGCGGGTAGCATTCTATTTCCGGTGACTCCTTGAATATGCATATGCCTTGGCCATCTGCGGCACACCTCCTGTCGTCTAGCGAGTCAGACCATTGGTCCACTTAGTTCAGGAGTCTCTCCCAGCCCTACCTGGAGATGCTGCCAAGAATTGAACACGGGACCTTCTGCATGCAACGCAGATGTTCTGCCACTGAGCTACGGCCCCCTCCCCAACATAGGAAGCTGCCTTAGACAGAGTCAGACCCTTGATCTATCTAACTCAGTCTTGTCTCTACACTGACTGGCAGCGGCTTCTCCAAGGTTTCAGGCAGGAGTCTTTCCCAGGCCTACTTAGAGATGCTGCCAGGGACTGAACCCAGGACCTTCTGCATGCAAAGCAGATGCTCTACTACTGAGCTAAGGCGACCACTGTCCTGATGCCAGCAGCCACTACTGAGTCAGATCCTTGATCCACCTAGCTCAGTATTATCTTCACTGATTGGCAGCAGCTCGCCAAGGGTTCAGGCAGGAATCTCTCCCAGCCCTACTAGGTGATGCTGCCAGGGGAGTGAACCTGGGGCCTTCTGCCTGCAAAGGAGACACTCTTCCACTGAGCTAGAGCCCCCTTCCCTACTAAGCTGCTGTACCATTGGATGCCCAAAGGCAACTCCAAAGAAGGCAATGTTTAATTTTGCACTGCTGAGAGTTCTCTCTCTCTCTCTCTCTCTCTCTCTCTCTCTCTCACTCACACACACACACACACACACACACACACACACACACACACACACACACTCGGCCTTAAGTGTTTAAAACTAATTCTCTCTCTCTCTCGGAAAACACATTACTCAGAGGGAGAAACACCAAGTGTGCTTTGGCAGAACCTTTGGTTTTTCGTCGCCCGAGGCCACGTTCATTCCCACTGCTGCCTTGCAAACAAGAAAAGCTACTATGTTGGGTTCCAATAGGCGGGGATTTGCTACTCTGTCACAAGAGGCATACCTGGGTGGATTTCCTTTCCTCGAGCCACAACCTTCCTCCTGCAGAAAAGCTGTCATAATACCAGCATTCACTCCCGTCAAGAGCAATCCAAACAGATTACTATTGTAGTCAGCATAACGAGCGTGGTTTATGAGAACACAGGAAGCTGCCTTATGTCAAGTCAGACCAATGGTCCATCTAGTTCAGGACTAGACCGGGCCTGCTCAACTTTGCCCCCTGACCCACATCAGCTGTTTTTGGACTAAAGGTAAATTGAGCCATCAAGTCGATTTCGACTGCTGGTGCCCACAAGAGCCTTGTAGTTTTCTTTTGGTAGAATACAGGAGTGGTTGACCATTGCCTCCTCCCACACAGTTTGAGATGATGCCTTTCAGCATCTTCCTATATCATTGCTGCCCAATATAGTACCAGCGGGGATTCGAACTGGCAACCTTCTGCTTGTCAGTCAAGCATTTCCCTGCTGCGCCACTTAAGGTGACTACAACTCCCATAGTCCCCAGCCACAGTAGTCAATAGCCAGGGATTATGGGAGCTGTAGGCCAACATCTACAGGAGGGCCAAAGTTGAGCAGCCCTGATCTACACTGACCGGCTGCAGCTTTCCAGGGCTTCAGGCAAGAATCTTTCCCAGCCCTACCTGGAGATGCTGCCAGGGCTTGAACCTGGGACCTTCTACATGCCAGCAGATGCTCTACCACTGAAGCTGCCTTATACCAAGACTTGGTATAAGGCAGCATTGGTCCATCTAGCTCAGTACTGTCTACACTGACTGGCAGTGGCTCTCCCAGGTTTCAGGCAGGAGTCTCTCCCAGTCCCACCTGGAGATGCTGCCAGGGATTGAACCCGGGACCTTCTGCATGCATAGCAGATGCTCTGCCTCTGAGCTGCAGCCCCATCCACAATTCCCTGAGCTACAGAATAATATCCCTATAATAAGGAAGCACTTGGCTCTCTCAACAGCTGCTCACAGGACTGTGTAGCCCTCATGCTACAGGACCGCAGCCCCTTTCCCCAGAAGTCTCTGGGGCGTCTCACAATGGACACCTCTTATCCCAAACAAGAATGCTGGCTTAAAAGAATTGAGGAACACTGCTTCAAAGAACTGGTCTTTACTTTTAGGGACTGCCATTTAGAAGCAAGATAGGGGACTGGCCCATGGGCACCTCCGATTCTAGATCGAATCCTCTGCTGGTGGGACTGAATGACGTTGCCTCTTTAATAGCAATAGCAATAGCACTTACATTTATATACCGCTCTATAGCCGGAGCTCTCTAAGCGGTTTACAATGATTTAGCATATTGCCCCCCAACATTCTGGGTACTCATTTTACCGACCTCGGAAGGATGGAAGGCTGAGTCAACCTTGAGCCCCTGGTCAGGATCGAACTTGTAACCTTCTGGTTACAGGGTGGCAGTTTTACCACTGCGCCACCAGGGGCTTTAATGCTTTGCAGGCCTGGATCTGGTCAGTGCAGGGGCTTTGTGCATACCACCTCGAGCCCTTGGATGGGAAGAAGGTAGGATATGAGTGCATACACACCTTCCCCATATAAGAAATACGTCAAGTTCTGGGAACTGCTTTGCTCCTAAGTACTCACGGGCCACATATTGTTTCCCCAAGATAATTAGTTCACATGCACGCATTAATGAATGTTATTAAGCAAGTGTATACCACTTTATTTATTTATTCATTCATTCATTCATATTCTGCTCTTCCTCTAAGGAGGCCAGAGCACGGCACATACTTATGTTTCTCCTCACAACAACCCTGTGAGGTAGGATATAGATATAGATATATAGATATAGATATAGATATAGATATAGATATAGATATAGATATATAGATATAGATATATGGCGTACCCATCGCTAATCCCATGCATGTCAGCTCTCGTGAGAGAGCTGCCAGCAGGAGAGGAAAACAGCAGCACTTGTAGACAGGCAGGGAACAAAATGGCGGAACCGGGGGAGAAATCAGTGGTGGCGGGCAGGCAGAGAAAACTAGAAGCGCAGATGCTCTGCGCCTGGCCCACCTAGTTATTATTATAGTGTCAAATGTGAGCTTAGGAAGCTGCCATAGACCGAGTCTGACCACTGGTCCATCTAGCTCAGTATTGTCTACACTGACTGGCAGCAGCTCTCCAAGGTTCAGGGCAGGAGTCCTTCCCAGGAATTGACCCTGGGACCTTCTGCACACAAAGCAGACGCTCTATCATTGAGCTATAACCTCGTCCTAAAATGAATGGCCAGGAATGCCCATGGAAATGCATTTCAAAGGCCATACACATTGATTGATTGATTGATTGATTGATTGATTGATTGATTGACTGATTTACCAACCTTCCAAAGGCAGCTTAGGTCGGTTTACAAGAATATATAAAATACATAATAATTAAAATAAAAAACCAATGAAAGGCAGATCTAAATTACAATTAAAGCTAGATAACATTAGAACTAAATATCATTAAAAGCCAGGCTAAAAAGATGGGTCTTTAAGGCTCTCCTGGAGGCCTCCAATGAAGACAACCCTCTTATACCCATGGGGAGTGCAAGGAATTTCTGAACGGAATTTCCTTCAAGGCTATTTGGTCCATCTATCTTAGCACTGTCTACACTGACTGGCAGCGGCTTCTCAAAGGCTGCAGGCAGGCATCTCTCCCAGCCCTACCAGGAGATGCTGCCAGGGAGGGAACCTGGGACCTTCCACATGTAAGCAGATGCTCTTCCACTAGGCTATGCCCCATCCCTATTACACCGTGCTGAACAAGAAATAGGTACAGTAGCTCTAAGTAGAACCATGCCTGGAATCGGTAGGCATTCTTCCCAATGCAATGAGAGAAGATGCCATAGAGACCCTGCAATACCATGCAACCTCATAATTCATGTTGCAAGGATGCTGGCCAGCTTCCTCAGAGAAGCAACTCATGGCCAAGCAAGGTCCAGTTCATTTCCTTTTCTCCCCATGCATAGGAACGTAGGCAGCTGCAGGCAGCTGCCACATACTGAGTCAGACCATTGGTCCATCTAGCTCAGTATTGTCTACACAGACTGGCAGCAGCATCTCCAAGGTTGCAGGCAGGAGTCTCTCTCAGCCCTATCTTGGAGATGCTGCTAGGAAGGGAACGTGGAACCTTCTGCTCTTCCCAGAGTGGCTCCATCCCCTAAAGGGAATATCTTACAGTGCTCACACTTCTAGTCTCCCATTCATATGCAATCATGGCAGACCGTGCTTAGCTAAGGGGACAAGTCATGCTTGCTTTCAGAAGACCAGCTCTCCTCCCACATTCCACCAAGCTGAAGAAGGCAGCCATCCCCAACTTAAAACAAATTTCACCCAAACCTGCCACCCACTAAAGCAGAACTGAAGACATGGAAGAAGTTTGCAGCTACTGAAAAAAACTATCTGTGAGCAGTCATCTAGTTGGAGTGTGGGTAAGGATAAAGGTAAAGTTGTGCCCTCAAGTCGGTGTCGACTCCTGTTGCCCACAGAGCCCTGTGGTCGTCTTTGGTAGAATACAGGAGGGGTTTCCCATTGCCTCCTCCTGCGGTGTGAGACGATGCCTTTCAGCATCTTCTGATATCGCTGCTGCCCAATATAGGAATTTCCCATAGTCTGGGGAAAATACCAGCGGAGATTCGAACCAGCAACCTCTCGCTTGCTAGGCAAGTCATTTCCCCACTGCACCATTAGGTGGCTAGGGAGCGTGAGTACCTCTAGCTTTTTATTTTAACAGCTCTTTCCGTGGGGATGTGCAGAGTACTGCTGGCATGCCCACAAGAGCCTCCCAAGGGTATTGCTGGGAGCGGAGGGCAGGGTCAGAGCACTATCTGCGGGACAGAACTGGGACAGAGTGGTGCCAAGAGAACATCTTGTATGTCACAAAGAAACTCCTTTCTGTTACCATTCGCCGGGAGTCACACAAGGTCTTTTTCTACCATGAGTTGGCCTGATTTTAGATCAGCTGCCTTCTTAAGTAGACGGCCGAGAATCAACATGCTGCTTGCCAAAGAGAACAAGCTGGAAACTCATCCCAAGGGGCAGAACTCCGGCAGTTTTTTCCACATTCACGAGGAGGTGACTGACAGTTAACGGGGATGGATGGGGAAAGACTAGAGAGGAGAAGAGAGGAAATGCAGCTCTCATGACCTGCCCAGCCCAGGACAAGCAATTCCTTTAGTAGGCCCTTTGGCATCAGAGTGGAGAGTTGGTCTTGCAGTAGTGAGCATGAATGGTCTCCTTTGCTAAGCAGGGCTCACCTTGGTCTGCATTTGGATGGATGGCTACATGCAAGCACTGTCTGCTGTGCAAGAGGGCTGCCAAAAACCCCTGCCCGAAATCCTGGAAAGCCACCACCAGTCAGCGTCAGCAGTACGAATACAACAAAAAGTTCCCAAAGCGGTTTACATAGATATAATAAATAAAATGGCTCCCTGTCTCCAAAGGGCTCACAATCTAAAAAAGAAATAAGAAATAAGAGACACTGGCAACAGCCACTGGAGGGATGCTGTGTGGGGGATGGAAGGGCCTTTTCGGTTGTGGCCCCTCGGCTTTGGAATGCCCTCCCTCAAGAGCTTCACCATGCTCCCTCTCTCAGTGTTTTGAAGAAACAACTAAAAACACATCTTTTTAAAGAGGCTTTTTAATGTTTGTTGTGTATATCTGTAAACCTGTTGTGTATTTTGGAAGGGCAGTATACAAAACCTGAGCCATTTTGGAAGGGCACTATAAAAATAAAATAAAATGAAATAAAGTAAAATAAAATAAAAATATCTGGTGGGTTCTTCAGTGTTAAGTTTTTATAATTCTTAATTTTTAGCTTTAAGATTTTAATTTGGAATTTTAAAAGCTAATTTTGACTGTGGTTTTAGCTTGGATTTTTAACTTGTTTAGTTTGGTTAATTTTAACTAGTCTGATTGTATATTGTAACTGTTTTATAAACGTTGTGAGCCACCCTGAGCAGTAATGTACTGGAGGGGCAGGGTATAAATGCTTTAAATAAAACAAATAAACAATAAATGGATAGGGCCAGTTGCTCCCCTCCCCCCGCCAAATAAAGAGAATCACCACTTTTAAAAGGTGCCTCTTTGCTCAGTTAGCAGGGGCAGTATAGAGCTAGATGGAGCAATGGTTTGGAGATGAGGCCATCGCTCAGTGGTAGAGGGTCTGCTTATCATGCAGAAGGTCCCAGGTTCAACGCCTGGCAGTATCTCCAGGTAGGCCTGGGAGAGACTCCTGCCTGAAACCTGGGAGAGCCGTTGCCAGTCAGTGTAGACCAGGGGTTCACAACCTGCAGTACTCCAGATGTTGCTGAACGACAACTCCCATCATCCCCGGCTACAATTTATTATGGCTGGGGGTGACATAGGAAGCTGCTTTCTACTGAGTCACATCATTGGTCCATCTAGCTCAGTACTGTCTACCCAGACTGGCAGCGGCTTCTCCAAGGTTGCAGGCAGGAACCTCTCTCAGCCCTACCTGGAGATGCTGCCAGGGACTGAACCGGGGACCTTCCACATGCAAAGCAGACACTCTTCCACTGAGAGAGCTGCATCCCCAAACACCACTGAAAAGAAATGGGAGAGCAGCAGTGTAGAAAGGCACCTGAAGTAGTGTTGCCATCAACAGCAGAATTGTCATCTCAGACGGCTGGACCTTACAGGGTTGCGGTTTGGAGGAGGCGGGGAATGCCCTGTCAGCGACCCAAGGCAGGTGGCAGGAACAAGGTTGGAATGTGCTGTGTATTTAGGCAGGGACTGCACCTCAAAACAACAAGCCCAACATGATCAAGACAAGAGGTGACTGTGCAAAAGAGCCCTTAGGCTGGACAGAAAACAGCCCTGGGACTACCCACGAGTGTCCTCCTCTCTCCAATTCTCACCCCCGCCCCACACACACACCACTTGAAATCCTTTTCTCTTAGTTGGGGAGGAGAGCTGGTCCCATAGAAGCGAGCACAATTTGTCCCCTTGCTAAGCAGGGCACACCCTGGCTTGCATTTGGATGGGCGACTACATGTGAGCGCGGTCTGCTGTAAGACATTTCCCTTAGGGGGTGGGCTGCAACTCAGGGATAGAGCATGCGGAACATATCCATCCCTAGCAGCATCTCCAGGCAGGGCTGGGAGAGACTCTTGCCATAAACCTTGGAGAGCTACTGCCAGTCAGCGCCAACAATACTGAGCTAGATGGACCATGGGTCTGACTCAGTATAAGGCAGCTCCCTATGTTCGTACCCACTCTAACACCCCCAGTCCCCCAAACCTATGCATGCCTTGCCGTGCCAAAATTAAGAGCTAGCTTGGATGGTACTTCATCTGACCAGACATCCTTGCATAAGGACATGAGAAACCTCTTAAGTAATTATTATTATTATTATTATTATTATTATTATTATTATTATTATTGATGGTGATGTGCATTCTGCTTTCTTATCACATGGGCATGTGGTTCAACTGCCCTTGCTACAACCATGCGCACGGGAGACGTCTGGGCCAACTATATCCGCATGCAGTTAAGGAGCCATGTTCTGGCCCGTCGGGTGAGGGAAGGATGCTGGTCCCATTCAAAGTTCATGTTCTGAACCTTTTTCATGGATAAATCCAAAATGACGTAGTTGATGAATTCTAGTGGGATGATCCTTCTAGATTAGTGTCTCGAATGAGGCTTGAAAGATGCACTAGCCCTTACCTTGGCACATTAGTGCAAGACGAATAGCTGTGTGAGTCAACGAGGAAGGAACAGGACAGCCCCTGATTTAGCATGAGATCTTGAGATTGGGGCTGTAACTCAGTGGCAGAGCATCTGCTTTGCATGCAGAAGGTCCCAGGTTCAATCCCCGGCAGCCTCTCCAGGTAGGGCAGGGAAAGACCCCTTCCTCAAACCTTGGAGAGCTGCTACTAGTCAGCACAGACAATACTGAGCTGGACCGTCTAAAGATCTGAATCAGCATAAGGCAGGTTCCTAAGTATCTACAAAAGGATGTGCTCACATCTTTATCATGCAAGGAGGCTCTGTCAGATGAATCATCATCCAAGCTGGCCCTAGAGATGTTTCAGCACCTGAAGCAAAAAGGATCTTGACTATTCCCCACCCCCCATTTTGGCTGAGGACCCCATACTTTTGAGTGCTCTTCATGATGAAAGCTTGCCAGTCTAATTGCCTCACAAGCTCTTCTGCACCTCACACATCAGCTTTCATGGTTTTCACTTTGAGGACTGATAAGATGTCCGTGGGATTGGACAAGATCACTGCTTCAAGTTTGTAAGAGAGCAGAAAGCAACAGATAAGAATTCAATGGCCAGAGTTGAAGCAGAATTCAATGGAATTCTAAGAATTGGATGGAATTCAGTGGAATATACTACACCAACAGTGGAATACAATGGAACTGATGCAGAATTCAATGGATAAGATGGCTTTTCTGAATTTAGAGAACAGCAGACTAATCCTCATCAGACTTCAGTGGAAACCAATCAGAAGGATCTCCAGTCGAAAACAAAGGATTACAATAAAAACAAAACTTGCTCCTCTGGAACGGGAAGACACCAAGAATGCCAGTTGGAAACAGAACCTAGGTTTTGGTTTTCACTGGTAATCAACACAAATCTTCGTGGCTTGCAGAGGGGAAAAAAAGTGTGCGTGTTTTCAGAAAATACTTCCTACGGAAACACACTTTCCTCCAGTGTTCCCTCTAAGGCGTGCGTGTGTGCGTGCGCTCATGTGGTTTTTGATGTCCGCTCAGTTCATTTTAGATCCAGCCCAGGTTGAATCAGGAAGGCCCCACTCTGAATGCACGTGGACACACACTGCCTTGATACTGCTGCCCAGAACAAAAGTCATTCTGCATACAGATGAAAAAAATTAGAGAGAACACTGCTTTCCTCCCTTTGTGTAACTGAGTTCAGGATGATCCAGTTCCGTTTCTGGACCGTGGATGGATTTTAAAATCTTTAAAACTAAGAGCTATCCCCACACAGTTCCAGAACCCAAAGAATTCAGCGCTTCCTTCTTCATAAGTGCCACACCAGCTTCCCAGGGAGACAAACCAAACCTGAGCCTCAAAACTGGTTCAGAGAGTTTTTCCCAGTGACCCTGAAATCTCTCAATTACTTTGAACCCCTAAACTACGGATGGCCAACCGGAGGCTTTTCAGCTGTTGTTGAACTCCCATCAGGGATAAAGAGGCAATTTTGGCTGCAAATTAGGAAGATGCTTTATCAACCAATGGAATTTAATGGCAACTGTCAGGAAACGACCACAGTGTGGGTCTAGGTGGCCAGATTTGGCTTTTAAAAAGCCAAATTCTGGCTTACAGCCCATTTGACCCACGAGGGGGGTCCAACCGCATTCCTGCAATCAAGGCAACTAAACCACTTCCCTGGTTGCAGGGAACGTCCCTGTTTGCCATTCCAACCATTTCCCCCTCTTCCTGCAGACACAACCTCCTTCTGTCTCCTCGGTTGGCCTGTTCCTATTCACATCTCTGATGCTTCACACCCATCAGGAATTGCCAGTGTAAGTGATCAAGAGAACAGAAAAAAATGCAAAACAATCAGGCAGCTACAGCAAGCAAAATATCCAAGCCAGCAAAAATCCAGCACATCCTACAAAACAAAATGCATAGAAACAATGCCCCAAATGGTGGCTCACCCAACCCACTTCAGGCTGCTTCATGGCCAAGTTGTCCATGCCATCTCAGGCTACCAGCTAATCATGCACCTGGACTATGACTATAAATATATGGGCCCCAGCCCTGGTGCCTTCCCTTGCCGTTGAGGCTAAAACTCTACTTCTACAAGGCTTGACTACTGTAGCATGCTCAGGATGGGGCTGCCCTTGAAGATGGTCTGGAAACTTCAACTAATCCAAAATGCATTGGCTAGACATGTGAGGAGCCCAGCATAGGTACCAAGCAATGACCTTGCTTTATCTTCCATGGCTTCCAGTTAGTTTCCATTCACAATTCAAAGTGATGACCATCTATATCTATATATTTAATTCTCTAAGGCGTACCCATGGCTGATCCCATGTGTGGCAGCTCTCACGAGAGTTCGGAGAGCTGCTGGATAGCCATGGGGATGGGCAGGAGGGAAGAAAATGTTGGGATGGCCAGCAGTGCAGGGGGAGTGGCAGGGATGGAAGGGGAAGATGATGGTACAGCCTCCCTCTCCAGCCCGCCTGCCGGCCAAAGGACAAGAACACCGGGTGGGCTGGCAGGGGAGAAGACAATGGTAGCTGGCGTGTGGGCGGGGGTGGTGGTGGTGGTGCAGCCTCCCTCTCTGGCCCACCTTCTGGCCAAAAGGCAGGAGTGCCTGGTGGGGGCGGAGGGGGGAAGCGGTGGCCAGCCGCAGAGGGGAAGCAGCGGCCAGACTGGCCGACCACGGAGGTAGAACAAGCTGGGGGGGGGAAGAATGAAGTGGGGTTGAAGGGGGGAAGGCGGGGAGAACTAGGGGCGCAGATGCTCTGCACCAGGTCAGCTAGTTACCTTTAAAGCCTTTAATGGTTTGGAAGCAGGATACCTGAAGACCTACCTCCTCCCATATGAACTTGCTTGCCTGAATGCCAATAGTATATTAGCCAGCTGGAGTGGTTGGTTCCATCTGGGGGGATGAATGCTCATAGTGATTTCTGACAAAGTCTACACCCCTAAAGATGAAAGAGTTGACAACATTGCAAGACTTTCAGCTTCCAATATGCTATCATGCTTTATTCTCCTGACCATATGGCCTGCAGCAGCCAAACTTGCAATGGTGTATTACGAGTTTAAAACCCCCCACAAAAACTAATATAAAATTGTATCGTCATCACCAGTGGAATAGGAATTAAAATGGGCAGGCATGTCCTCCAAAGATTACTCCATGGAGAGACGACAGCAATTTGTTCATCGTGACCCTGACCCTAACCGTTTGCTCTGTGCAAAAGTGACTGCAATTTTACCCTAATCATTTGGGAATTAAGGATAAAGGAGGAATGATAACACAGAGAAAGCTGTCTGTGTAGCAATGCGATCACCCAATTCCCGTCTCTAAGAGGGTAGACAATGCCAAAATTAATGATGAGCATTCATCCTGAGATGGTAACGTAAAGTTGTGCCGTCAAGTCAGTGTCGGCTCCTGGCACCCACAAAGCCCCGTGGTTGTCTTTGGTAGAATACAGGAAGGGCTGAGCATTGCCATCTCCCGCGCAGGTTGAGTTGATGCCTTTCAGCATCTTCCTATATTGCTGCTGCCTGATATAGGTGTTTCCCATACACCTCTTGCTCCATAGACAAGTTGCTTCCCCACTGTGCCATCAGGTGGCACTGATGGTCAAAATGTATGGGCCTGACTCATGGGCTACAAGATCAACAGTAGGTGTGGGGGGGGGGGGGTTGGG